>NW_008794562.1:0-1229 GCF_000699145.1 Aptenodytes forsteri
AGAAAACGTTGGAGAAATGCCGGCACTCCTTCTGCGAGGACTGCATCACGCGGGCGCTGCAGGTGAAGACGGCTTGCCCCATGTGCGGGCGCTTCTACGGGCAACTGGTGGGCAACCAGCCCCCCAACGGGCGCATGCTGGTCACCAGGGACGCCGGCCTCCTCCTCCCCGGCTACGAGAAATTCGGCACCATCATCATCCAGTACGTCTTCCCGCCCGGCGCCCAAGTGGTGAGAGGGCCCCGGCGCTTGCCGCCCACCCCCCCCGCCGGAGGGGGCTGGGTGTTGTTGGCACCCGGGTGTCCCCAAGCCGTCGGGGTGCTCCTTCAGCCAGATTGACACCCCTGGGTGCCCCCAAAACCTGATGAGTGCTCCTGGCCCCCTTGGGCATCCCTAAATCCTGCTGGGTGCTCCAACCCGGTTCTGTGCCCTTGGCACCCCGGGGGTGACCTCAAAACCTGACGGGTGTCCCTTACCCAACTCTGTGCCCTTGGCCCCCTTGGGCACCCCCAAACCCTGCTGGGTGTCACCGGCACCCCTGGGTGCCCCCAAACTGTGCTGGGTGCCCCTGGCACCCCTGGGTACCCCTGAACCCTTCTGGGTGCCCCCCACCCTAGCTCTGTGGCTCTGGCCCCCTTGGCTGCCCCAACCCAGCCCTGTATCCCCGGTACCCCTGGGCACCCCCAAACCCTGCTGGGTGTCCCTGACCCAGCTCTGTGCCCTTGGGCACACCCAAACCCTGCTGGGTGTCACCGGCACCCCTGGGTGCCCCCGAAACCTGATGGGTGCCCCCGACCCAACTCTGTGCCCCTGGCACCCCTGGGCACCCTCAAACCTTGCTGGGTGTCCCTGACCTCCTCGGGCATCCCCGAATCCTGCTGGGTGCCCCTGACCTAGCACCCCTGGGTACCCCCAAACTGTGCTGAGTGCTCCAACCCAGTTCTGTGCTCCTGGCACCCCTGGGTACCCCCCAAACCTGCTGGGTGCCCCAATCCAGCCCAGTGCCCCTAGCACCCCAAAACCCTGCTGGGTGCCCCCAGCCCTCTACCCCTGGGTCCCTTGGGTACCCCCAAACCCTGCTGGGTGTCACTGGCACCCCTGGGTACCCCAAAACCCTGCTGGGTGCCCCCAGCCCTCTACCCCCGGGTCCCTCAGGTACCTTCAAACCCTGCTGGGTGCCCCCAACCCAGCCCAGCGCTCCTGCCCCCCTCACCCACCCCATCCCCCACC
>NW_008794562.1:2634-3654 GCF_000699145.1 Aptenodytes forsteri
CTGGTATGGTGGGAGCAGGCTGGGCCGTACCAGCGTGGGGCTGGGACACCAGGATGGGGATGCTGGGATGGGACGTCGGGATGGGGACACCGGGACGGGACACCAGGCTGGTGGTACTGAGATGGGACACTGGGATGGGACCTGAAATGGGGACGCTGGGCTGGCACACCGGGATGAGGGCATTGGGCTGGGGACATCGGGATGGGACACCAGGGTGGGGATATTGGGATGGAGGGCACCAGCATGGGACACCAGGATGGGACACTGGGATGGTGCACCAGGGTGGGGACATTGGGATGGGGACACCAGGGTGGGGCACTGGGATGGGACACACTGGGCTGGGACCTGAGATGGGGACATTGGGATGGGACATCAGGATGGGACGTCAGGATGGGGCATGGGGCTGGGACACCAGGATGGGGGCTTTGGGATTGGGCACTGGAATGGGGCACCAGCATAGGACGTTTGGATGGGGACGATGGGATGGGGCACCAGGATGGTACCTGAAATGGGGACATCGGGATGGGGCACTGGGCTGGGACACAAGGATGGGGTACCAGGATGGGAGGTACCTAATGGGGACATCAGGATGGGGCACTGGGCTGGGACACCAGGATGAAGATATTGGGATGGGGACACAGGGACGGGACACAGGGACGGGACATTGGGATAAGACACCAGCATGGGACATTGGGATGGGACACAGAGATGGGACGTTGGGAAGGGACACCAGGATGGGACACTGGGATGGTCGGCACCGGGATGGGACACTGGGCTGGGACACAAGGATGGGGTACCAGGATGGGACACCAAGATGGGGACATTGGTTTGGGACGGCAGGATGGGGACACTGGGCTGGAAAACAGATTTGGGACATCGGGCTGTGACACTGGACTGGGATACTGGGGTGGGACATTCCGATGGGATACCAGGTTGGGACATCAGGCTGGGACACTGAAATGGGACACGGGGCTGGGACACGGGGCTGTGTCCCCAGGAGCCCAGCCATTGCTGTGAGGG
>NW_008794562.1:7811-8729 GCF_000699145.1 Aptenodytes forsteri
CCCCCCCGGTAACCCCCAGCGTCATCCGCCTGCGGCACTGGGAATGGCACCGGCACCTGGTGGTGGCACCGGGAACCAGGAACCGGTGCCCCCCCAGCATCGCCCACCTGCAGCACCAGGAACGGCACCGGCACCCGAGACATCCCTGGGACCCCCCCGGTAACCCCCAGCGTCACCCGCCTGTGGCACCAGGAACGGCACCGGCACCAGGTGCTGGCACCGGGAACCAGGAACCAGCACCCCCCCCGGTGCTCCCCCAGCATAGCCCACCTGCGGCACCGGGAATGGCAATGGCAACCAGTACCCTCCCCAGCATCACCCACCTGCAGCACCGGGAACAGCAACGGCACCCGAGACATCACCAGTACCCTCCCGGTAACCCCCAGTGTCACCCACCTGCAGCACCGGGAACGGCACCGGGCACCGAGACATCCCCAGGACCCCGCCGGTAACCCCCAGGGGCACCCGCCTGCAGCACCAGGTGTTGGCACTGGGAACCAGGAACCAGCACGCCCCTGGTGTCCCCCCAGCATCACCCACCTGCGGCACCGGCACCAGGCACTGGCACCAGCAACGGCACCTGAGACACCCCCCCCCAGCATCGCCCGCCGGCAGCACCAGCACTGGGCACTGGCACCCAAGATCCCCCCAGCATCGCCTACCTGCGGCACCGGGCGCTGGCACCAGGAACCGGCAACAGCACCTGATATCCCCCCAGCATCGCCCACTTGCGGCACCGGCACCAGGAACAGCACCAGCACCCCTGACACCCCCCAGCATCACCCACCTGCAGCACCGGCCACTGGCACTGGGCACCGGCACCCGGGACCCACGACGCCACCCGGCATTGCCTGCCTGTGGCACTGGGGACCGGCACCGGGCACCAGCACCAAACACCCCCTGCCTCACCTCACCTCA
>NW_008794562.1:10560-11292 GCF_000699145.1 Aptenodytes forsteri
GGCGAGGGCGCCCTCGTGCCCGTCGGTGGAGAACTGCACTGGAAGGCAAAGGGGCGCTGGGTGTCCCGAGGGGTGGCACCCCCCCACCTCAGGGTGCCCTGCACCCTCGGGGGCACTGCCACGGGGACACGGTGTCACCGGGCCACCCCTGCACTGAGCCTGGCTCTGCTGCCACCACAGCACCCCTTGGGGCAGGGACCCTCCGTGGCATCCGCGGGGGCCAGCACCCATCCAGGTCCCATCCATTGAACCCAGGGGCCAGCACCCATCCAGGTCCCAGCACCCATCCAGGTCCCACCCGCGGGAAGCACCCCCCTCACCCGTGGGGCCAGCACCCATCCAGGTCCCAGCACCCGCACCCCGGCCCAGCACCCATCCAGGTCCCAGCACCCATCCAGGTCCCACCCGTGGCACCAGCACCCATCCAGGTCCCAGCACCCATCCAGGTCCCACCCGTGGCACCAGCACCCATCCAGGTCCCAGCACCCATCCAGGTCCCACCCGTGGCACCAGCACCCATCCAGGTCCCAGCACCCATCCAGGTCCCACCCGTGGCACCAGCACCCATCCAGGTCCCAGCACCCATCCAGGTCCCACCCGTGGCACCAGCACCCATCCAGGTCCCAGCACCCATCCAGGTCCCACCCGTGGCACCAGCACCCATCCAGGTCCCAGCACCCATCCAGGTCCCACCCGTGGCACCAGCACCCATCCAGGTACCAGCAACCATCC
>NW_008794562.1:12485-13050 GCF_000699145.1 Aptenodytes forsteri
GGGGGGTGCTCAGCCAGGGGCTACCCTGCCCCACACCAAGCCCCAGAGGGGCACCATCCTGCCCCACACCGAGCCTGGGGGCTCCCATCCTGCCCAGTGTTGCTCCTGGGGGGGTTGCACCCTGCCTTACACTGAGCCCCAAAGGTCGCATCCTGCCCCACACTGACCCCAGGGGGTCCCATCCTGCCCTGCACTGAACCCGTTGCGCCTGGGGGGGTTGCACCCTGCCTTACACTGAGCCCCAAAGGTCGCATCCTGCCCCACACTGACCCCAGGGGGTCCCATCCTGCCCTGCACTGAACCCCAGAGGGTCCCACCGTGCCCCACACTGAGCCTGGGGGGGGTCCCATCCTGCCCCATGCTGATCCCAGGGGGTCCCACCTTGCCCCATGCTGATCCCGGGGAGTCCCATCCTGCACCACGCTGATCTTGGGGGGTCCCATCCTGCCCCACGCTGATCCCGGGGGGGTCCCATCCTGCCCTGCACTGACCCTGGGGGGAGTCACACCCTGCCCCACGCTGACCCCAGAGGTCCCCCTGCCCCACCGCTGGGTCCCCCCGCTCA
>NW_008794563.1:0-236 GCF_000699145.1 Aptenodytes forsteri
AATGTGTAAAATTGAAAATATGTATAATTAAAAGACATTTATTTTGGGCAGTTGATTCATGATTTTTGAGCCTTCAAGCTAATTACAATAGTAATCGCAATAGACATAGTAAAATACAAAGCATGTATAATTGCAAGATAGAGACTTACATTTCCATTTACTCTCCTGGCCTCTTAATTTTTTTAGTTTGGTTAAGTCTGTGAAAAAAGAAGTGGATTTTTTTTTTTTTTTTTTTT
>NW_008794564.1:0-331 GCF_000699145.1 Aptenodytes forsteri
GAATAAAACAGGAATAAAACAGGAATAAAGCAGGGAAAGTGCAAGGGGCGGGTATTTAAACGCGGGGGGTATCGTGAGGTTTTAAGCGAGGATGAAGCAGCTCGGAGGTATTTAAAATTAAACAGTAACAAATAAAAGGGTTGGGGGTGTTAATCCTGTGCGGATACACGCGTGTCGGTGTGTACCTGGGCGATGCGCGGCTACACGCGTGGCTGTCCCTGCCTTTATCCCTCCCCAGGCATCTCCGTCTGCAGCTCTCTGCCTTGTGTGCCTCTAATTGTCCCTATAAAAACGGGGGATAATTATAAATTATAATTATAAATGCACCTCG
>NW_008794565.1:0-501 GCF_000699145.1 Aptenodytes forsteri
AGGGCGTCCCTGCCGGCAGAGGGGGGACCCCAGCATCCTTTTTTTGGGGTACCCTCCTGCTCCGCAGCGACCCCTCCCTCTGCAAACCGCCTCCTGCTTTTGGGGAGGGGGGGGCTGCGCCCCGTTTTTCTTCAGCCATGTGCGCCTGGTGGGGTTGGAGTGCGGGAGCAGCGAGCGGGGACCCCCTTGGGGACCCCCTCGGGGACCGGTGAGCCCTCAGGGGAAAGAAGTTGGCTTCAACGGGGAAAGAGGGGACCCGGGGCGGGGACGGACCCCCGGGCGGTGCCCATCCCCGCGGCGCCAGGGCTCACATAGTAGAGGAGGTCTGTCCACCCTTCCATGGTGATGCACTGGAAGACGGTCAGGACGGCGAAGAGGATGTTGTCGAACTGGGTGATGCCGTAGTTGGGCCCCTCCCAGTACTTCTTGCACTTGGTGCCGTTGGGGCAGATCCGGGCCGGCTCGTCCGTCCCGCAGGGGACTTCCACCTTGATCTCATCT
>NW_008794566.1:0-232 GCF_000699145.1 Aptenodytes forsteri
CACACCCAGCACACGTGGCACAGCCGGCATGGCACACGCGGCACATGTGCAATGGATGGCACACCTGGCACACCCGGCACGGCCAGCACACACAGCACACGTGGCACACGCGGCACATGTAACACACGCGGCACACCCAGCGTGGCACACGCAGCACACGTGGCACACGTGGCACACCCAGTGTGGCACACATGGCACATGTAACACACCCGGCACACCCAGGGTGGCACAG
>NW_008794567.1:0-232 GCF_000699145.1 Aptenodytes forsteri
AATTAAGGTGAAATACTGCTGCGGAAGTTTACGTTTTAACCATGGATCTACGTGCTATCGCTGCAACCTCGGTTCTCAATTTCATTTATCAATGTGCGCATCTGGCACATTTCAGGCATGACATTACAAATGGAATCCACCTTCAGAGGACGCTTTCTGCCTAAAAGTGGCAGAGATTTAATGGAGTTACTTTACTCTGCCCCATTTTGTGGCTTGAAAAAGGGATGGATGG
>NW_008794568.1:0-417 GCF_000699145.1 Aptenodytes forsteri
ACGGGCCTCGGCGTTGCACGAGTGTTTGCGTGAGCTGCAAACTTTCAACACGCATTTGCACGAGCCCCGGGCTTTGCACACCTCTTTGCACGAGCCCCGGCATTACACGTGCTTTGCACGAGCTCCAAACTCTGTGTGTGCGTTTGCACAAGCCTCAGCATTGCACAGGCGTTTGCGCAAGCTGCAAACTTTCAACACACGTTTGCACGAGCCCCAGCATTGCACGAGCCTTTGCACGGGCCCCGGCACGTGTTTCCACGAGCCCCGAGCCCCGCACGAGCCTTTGCACGGGCCCCGGCGTTGCACACGTGTTTCCACGAGCCACGAGCCTGCATGAGCCTTTGCACGGGCCCTGGTGTTGCACACATGTGTTTGCACGGGCCCCGGTGTTGCACACGTGTGTTTGCACAAGCCCCA
>NW_008794569.1:0-275 GCF_000699145.1 Aptenodytes forsteri
ACGGGGATGGGATGGGGTTGGGAATGGGAATGGGACGGAGACGGGGATGGGATGGGACGGGATGGGATGGGGATGGCGTTAGGAATGGGGATGGGGATGGGATGGGACAGAGATGGGATGGAGACGGGGATGGGATGGGGTTGGGAATGGGATGGGAATGGGATGGGATGGGATGGAGACGGGGATGGGGTTGGGAATGGGGATGGGGATGGGATGGGATGGGATGGGTTTGGGAATGGGGATGGGATGGGACGGGATGGCGCAGGAGGGGGGGG
>NW_008794570.1:0-639 GCF_000699145.1 Aptenodytes forsteri
CTCCTTCTTCTTCGTGCCGCCCAGGGCCGAGTGCAGCGCGTTCAGGAACCAGGAGAGAAAGTCCACCCCGTCCCCTAGAACACCAGAGGGTAAATCAGAACCGGGAGGGGGGGGGCCGGATCCAGCGCCCCCCACCCGTGTCCCCCCCGTCCCATCCCGCCCCTCACCTTGCTTGGTGATCTGGAAGTTCTTCTTGCTGCAGAGGACCACGGCCTGCAGCATCTCGTGGGGCGAGACGTGCGCTTTGAAGTTCCGGGGGTTCCACAGCTTCCGCATCAGCTCCCCGAAACGCTGCACCAGCAGGAACATGATGTCCCCGGGCGGGCGCTGGATGCTCTTGTAGTTCTCCTCTTCCAAAAAATAATTCCTCAACGGCGGGACGTTGGATAAAGCCTGGGGGAGAGGAGCCGGGAAGCATCCCCGTCAGCCCCGGGGTGGGGTTTGGGAGGTTTTCGCCCCAAAAACGAAGCCTGGAGAGCCCCGCGCGCACACCCGGGCGATACCTGAAGGACGGCGTTGGCGTAGTCGTTGGCTTTGATGTTGTTGAGGCCCACGATGCCGGGCAGGTAGGTGGTGCCGTCGTAGGCGCGGGAGAGCTTGGCCTGCTTGTCCAGGTTGGCGATCTGCTGGGCGGTGAAG
>NW_008794571.1:0-207 GCF_000699145.1 Aptenodytes forsteri
AGAATCAGGATCAGGATTGGGACTGGGACTGGGACCAGGACCAGGATCAGGATCGGGACCGGGACTGGGACCGGGATCAGGACTAGGATTGGGACCAGGATCAGGATCAGGATTGGGACTGGGATCGGGACCAGGACCAGGATCAGGATCAGGACCGGGACTAGGACCAGGACCAGGATCAGGATCGGGACTGGGACCAGGAGCAGG
>NW_008794571.1:231-556 GCF_000699145.1 Aptenodytes forsteri
GGACCAGGATCAGGATCAGGACTGGGACCGGGATCAGGATCAGGATCGGGACCGGGACCAGGACTAGTACCAGGACCAGAACCGGGACCAGGATCAGGACCAGGATTGGGACCAGGACCAGGATCAGGATCAGGACTGGGACCGGGATCAGGATCAGGATCGGGACCGGGACCAGGACTAGTACCAGGACCAGAACCGGGACCAGGATCAGGACCAGGATTGGGACCAGGACCAGGATCAGGATCAGGACTGGGACCGGGATCAGGATCAGGATCGGGACCGGGACCAGGACTAGTACCAGGACCAGAACCGGGACCAGGATCAG
>NW_008794572.1:0-200 GCF_000699145.1 Aptenodytes forsteri
GGGGTTGGGGATGGAGCAGCTGTGCGGGGCGTGTGCGGGGCGCGTCGGGCGTGCGGGGCGAGCGTGCAGCGCACGGGCGGCGCATGCAGTGCGCGGGGTGTGCGGGGTGTGCAGGGTGCAGGGTGTGCAGTGTGTGCAGTGAGTGCAGGGTGTGCAGGGTGTGCAGTGAGTGCAGTGAGTGCAGGGTGTGCAGGGTGTGG
>NW_008794573.1:0-201 GCF_000699145.1 Aptenodytes forsteri
TGGACTCGGTGGTCCTCAGGGTCTTTTCCAGCCTTGACCGTTCTATGAAGTCGCCTTCTCGCGTCAGGCGCTTCGCCGGCGGCCTCCGGCGCGGCCCCAACCGCGACCTGCTGTCGAACCGTAAACCGGTTCGGCCTCTGCCGGATTCGGGAGCCCCGGGGACGCGGAGCCACGCGCGATAACCCCGATTTCGGAGGTCCC
>NW_008794573.1:5240-5772 GCF_000699145.1 Aptenodytes forsteri
CCGCCGCCGTGCCGGGAGCCCCGGTTCGGCGACGCCGGGGCGGGTGGTTCACCCCAGATTCTCTTCCCCAGATCCAGCCGGACCTGCGGGAGCTGATGGAGACGATGAACCGGATGAGCCACCTGCCCCCCGACTTCGAGGGGAGGCAGAAAGTCAACCAATGGTGAGCGCCGGCGTACCGGCACCGTTTTCGGGGCGCCGGCGTGCCGCTGACGCAGCGCCCCTCCCCTCTTCTCCCAGGCTCCAGACGCTCAGCGGGATGTCGGCCTCGGATGAGCTGGACGATTCCCAGGTCCGGCAGATGTTGTTCGACCTGGAATCTGCCTACAACGCCTTCAACCGCTTCCTTCACTCCTGAGCCGGCCGGCACGCGCCGGCACGCGCCGGTTCCCTCCCGTTTCGAGCCTCCCGGTCCCCTCCCGCGGTCCTTACCGGCGTTAAGAGGGAGCCGGGGACAATAAATCACTGGTCCGTCACCCGCCTCGGGAGCACCGGTGACGCCGGGACCCCAAAAAGCAGCAGCAGCCGCGTT
>NW_008794574.1:0-1553 GCF_000699145.1 Aptenodytes forsteri
GCAGCATGGCCACGACGGCCAGGATGACGGGGGTGGAGCTGGTGGACGCCGCCTGCGGGGAGAGGAGGAAGAGTCCAGAGCCGGGGTGGGGGTACCAACGTCGTCCGTCCATCCGTCTGTCCCCCCCCCCAAACACAACCAGCGCCCCGCTGTATCCCGGGGGGGATGAAAGCCACGACGGCCCCCGCGGCCCCCAGCCAGGATTCAGGCAGGCGAGAGGCCCCGGGGCAGATTTAGGCAGGACAATCCTGCCCATCATCGCCAAGTTTATCGGCTCCAGGGGTACAGGAAGGGGACGGCCCCGGTGCCCAGGGCTGTCACCGCGCCCGGCCGGTGTCACCGTCACCTACCAGCTGGCTGGGGTTGAGGAAGTTGCTGGTGCATTTCTTCTTCATGTCTGTCTCCTCCCGGCTCGGGCTCTCCCCTCCCGAACACTTGTCCCCGGGGATTTTCCGGTACCTGGAGACCGGGAGGTGACGCTTGGTGACCCCACAGCTCCCGCAGCCGCTTCCCGGGCACCGTCGGCCCCCGATCCAAGGGGATGGGGCGGGATCTGTCCCCGCTGGGTGCGGGGTGAAGCATTCCCCGGGGTTTTGGGGTTTCCACCCTGTTCCTCCCCGACCCCGGCTCCGGCGTCGCCGCCGGCCAAGCTTTACCCGCTGGTCTTGAGCAGCTCCCGTCTGCCGTAGAGGCAGAATTCCAGGTCGTGTCCCTTCAGCTCCGGCTGCTCCACGCAGACAGACTGGTTCTCCGGGCGGTAGTAGCCGAAATCGCTGCGGGAAGAAGGGGAAAAGCAGATGCGACCCCGCTCGGGGACCCAGCGGGAGCCAGGCTAAAGGAGGGCGTCATCTGGCCCGAAACGGGGACAGGAGGCGGGAGAGGTGAAGGTGGAGGCTACCAGAGGAAATCCTCCAGCGTGCAGGGACAGACGGACGGCTGCTTGGTCACCACGTAGTCCCGGCCGTTCTGGCACACAGAGGACTTGCGGAGACGTCGGTATTGCTCCTTGTAGCCCAGTATGCAGCCGTCGCTGGGGTCACTGGGATCGCTGGAGTGCGCCAGCCAGATGGTGTAGTCCTTGTCCTCGCCTGCGAGGGAGACGGCTCAGCGGCAGGGCCGAGGAGGGGTCCCCGGGGGACGGCACCACCGCGGCACTCGGCAGGACGCTGCTGCGGGGGGGGGGGGGGGGGGGGAAGCAGCCCCGGGCACGAGCCACGGGCAGGGTGCGGAAACCCCCACTGCTCACCCCGTCACGCCGTCCCCGCGGTGGGGACCGAGGGCCACGCTCCCCTGGGAGAGACTCTGCTAACGTCACCCGCACCGAGGTCTGGGGGCAAGAGCGTCCCCCGGCCCAGCCCTGGCTGTCCCTGGCACCGACTGTCCCTGGTCCTGGCTGTCCCCGGTCCTGGCTGTCCCCAGCCAGGCCCTGGTTGTCCCCGGCACCGGCTGTCCCTGGCACCGGCTGTCCCTGGCCCAGCCCTGGCTGTCCCCGGTCCTGGCTGTCCCCAGTCCTGGCCCTGGTTGTCCCCGACCTGCTCCTGGCTGTCCCTGGC
>NW_008794574.1:2630-3076 GCF_000699145.1 Aptenodytes forsteri
TGGGCCCCGGGGCCCATCACCGAGGTGGCCCCCCCCACGCTCCCTGGGAAAGGGGGGGGGACACGGACAGACAGCGTGAGCCGGGGGTGGGGGGACGACACGGACACAGAGGCAAATACGAGGCGCTCTGTCCCCACCACCCGCCCCGGTGAGGCTCGGTACCGTGGGCGATGACGATGCCGACGGCGTTGGGCTCGGAGAGGGGGGCCATGGGGACGTTCAGCTTCTGCGAGATGCTGTAGGAGGCGTGGATGTGGAGGCTGCACTGCAAGCGCAAGAGGAGAGAGCCTGTGCAGGAGCCCGCAGGGACCGGGACCGGGGGACGGATTCGCCCGTTAAACTCCCGGCGGGTGCCGGGGAACACCCCCAGGAGCTCCCAGCCTGCCCGAGGGCTTGCCGTCCAGCCCCACGGCCCGACCCACGGCCCACGCCCGGCCGCAACCCCG
>NW_008794574.1:3132-3405 GCF_000699145.1 Aptenodytes forsteri
ATCCCCCTGGGGGAGCCAAGACGGAGGACACCCAGGGGAACGGCACCGGGGACCCCCCCCCCGGGGGCGGGGGGCAGACCCACCTCTTCCTTGCTCCTGGCCGTGGAGTCGCAGGTGGTGTTTTTGGGTTTCCTCAGCGGCACCCACTCCCCACCGCGGTCAAAAGTGATCACGGACTGGATGGAGTTGTCTGGTGGGAGGAGGAGGAGGAGGAGGAGGAAGAGCCGACAGGGTCAGGAGGACGCCCAGCACATCCTCACCCCCGTCGCACTG
>NW_008794574.1:11642-12284 GCF_000699145.1 Aptenodytes forsteri
GCGAGCTGACGGCGGCGGAGGGCGGCCCCGGTATCGCTCACGGGGGCGGTTTTACGAGGGTGACGCTTGGGGCGGTGCCCCGGGGTTACCAGCCCGGCCTGCTGGATGTTCGGGAGAGGTGAGCTCCCGCGCCGGAGCCGCCCTCATCGCCGCCTCCAATTTCGTTTCGGGGGGACGGACGAGGAGCTGCACGGAGACGGGCTACGGCACCCCGAAGCTGCGCAGAGCGGAGCCGAAGTCAGGCCTGCTTCCCCGCATTTAGGCTACGAGGAAGGTCCCCCCCCCCCGAAAGGGTAAAGCCCGTCAACTAATTATTTGTTCCGTTTGCTCTCCCACCTGCAGGGACCGGCGTCGCGTTCGACCGGCACCACCACCCCGGGCATCGCCTGATCATCCGATTTGCCTGGCAGCCGAAAGGAAAGGAAGAGGGGAAACTCGCAGCAGGGGCTCCCGCGGAGCAGGGGCAGGCGGCTAATTCTGAAACATTGAGGTTATCCAAGGACCGACCTTCCAGCCAGGAAGACCCGGCTTCCCTTCCCGCACCCGTCTGGCGACACCGAGGGAGGAAAAGAAAAAAAAAAAAATAAAATAAAAATCAATAGGATTGGCGTTTTTCCCCTCCCGCAGAAGGTAGAGGCTGGC
>NW_008794574.1:12533-13203 GCF_000699145.1 Aptenodytes forsteri
GCGCGTCTCCGCAGATGTGCGAGGGGGGGGG
Organism: Aptenodytes forsteri; assembly: GCF_000699145.1. Lineage (NCBI taxonomy): Eukaryota > Metazoa > Chordata > Aves > Sphenisciformes > Spheniscidae > Aptenodytes > Aptenodytes forsteri. The sequence goes on from NW_008794574.1 coordinate 12,565, forward strand.
GGCACAGAGCGAGCTACCGGGGGCCGCGGCAGAGCTGGCTGGCACGATTTTGTAGGAAAAATACATTGCTAATCTCAAGCTCGATTTCCCTTGTCAGACCGATCTTCAGCCCTCACACGCTATTTTGAGGACAAGACGTCTGCTGGAGAACGGGAAACAAAAAGCGACAAGCCCTGTGAAGTGGAGGAGCAGAAGTTTGCTGGTCGAAAATGAGACTGCTCCTAAAAAATTCAGTGGTGGCGGCACAATTTAACAGGTAAGGGGCCGTCCCCTTCCCCCCAGGCCTGTTCGCACGTGGCGGGCTCCGGTCCCTCGCAGTTACGGGTATTTCCAAGCTCCGCTAGAAGGAAACGCAAACCCCGAGCCCGGCTGTGGATTTCTTCCCTGGGAAGGAGCCAGAGCTCCAGGAAAGCCGTTAACGGACGAAAAATAATCCCCAAACCGCCGGGGGAGGAGAGGGGGGAAATGCACCGAACAGGTACGAGCAGACCTAAAAAAAAAAATAAAATAAAAGCCTAACGTTTTCCAAGACTCGGGTGCGATTATACGTAGCTCTCCCGACGCCATACCGCCGCGCGCTCTCCACGAGAGGGAGACTTGCTCCTACCTCAGCCAGCCTGGACCGCCTCGTCGCACGGC
>NW_008794574.1:13279-20955 GCF_000699145.1 Aptenodytes forsteri
CCGATTTGTGCCACTAAAATGGGTTCCCCCCCCCCCCAACCTCAGACCTCCGCGATGAGGAAGCCAGGCTAGAGTAACAAAATGATTTATTCTCATTTCCTCTTATCGTAGAGATCAGTTATGTACAGAAACTGTAAAAAAAAACCTCAAGAGCCTTCTAAGAAGAGCAATTACAGCTGCTGCTGGAAAATAAAGTCGCAGGTACTGGAAGGAACCGAGAGTCAGTTCGCTTTGATCGGGGGGGGAACGAGCCTTTGAGGGAGCCGCTCCCCTTTTCAAATATCCTTGATGACCTCCTCAAGCTCCTCTTTCGTGTACATGTGGAACTTCATCCCGGGCTCCACCGTGGCAAGCTGAAAGAGAAGGAGCAAGGGGTTAAACGCGCCTGCACATGTGCAGGGCCGGCATGGGGCAGGGAACAGAGAGCAGCCGCAGCAGACAGAGCAGCTGTTCCTTCTCGGCTGCCTGACCTGCCAGCCCTAAGCGAGATCATTCCACCCCGTAACACGCTCTTTGATTCCCTAAAATAGCCGCCCGCCGCAGAAATAACTTTTAATTGACTCAGTCTCCTCACAGCAGCAGCAGCAGGGAACGTCTATCGGGAGCAGACAAGCTCCGCTGCTGCTTTCTGGGGAAAAAGACCCTGTTAATAACGAGTCCTTCATCAAACACTCCTGGGAGAGGGGCGGCTCTTGCCGCAGTTCAGCGCGGCCCTCGGCAGAAGCGCCTCTTCGCCGCCGCCGACGAACCAAGGGTACAAATCCCAGCCCGTTACACGCCTTAAGAGAACCGAGGTAGCAAAACACTCGCAAGTAAGAGAACCGGTAGAAAAACACTCGCAAGGGGACTGAGGGTTAGCTCTGGGAAACCGAGGCGGGGGCAAACCTGCATTTTGATGGCCCAACACCAACAATAAGCAAGCCAGGGCGCACCTCGCAGCCGCCCGGTGCCCTCTGCAAGCGGCGGGCCAAAAAGAGATCTCTTCCGAGGCAAAGCCCGAGGGACGAAGCCGGGGGACAACACCCCCTGCCCTGCCCCTTCGCCAGGAGCCCAGGGAGGCAGCGTCCGGGGCAGACAGCTGAGATGTTTCACGGGGGCGAGCACCAGAACAAAGAGACCCTTGAAGAATGACGAGACTGGAAGAGGAACGCAAGCGGGACTTCGGTTCGCACCTAGCTCACGGCATGGGAGACCGGGATACGGACAGCTGCTGCGGGCAGGCAGGCCAGAAAGCCGCGGGAGCTAGCTGGGACGCTCCAGACCTCGCTCGCGACTGTGGCCGCCCCCGCCTCCCCCCGGGGGACACCCCACCCCCCGACACCGGGCACGCAACTCTTAAGGGATCAGAGCGGAGCGCCTTTACTCTTAAGGGATCAGAGCGTTTGGTTGCAGCGAGCGGCAGGGAAGCTGCAGAGGGTCCCGGCAAATCCCAGGGCTCTTCCTAGGCTTCTCTGCTTGCAAGGTCACCCGTGAACCAGCGCGGGATGGCGGGACGTGCTTTTGGGGCAGAGGGAGGGTAGCCATAAGCCTTTTCCCAAGGAGGAAGGTCCCGAGCACTCAGCTTTGAGAGCCCCTGACAGCCCAGGTTTTATCTGGCCTTCTCAGACCGGTCAGAGACCCTTGCAGATGCCACTTCAGGCCTCTCAGATCACCCGCGTGGGCGCTGGCCTGACGCTAGACCCAAACGGACCTGACCACACACACACACGTACGCCCTGAAACCCAAAACAAGTATTCAGAGACACCAACTACTCCGCATTTCCACGTCTGCTCGAACCGGCGCCTCACCTTCTCCCTACAAACAAACGCTTTTTACTCGACTATTCCCTTCCAGGCTTCACAGGGAAGTCATTAATTTAAAAGCATAACATTGTTCAATGCTCCTGACCTTTGCCGCCAACGGGTTTAACTCCTCCGCGGCCACAACTCAAGTATTCAGAGACACCAAGTACTCCGCATTTCCACGTCTGCTCGAACCGGCGCCTCACCTTCTCCCTACAAACAAACGCTTTTTACTCGACTATTCCCTTCCAGGCTTCACAGGGAAGTCATTAATTTAAAAGCATAACATTGTTCAATGCTCCTGACCTTTGCCGCCAACGGGTTTAACTCCTCCGCGGCCACAACTTCGCCCCTTCTCTTTGCTGCTGGGTGGGAAAAAAATCCCATACGAGAGGGGGAAGCGGCTGGAGTAAATAAACCGGAGCACGGCATACTTCTGAAAGGCTAGAAAGCAAAGCAGCTACTTCAGGTAGATTTTTCCAGCCGGGGGGGGGTGACTCGAGTCAATAGAGACCTTTTAATCCTCAGCACATTCTTCTCATCCTTAACCCCGATATGATTCCTCAACGCGGCCAGAGCTTTGCCAAGCACAGTTAAGCCCTGTTAAACGGGGACGTGACATAAGGATACTGTACGCGCTCCATCTGCCTCAATTTCTTCGCACTGTACTGCGGCTCTTCCAGAGGAGACCCGGAGCCGATCAAGAGAGAACCGATCAGTGCGGGCTGGGAGTCCGGCTGGGGAAGCGGATTTCAGCCGGCCGGCATCGTTTCTGGACAGAGCGTCTAAGTTTTCAGCGTGCTGTTGGCCCTTCCACCTCCCCCCCCCAAAAGGGAGCTGGTTAATCACGTCAGGAAGGGTCCCCAGCAGCAGTATTTAATAAAAAAAAGAAAAAAAAGACGGGGTGCACGCTTTTAGGCCGTTTGGGAAACGGGTTCCCAGCGCTCAGAGGAAAGGAATGGGAGAACGGCGGGAGGAGAGCAGCTCGGGAGTCGGAATGACACGATTTGAAAAGGTCTAGTGTCTCATAACCCGCCAGAAATAGAAGCAAACTCCATACGCCAGCCTTGCTCATCATCTATCCGTTATCACTAACAAACTGGAAGGGTTTTTTTACCTTTGCTACCTAAAAAGGAGCGCCGCAGGTCTAGCGAGCAGGGTTTAAGGAGAGAGGTACCGCTACGTCCGTGGGGATCCCCGAGCGCGCTTGCATGCTCGCGTCAAGCCGAGCCCTGCGAGCCCGGCCGCTTGCGGGCAAAAGCCGGAGGTTAGAGGAGCGCGTTCGTTCCTGAAGGCTTCACCTCTTCGGTCCTCCCGGCCAACAGATTTTTGGCACCGGCCCAAGACTGAATATAGCAAGTCCAGAAGCTGTGTAATTTTCATTCCTTCTAATATTACAAGTACCGGGGAAAAAAAGAATGGCTAAACCCAGGGGAAGAAAAAGCGATCCGGCTGGCACGACAGGTTCCCGGCTGGCTGACTCGGCCCGCCTAAGGTCAGCAGGGGCTCCAGCCCGCAGCCAGGGAGCCCCAGGAGAATGGAGCAGCCAGGCAAACAGGCCAGGCCGCGCGCCTCTAGAAGTCGAAAGAGAGCTCCAACCTTTCCAACGTGCCACACACGACGTGCTGCAACGGGCAGTTCTTGAAAGCGCAAGAACACCTGCAGGCAAGCCAAGCCGTTGGCTTGGGAAGTCCTCAGCGGCTCCGCCAACTCCCCTCCTCGCCCTAGAAGCGGAGGCCACCCTTCTCTCCGGAAAGCGAGCGGGCGGCTTTCTCGCCTGGACGTTTAAAGCGCGAGACACTACCGAGACGCTCGCTGCGCAGCCAGCGGGATTTGCACCGAGGAAGCAAAGACTACGGGCCGCTCCACCAGCCACAATCCCGCACCGGAGTCGCGGTTACCTCGATGTTGGTTGCGTTCAGTTTCTCCTCCATAACTTGTTTCAGGATGACGAGGGAAGATTTGATTGCTTCTTTCAGCGTCATTGACTGCAAAACAAATCACTCATTAATCGCGCTGTGGACGCTCAGGCAAGTACTCGTACGTTACCCCTTTGACCGGGAAAGCGTGCTGCTCTCCCTCCCGCTCTCCTCAAATCCTTTAAGCTGCCACTGGCAGCAAATTTAAAAGCTTATCAAGTTATCTACAGTATCAACAAGAGATCAAAGCGCGCTGTTCAGGCAGGACAGTGACAATTGCAAGGACGGCAACTTTCTGCTTCCGTATAACTTTTTACAAAGCTTAAGAACTGTTAATCCGGGCGCATAAACCTCACTGTCGGGACCGGGACACGGGGGTCCATTTCCCTTCGCCAGTTATCAAGCGGTTCCCCCCCCCTCGACAAGCTCCAGTGGGAGCTCCGAAAAGCCGGGCTCCCTCTTGGCAGAAGCCTTCACGCTTTAATCATGTAAATCCCTGCGTGGGGCGAGGCGGGGGGGGGACACACGACACTAGAGCCAGAGGGCCGCGCAACATTCAAGAGTGACGATAGCTGCGTTTGCAGGAACTCTGCGCTTGGAAGATGGTTAACAAGCCACGGAGCCCAGAACTTGGGACGATTCCGCTAGTAAACGGAGCAGGTTATTGAGTCTTCGGCTGGAAGTCTCCACAGCCATCAGCACCATCGATGGTGCTTTTCGTTACAGTGTTTGGTTTCTCACCACACAAAATGGGCAGCTCCCTCCCCCCGGAGGGAAGAAAGTTTCTATTTAATATCAAATAGGACCAGTACTTGCAGCGCAAAAGCCATTAACTTCACCGGCTTAACGGATCTGGTGAAACGAAGCCGCCGGCTTTAGCTCCTTACGCTTCACGCTGCATCCATCCTGAGCCCCGCTGCCGACCGGCAGCATTCGTATAGTTCTTTTATTTATGGAGTACTTCCTGACACGGTCTTAATTATCACCCGCTAGAGGCAGAGACCGGCATCTCAGACACCAGTCTCGTGTTCCAGCTGCAGCCTAGGGGGAAGCTGCTGGTAGCAGCGCTCCTCGTCGTAGGGATCCTCGATCCGGCAGCTCAGCACCGACACCTCATCACGGGATCAACTGCCGAGGACCGAGTCCCACCCCGACGAGCTCACACACCTCCTCTCTAGCGCAAGAGGAGTCTTATGAATCGCCCGTCGGGAAGGGAACTAGCGGATCCTCGTAGGTCGTGAGGTACCTCTGTAACTCGCGAGACGTCAACCCCAATCCAGCCTTTTACCTTATGGTAAACCTCTTGCAGGGAGCTCTGCGCCCCTTCCGAGGCGGAGCCGATGGCTCTGGCATCGCACTGAACGAACGTCCCCGACGGGTCCATGTGAAACCTGCAGGAAGACGGGTGAGAGAACGAACGGCCGCCGCACCCCATCCCACGCCGTGGCACCCCAAGGGCTCTCCCACCAGACCCACGGCGTTCCCCAGAGCTCCCCGCACGGCTCAGAGCTGGGGAAGAACAGGGGCTCCTCAGGAGCGACGGCTCGCCGGCCGACATGGGGCAGAGCTCGCAGCGGCCCCTCGCTGCATCCAGCCTCCTCCTCCCTTACGCCCAGCGGCCTCGAGGGACTGCTGCGATCAGCGTGGCTGCAGGTCTCTCCTCCTGGCACGCAGAGGAGGAGACCGAGGTTTGAGGAGTGCCAAAGGGTCACCTACAGACCCACGCTGGGCTGGCAAGCTAGAATGAGAGCTATACGCTCCGGACACCGCCCTCCACACTCGGAGCAGAATCGTTTTCCTTTTTATTCTCCCCCTTATTTTTTTTTTTTTTAAATAAAACCAGCAAGTTTCCCCTACTGCTTCTGGGAAGGAGACCTTATTGGGCTGGCTCTGCTGAGCCGTTCCCACCTCCGGCGGAGGCCGAGTGTTTGAAGCACACGAGTTCAGGTTACAAGCACTCCGCCACCTCCCCAAGGAATGTTACAGCAGGCTCCACGTATTATGTTACCGGTGGCTCTGCTAGTCCTTTAGGGAAAGGTAAGAATAAACACGGGACGAGAAGAGCTTTAACACCTCCCTCCTGCCCAGGAAACGGCATTAAAAAAAAAAAAAGCAAGGATTCAGTGAAGACACGGCGTTCTCTTCGACCCCGGAGGAGCAGCCAGTGCTCAGGCTGCTGCAACCCGTGCTTTGAAAGGAAGGGTTTAAAAGCATTAACAAACACGTCAGGTACATAATGGGATAAACCCCAAGTGTTTGGCTTAAGTAAGATCCCAGAATCAAGTCATTAAAACGTCCCGGGAAGTTTCAGTAGAGGTTTTGTCTCCTCCCAGAGCTGGCCGGGATTAAGAGCGCCAAACTTACAGCTGGGGTCCCTTCTCATCAACTCCTCCGAAAAGCAGCGCGACACCAAACGGACGAGACTGCAACGGAAAGGAGGCAACAGGTTAGGCAAGGCCGAGGGCAAAGTCAGCGGGGAGCCGACAGCCCCTCCCCGGAGCACCCCCAGCTCCGCACCATCGCCCCTGGGTCTGCGTCCTCCTCCCCGAACTGCAGCGCCAGGTTGGACACGGCCTGCGTCACGCTCTCCACTGTCATGGTCTCGTTGTAGGTGAACCAGTGATTCTGCGGGGAGGGGGGGAAAAGGAAAAAAAAATAAATAAAGATTCAAATTATCACCTTGTTCCCAAAATAGGACAATCCTGGATCGTTCACACGGCGGGCTGGAGCGATACCCGGCGTAGCCACAAAGACACCGTCCCTCCGGGCAGGCTGCCGGCACCCGGGGCAACAGCCCGTTCAGCCGCAAGAGGGAAGCGCCAGGAAGAGAGCGGGAAGCGCAGGAGAAGCTGGGAAGTCTGTACAGGGATTCCCCCCGAAACCTTGGGATACCTAGGCCTTGGGATGCCAACAGGGAAAACGCAAGGCCGGGGCACTTTGTCCCAGTATCTGTTTCTGAAGCGATGGGGTTATCTGGTTCTCCAGAGGCAGGAGGAGTGCCGACAGGCAGGAAAACCCCACAGAAAAAAAAAAAAAAGACTTTACTACAGCACAGAGATTTGTACCTGGGACCTCCGAGTACCTGAGGCACCGAGTAAATTTAAGGGGTCAAAAAAATATACCCAATATAACCGGTCTTTTGTCAAAACAAAGTTAGGCACACGGCCCCACACGTTCACCGGAGCACGTCTGCCAGTACCGAGAGACCACCGGAGAACCTGCCGTAAGATTCCCATCAAATGTGCAATACCAAAGAAGGAGAAAAAAAAAAATATACAGGGGAGACTCCACCTGTTTGTTCCGCAAAAGCCCCGTGAGGGGAGCTACGCACCCCACAAGCCTCCCACTCCACACCGGCTCCTTCGCTGTAAGGATCTTCCCGTGCCAGAGGCTTCCGAGATGCCCCCGAGACTAGTGCTGCTGTTTTAAGAAGAGAAACGTCAAGTCTTACCTGGGTCTCCACTCTTGCTTTATCAATTAAAGTCTTTGCATCGGCTATTAAGCCACTCATGGCACACCCTGGAAACAGAGAGGGAAAACACGAGTCATTTCACCGATTATTTGCGACGCGCTCTTGCCCCAGGCTTCCCAAAGCCCACGGTGAAACACAAAAGGCCGCAGGGCGGAGCGGGTCCCTGCGCAGGAGCACGCAGCAGCGCCGCCCCGCAGCTTGCCGGAAAGGAGGGAGGATGGGATCGAAACGGATTTGCTCAAGAGCAAGGATGGACGCCCAGCTGAAGGGCAGGTAGATAACATACATCATCCAACATCATTGTTGGCGGCCGGTCACGAGCGGTGTTCCCCAGGGCTCAGTTTTGGGGCCGGTCTTGTTCAATATCTTTATCAATGATCTGGATGAGGGGATCGAGTGCACCCTCAGTCAGTTTGCAGATGACACCAAGTTGGGCAGGAGCGTTGATCTGCTCGAGGGTAGGAAGGCTCTGCAGAGGGACCTGGACAGGCTGGATCGATGGG
>NW_008794574.1:21595-22328 GCF_000699145.1 Aptenodytes forsteri
AGGCTGCCCAGGGAAGTGGTGGAGTCCCCATCCCTGGAGGTATTTAAAAGATGTGTAGATGCGGCGCTGAGGGACATGGTTTAATGGGCGTGGGGGTGTTGGGTTGACGGTTGGACTCGATGATCTTAGAGGTCTTTTCCAACCTTAAAGATTCTATAACAGAGTCCTCCCAGTCACGCCTCCTCCCACCCACCCCAAATCCGAACCGGCTAAAGGAGCCACATCTGAGGCCTTCCAAGAGAAGCTAACGGACAGAAACGCAACCTGTTTGGAAGGGGAACCCGTTCATCCCCTCCCTGGGGAGGGCTGGCTAACCCATAGCCGGGGAGGTGGGGGGGATGCAGCAGGAGCCTCCAGCACAGATCCTGCTCCAGGAAGAGAGGGGCTGTACGGCAGGCACACGGGAGGGGGAAATTAAGACTCTTCAAGAGCTCCTTCCATGACCCATGTCATCAGCAACATGGGTATTTTGGAGGTCTCCTGCTTTTCAAGGCGACATATTTGGTAAAGAGCCTGGCCGCCTAGCGGCACAGGAGGCTGCCGCGAGCAGGGGTACAGGCTAACATTAGCGCTCCGAGAGAAACTGGCCTCGAGTCAAGCCTTTTGCAGTAATTCCCTGCCCTCCCAGATCTAAATTCGGGATGAGCTTTCACGAGGGAGGTCATCGAGGCCGGGGGTGGCAGGGCAGGGTGGGGGGGGGGGGGTTCAGCCGCCTCTTACCTCCCCCGTCACT
>NW_008794574.1:22864-26147 GCF_000699145.1 Aptenodytes forsteri
CTCTTCCTGCTCCCGTAGCTATGTCCTGCTGGCCAGGAGCCTGGAAAACCAGTGACCAGGACCCGGCGTTCACCGGGAGGGATGAGCCCCCCTGCTCAGCTCAGCAGAGCTGCCTGCAGGGAAGGCTGGCCCTGAAACGCAGCTCCTGAAACTCCCGGGGGACAGAGTCTTATTTTTTTTAATACATCTCTCTCTCTCTCTCCCCCCAAAGCTTGAGGGATGCTCCCAGGGCTCTGCCAGAGGGGCACCCGAAGCTCGCTTCTTTCTCCTTACCTATGTGGGAATCGATTTCCACAATCTTCTCGATGCTGCTGGGTTCCATGAGCGGGGAGGTGATCCTCTTCTCCACGGCCAGGCAGACGCCCTCCGAGGTCTGGATCCCGATGGCCGTGGAACCAAGCTGAAAACCACCGCGCGGTTACCGCCGCCGCACCCGACACGGGGTCCAGCCGCGACAGCTCGCGTAAACGTAAACGGCGCGACGCTGATTTTGACTTGTATTATTTGCAGGCGCTTTGTTTTGGAGAGAAGCGCATCACCAAGGCAGAAACCCACCCGCCAGGCTCCACCGCTTTGCGCACCGAATTTTAAATGCTGCGACTTGAACTGGGGAACTGGAAAGATTCAACCCGTGCTACTTCCCAGCCGATTAGTTCATCAGAACCCAGCAGGGCTGCTGCAAATCATTAATCTCTTCCCCGAGCAACGTCAGTTTTTACAGCTTAAAGCCTTACGAATTTAAAAAGGCCTTGCGAATCTTCCTTTGCGAGACAAATTAAATTTTGAAGCGAGAGAGGAGGATTTCACATAATGGCCTTAATTCCGACTGCATCCGTACTTCTGGCTTGGGCATTTCTCTTTCCATTAGCTCCTTTTCTCCCAAGGGTCCTCGTACCCACAAAATTTACGATGGGGACGGGAGCATTTTGTGCACGTACCGTTTTCCAGGCAGCAGTTAATCACCCGCGGCGAGTTTTACCCTGGTCTTGCAGGACACCAACAGCGTCACCACGGCCATGAGCCCAGCCGAGGAGGGGGTCAGATCTCAAGGGCTCCCGGCAGCCCCCACCTTGCTCCCACCAACCCCCACCTTCCTAAGGGACTTCGCAGCTTCTCCACGCTGGGGAATTTACCGGAACAACTGTACCAGCCGCGGCGTGGAGATGCTGACTCCGAATATCCAAGTCAGGCTACACGATAGGATTTTAGCAGCCAGCTTCCCCGGGTAGCTACGCCCGTAACCACGGGCCTGGCAGAGGGGAACCTCCCTGTCGCAGGCACTCACGGTTTTAGACGTCGCCCAACGCTCCCGTCCTTTATGCACGCAGCCTGCCACAGCTGCGCGCAAAGCCCGGGGGGGGAAGAAGGGACACCTGATGTCATTTCAGACGTATTTTTGTTAGCGAAGCTACGGCACGCGGATGAAAACTCCTCCTACGCCCCTAACACACGGGCGCCACGCGTAACGCGTCGCAAGAGCCACCCGAGCTGCAGCAGTTTCGTCGGTGAGCTTATGGGCTGAGCTGGGGAAGAGGGAGAAGCCAGAAGGCTCCCGCGTGATTGCTGCTCGAGATGTCTTTGCAATTATACAGCCAGCACGGCGACCGACATCCTTCCGAGAGTTTTTACTTCCCAATGCCTTAATAAACGTTATTACTTTTTGCCTCCTCATTCAAGTAGTGCTTCAACGAGCTAAAGCAGTGCAGGGAAGATAAAGCCAGCACCCTCCTCTTCCCCAGCCCAGACACAGGCCTGCTCAGGGCTTCTTCGCTTCATCTCTCGACCAGTTTCCCCCAAGTTTAAACTTATTCCCAAATGAACGCCCACGTTCTCAGAAACAAGAACATTTATCAGTCAAGAACACTTAATGCCCCCAGAAAGGCCACTCGGCTCTGCAGAGGGAGGTTAGCTGGCTCCTAACAAACTTCACCTTCGGGTTTTAAAATTCGGGTTTAAAATATTTCACCTGAGCGAACGGTGACCTGCTCCAAGCTGCAAGAGCAGCGAGCTAAGAAAAGTCGACCTAGCGAGCGAAAAGTTGCCGCTTTTGGGGTTGGTTTGGTTTGTTTTTTTTTTAAGGGACTCCTTTATAAAGCCCACGGGCCAGAAGGGAACACTGCATTAGCTCAGGGAGGCGAGGAGAAAGCAGAGCGCTCCTCTGCTCTTAGGCAAGCGTTTATGGACATGAAGCGCAGGACGCGCTGGCAGCGTGAGCTTCCGCAGGCGGAGCCACGGCGTACCGGCACTCAGGACCTCTCGCTTCAACGTTGACTTCTAGTAGGTTTGGTTTGGGGATTGGCATCTTCGGCCTGTGTTTGGTTTGGGGGCAAATCGGTTGGTAGGAGACAGGGAGGGGAACGTTCCCCTGCATTTGGGGGAAAGCGACGGCTTTTGGTTCTCCGCGACCCATAAAAGAGCAGAGCTGCAGGAGGTTTGGCTGGACGGAAGGAACCGAACGCCGGCACGCAGCTCTCCTACTACGAACCGTAGGTGAAAGGCCGGCAAAGAGCCGCCAGAGCGGTTGCACGCAGGAGCGGCACCTATGGAGAAAGGCAGCAGCTCCCGCCCGGCGTTGCGTTACCGCCCTGGGGGCCGGCGAAACCCTGCCTCACTGCAGAGCGAGGCCGGAGCCCGGGCGAACAGAACCCGCCTGTTTTATTTCTGACCAAACCCAGGCCTTCGGTTTGAAAGGGCCCGTAAGATCGCAGTTTGGCAACCAGACGGGGCTGACGGTACCTTTATGGCCTCGATGGCGTACTCCACTTGGAACAGCCTCCCCTCCGGAGAAAAAGTGTTCACACCCCTGCAAGAACAACATCAGAGACGGCGTAAAGGGCAGGAAACCGAAGGCTGACAAGAAACGCAGCTCCTTATTCAGGACCGGTGGCGGGAAGGGCGATGCCAGCTGGGGACGGGGGCAGCCGGAACACGTCGCGGCTTCGCTGGAGGCAGTCACCCTCGCGGCAGACGCTCGCAGGGTCTGGATTCAGGATGCTTACGGAGAAAGAGAACAAAAGGAACGCCAGCGGGTCTAGTTACAGGTCAGGAGGGGGTTTGTCGCCATGGCACACTGCACACCGCGGCCGCTGGAAGCACGTCGTTGCCTTCGGACGCTCTGCCTCCTCCCAGCACCGGGAGACAGCAGGATTTTGTTTTACCAGCCCAGGCCCGTTCCTTTCTCCGGACACCCCAGCGCATCCTTGTTTCACCGCCCGTTCCTTTCTCCGGACACCCCAGCGCATCCCGCCCCCCGCCCCCCAGGGCGGGCGCTCGCCCTGCCCTG
>NW_008794574.1:30167-31012 GCF_000699145.1 Aptenodytes forsteri
GTCTGTGCCCCCCATCCCTGGGGGACCGCCCCAGCGGGGTTATTTCGGGCTGGCAGAGCCGTCCCCATCGTCCCCTCCATTCCCGGGCCACCCGACATCCCCCTCCCGCTATCCCAGGTTATACCAGATCCCCTTCGAGATGCCGGACTGCGGAGAGGAGCCGGAGACCCACACCCTGCACCTCATCGGCGACTTCTCCGCTCCTGCCGAATTTTTCGTGACCCTGGGGGTCTTCTCCTTCCTCTACGCCATGGCGGCTCTGGTGCTTTACCTGCGCTTTCATTCCATCTACGGCGAAAATAAGAAGCTCCCCTTCGTGGTAAGGCGGCTTGCGTCCCCCGGGGGAGAGGACGGGACGGACCCTGCCCCGCTCCCCGCCGGCACCGGGGCTGAGCCCGGTGTCTCCATCCCGGCAGGATTTCTGCATCACCGTCTGCTTCGCCTTCTTCTGGCTGGTGGCGGCGGCAGCGTGGGGCAAGGGGTTCGTGAAGCCGGCACCGCGGCCCGCCAGCCTCAGCGCCGCCATGGGGGTCTGCCAGGGCCAGGAGGTGGTCTGCAACGCCGGCGCCACGCCGGCCATGGGGCTGGCCAACATCTCCGTGGTGAGAGCCGGGCGGCAGCACACGCGTGCCCGGGGTATAGGCACACACGCGTGGACGTATTCGCGCCGGGGCGTGCGTACGGGCATGCCCGTATGGGCACATATATTTATTTATTTGCCTGGGTGTGGGATTTACGGTGCTTCAAGCAGAGCTCAGCGGCTCCCAGCCCTTGCGGGGGCACACGCGCGTGCACACGGGCGCGCGCACAGGCGTGCGGCTGCCTGCCCGTGCTTGCCAAACCCG
>NW_008794574.1:31854-32628 GCF_000699145.1 Aptenodytes forsteri
GCGTGGGGTGCACGAGGTGCACGAGGTGCACGGGGCGCATGGGGTGCGTGGGGTACGCAGATTGCACAGGTTGCATGGGGCGCATGGGGTGCACGAGGTGCGTGGGGTGCGCAGATTGCACGGGTTGCATGGGGCGCATGGGGTGCGTGGGGTGCACAGATTGCATGGGTTGCACAGGGTGCATGGGGCGCACGGGTTGCATGGGGCGCATGGGGTGCATGGGGCGCATGGGGTGCATGGGGAACACGGGGGCACCGGGGTGCAGGGGCGCATGGGGCACGTGGCACGTGGGGGTGCACGAGGTGCACAAGGTGCACAGGGTGCGTGGGGCATGGGGCACGCATGGGTGCACGAGGTGCACAAGGTGCACAGGGTGCGGGGTGCGTGGGGCGCACGGGTGCATGGGGCGCATGGGGCACGTGGGGTGCATGGGTGCACGAGGTGCACAAGGTGCACAGGGTGCGTGGGGCACACGGGGTGCATGGATTGCATGGGGCCCAGGGGCTGCGCGGGGCGCGTGGGGCCCGGGGGCTGCACGGGGCACGTGGGGCCCAGGGGTCGCACGGGGCGGGGTGCGTGGGGCGCACGGGTGCATGGGGCGCATGGGGCACGTGGGGTGCATGGGTGCACGAGGTGCACAAGGTGCACAGGGTGCGTGGGGCACACGGGGTGCATGGATTGCATGGGGCCCAGGGGCTGCGCGGGGCGCGTGGGGCCCGGGGGCTGCACGGGGCACGTGGGGCCCAGGGGTCGCACGGGGCGCATGGGGCGCGT
>NW_008794574.1:32998-34411 GCF_000699145.1 Aptenodytes forsteri
TGCTGCCTGGCTGTATATAGGGGTCTGCGTAACCCTGGGTGTCCCGTTCCGCGTAGGGGGGGCTCTACGTGTAACCCCGGGGCGTCCACGTCCCTACGGGGGGGCCTATAAAAGTCCTGGGTACCAGCTCTATATAGGGGTGCGTATAACCCCTGGTGTCCGGCTCTCTATAGGGGGTGTATGCAACACCTGGATGTTCTGCTCCGTATAAGGGTATATACAGCTCCTGGGTGTCCCGCCCTGTATAGGAGCTTTACGTGGGGGGTATATACAGCTCCTGGGTGTCCCGCCCTGTATAGGAGCTTTACGTGGGGGGTATATACAGCTCTGGGTGTCCCGCCCTGTATAGGAGCTTTACGTGGGGGGTATATACAGCTCCTGGGTGTCCCGCCCTGTATAGGAGCTTTACGTGGGGGGTATATACAGCTCCTGGGTGTCCTGCCCTGTACGAGGGTATACATAACACCTGGGTGTCCAGCTCGCTATAGGGATATATATAAGTCCCAGGGGCCCAGCTCTGTACTACAGGGGCTGTATATAACCCCTGGGCGTCCTCCTCTGCGTAGGGGTAACTCCTGGTGCCCTGCTCTCCATAAGGGTATAGATAACGCCCGGTGTCCAAAGGGCGTATATAAGCCCCGGCTGCCCGGCTGTCTGTAGGGGATGTATATTAACACCTGGATGGCTGCCTCTGTACAGGGTTATATATAACCCCTGGGCGCCCAGCTCTGTATAGGGGCTGTATATAACCCTGGGTATCCAGCTCTATACGGGGAGTAATGAAACACTGGATGCCTGATGGTGTATAGGGGTTATATATAACCCCTGGGCGTCCTGCCCTGTGTAAGGGCATAGATAACCTCTGCTGTCCAGCTCTATAGAGGGGTATATAGCGCTTGGCCGTGTCCAGTTCTCTTTAGGGGTGCATATAAGCCCTGGGTCCCCAGCTGGGTACGGGATGCGTATGTAACCCCCAGCTCCCCAGCCCCATATAGGGCTATATGTAACCCCTGGGAGTCCGGCCCTGTATAGGGGTAACCTCCGGATCCCCAGCCCCCTTATGGGGGTATATGTAACCCCTGGGAGTCCAGCCCCCTATAGGGGTAACCCCCAGCTCCCCAGCCCTGTATAGGGCTATATGTAACCCCCTGGGAGTCCAGCCCCCTATAGGGGTAACCCCCAGCTCCCCAGCCCCGTATAGGGCTATATGTATTACCTCCCTATTGGGGTAACCCCCAGCTCCCCAGCCCCGTATAGGGCTATATGTAACCCCCGGGACTCCAGCCCCCTATAGGGGTAACCCCGAGCTCCCCAGCCCTGTATAGGGCTATATGTAACCCCTTGGGAGTCCAGCCCCCTATAGGGGTAACCCCCGGCTCCCCAGCCCCGTATAGGGCTATATGTATTACCCCC
>NW_008794574.1:35954-36218 GCF_000699145.1 Aptenodytes forsteri
TGCGGTGGTTACTGGGTGCCCCGGGCGGGGAACCGGCTACCGGGGTACCCTGCACCGGGCACCGGGCGCTGCCCCAGTGGGCTCTGCGCACCAGGCACCGGGACCAGGTACCTCAGGGCGGGCACCGCCCCACCGGTGTGCCCCGTGTCGCAGGTGGACGGGACCAGGCAGCCAGTGGGCACGGCGCAAGCTCCTGGCACGGCTGGATGGGGCACAGGCACTCCCGGTGTGGCTGGGGGGGGGGGGGCGCCCGCCGGTGCACGG
>NW_008794574.1:36457-37900 GCF_000699145.1 Aptenodytes forsteri
GGACTGGGTGCCCGGTATGGCACAGCCGGGCGGGACTAGGTGCCCAGTATGGCCCAGCCAGGTGGGACTGGGCGCCCGGTACGGCACAGCCGGGCGGGACTGGGCACCCGGTATGGCATGGCCAGACAGCACTGCATATCCAGTACGGCACAGCCGGACGGGACAGGGGGTGGACTGGGTGCCCGGTATGGCACAGCCGGGCGGGACTGGGCACCCGGTATGGCATGGCCAGACAGCACTGCATATCCAGTACGGCACAGCCGGACGGGACAGGGGGTGGACTGGGTGCCCGGTATGGCACAGCCGGGCAGGTCTGGGTGCCCAGTACGGCATGGCCAGACAGGACTGCATATCCAGTATGGCGTGGCTGGATGGGACTGGGTGCCCAGTATGGCACAGCCGGACAGCACTGGGTGCCCAGTATGGCACTGCTGGATGGCACTGGGTGCTCAGTATGGCACAGCTGGCCAGGACACCGTCACCGCTGGCCCAGTGGACACCAGTTCCCCCACAGCAGAGCCCGGTGCGGCTGGCTGGGGCCAGGACACCCGACTGGCAGGGCCGGTGAGGACGCAGGCTGCGGGGCCACGGCCGCATGGGGACCAGGGTGTCTCCAGGGGTGTCCCCGGGGTGTCCCCCGGGCAGCAGGGGCTGACCCCGGTCACATCCCAGCCAGGACGGGGCTGTCCCCAGGAGCACCCGCACCCCACTGGCGGTGGGCTATCTGCAGGGTCTGGCATGGGGTGGCAGGACGGGGACCTCGGAGGCAATGGCACGCCGCAGGGCCAACCCTGATCCCGGGACGGATCCGTGCCTCTGGTCTAATTTTAGCTGGTTTAATTGTTCCGGGAGCGCCGGCGGCGTTTGACGGCCGGGAGTGGCAGCGCTGCCGGCGGCGAGGACTCGGCGGCTGCACCCGATGCTGGACGCAGCCGGGGGAGGCCGGGACTGTCCCCGTGCCGGCTGCTGCTGACAGGGTTTTGTCTCCGGCAGGATTAGGGTCGGAGCTGGAGGAGAGCGGGAAGAGCGGCGGCAAGAAACTGGACGCCATGACCCTGATTAAGGAAGGTAAGCTCCCTCCTTTGGGGAGAAAACCTGGCATTTTGGGACCGTGCTCGCCCTCCAGCCCGGACCCTCGGGCTGCGATGCTTCCCCCGGCACCGAGACCCGGTGGGAGCTGTGCCGTGCTGCTCACCGAACTCTCGCCCTGCAGACATGAACATCTTCGGCCACTGCCCGGCGCACGACGAGTTTTACCTGGTGGTTTGCAACCACTGCAGCCAGGTGGTGAAGCCCCAGGCCTTCCAGAAGCACTGCGGTGAGCTGGGGGGGGGCTCCGGGCACGGCTATCCCCCCCCACGGCATCCTCTCTGGCACCGGGAGGGACACGGGAAGGCAGCCGGGGCTGGCCGTGTTGGCACAGCCCGGGGTTGGGGGGCTAAC
>NW_008794574.1:42512-43005 GCF_000699145.1 Aptenodytes forsteri
TCCGCGGGGACCTCTGGGGATGGCCACGTCCCAGGTGAGGGACACCACAGGGACCCTCTGGGTACCCCCTGGCCTCGGGGGGGGGGACGGGGGACACTGGGGGACGCTGTGGTCTTGGGTCACGAGTGGTGGGTGCAGCGGGGACCCTCTGGGGACACCATGGCTCTGGGTGGAGGGCACCACGGGGACCTTCTGGGACGCCCATGTCCCAGGTGAGGGACAGCGTGGGTACCCCCTGGCCCTGAGCAGGGGACGCTGGCGGGGACGCTGTGATCTTGGGACATCCTGGTTGTGGGTGGTGGATGAGGTGGGGACCCTCTGGGGACATGTTTTTCCATGCTGGGGGGATGCTCCCTCTGGGGACACCCCAACCCTGGGTGGGGGACACCGTTGGGGACACCCTAACCCTGGGTGGGGGACACCATGGGCCCGGGGTCTCCGCTACCCCTGACCCAGCGCTCTCCTCTCCCGCAGTCCAAAGCCCATTAACGGA
>NW_008794575.1:0-447 GCF_000699145.1 Aptenodytes forsteri
TTGGGGTGTAGGTGACTACGAAGAAGTGGCACCCACCTCTCCGGTGACGATGAGCTTCCCGTCGGGTGAGAAGGCCAACGCGCTCAGGGTTTTCCTGGAAAATACCGGGTTTTCTTTAACAACTGGGCTACTCCGGAGGGAAAACTTGAGGTTTTCTTGGGAGGAGAAGGGAGGAAAAACACTGGAAGCTGCTCAAACGTCGCTCCTGAAACCCGATGTACGGCACAGCCTGTGTTTGGGGGGACCTGGAGGGGTTTGGGCCTGTGTTTGGGGGTACCTGGAGGTGTTTGGGGGGTACCTGGAGGTGTTCGGGGGGTACCTGGAGGTATTCAGGGGTGCCTGGAGGTGTTCAGGAGGTGTTTGGGGGGTACCTGGTGGTGTTTGGGGGTATCTGGCGGTGTTTGGGGAGTACCTGGAAGTGTTCAGGGGTGCCTGGAGGTGTTCAGG
>NW_008794576.1:0-779 GCF_000699145.1 Aptenodytes forsteri
GCGGCACACGGCACGCGGTGCACGACGTGGCACATGGCAAGCAGCACGTGGCACACACGGCGCGGCACAGCACATGGTGCGTGACGCCGCACACGGCGCGCCACATGGCGCACGGCACACGATGGGGCACGTGGCGCACAGCACATGGCATGCGGTGCACGGCACACAGCGTGGCACATGGCACGCGGCGCACGGTGCGGCACATGGCACGCGATGTGGCGCACGGCACATGGCACATGGCATGCGGCACACAGCGCACGACGCGGCACATGGCACATGGTGCACGACGTGGCACATGGCACGCGGCGCACAGCCCACGGTGCACGACACGGCACGTGGCATGTGGCACGCAGTGCATGGCACATGGCGTGGCACACGGCACACAGCGTGGCACGTGGCACACGACACACGACACATGGCACACGACGTGGCACATGGCACACGATGCGGCACATGGAACGTGGCACACGGCGCACGCCGCGGCACACGACGTGGCACATGGCACGCGGCACACGGCACACAACACGGTGCATGGCACGTGGCACATGGCGCGCGGCGCACAGCCCATGGTGCATGACACGGCACGTGGCACGCAGTGCATGGCACATGGCACGGCACACAGCGTGGCACGTGGCACACAGCACACGACGTGGCACATGGCACACAACACATGGCACACGATGCGGCACATGGAACGTGGCACACAGCGCACGCCGCGGCACGTGACGTGGCACATGGCACACGGCATGAGGCACACGGCACGCAACACGGTGCATGGC
>NW_008794577.1:0-370 GCF_000699145.1 Aptenodytes forsteri
ATAATAATAATAATAATAACATTATTATTATTATTATGACAAGTAAAACAAAGCAAGAGAGAGAGAGAGGAACAAAACCTGGGGTAAGGGGGGAAACCACAAGAGATGCAACTGCTCACTGCCCACCAACTGACGCCCAGTCAATCCCCAAGAAGTGATCGCTGACCCCTGGACAACTTCCCCCAGATTATATACTAAGCATGACGTCATATGGTATGGAATATCCTTTTGGCCAGTTTGGGTCAGCTGTCCTGGCTGTGCCCCCTCCCAGCTTCTTGTGCACCTCCTGGCTGGCAAAGTATGGGAAGCTGAGAAGTCCTTGACTTAGTATAAATGCTGCATAGCAACAACTAAAACATCAGTATGTTAT
>NW_008794578.1:0-277 GCF_000699145.1 Aptenodytes forsteri
ACCTGCGCATGATGGTGGCCAACGTGCTCAACAAGGAGAGCTTCATGAACCAGGAGATCACCAAGGCCTTCCACGTCCGCCGTGCCAACCGCATCAAGGAGTGCCTGGGGAAGGGGGTCTTCGCAGGTAGGGGGGTCCCTGGCCGGGGGGAGAGGGGGCAGAGGGAGGGCCGCAGGCTGTGGGGCTGCCCTGGCCGGGGAGGTCACCAGGCTCCTTCCCCTCCGGCTGGGCGTCCCGGCTCCCGCAGTGCCCTGCGTGGAGCCAGGGCTCCCGGCCC
>NW_008794578.1:3404-4461 GCF_000699145.1 Aptenodytes forsteri
TTGCTTACGGTGCCTCGGTGCCGACGCATCGCGGTGCCGGGGTAGCCCGGCTCACCCTGCACGGCCCCGGCGCTGCCCCGGACAGACCCCGCAGCTGGCAGCCTACGCCCGGCTGTAGCGGAAGATCTCGCTTAGGTCGTAGCCGGTGACGGCGAAGGAGTTTCCCTCGGGGTCGCAGAAGCGGGCACCGCAGACCTGGGTGTCGGTCACACACTCGGCGTGGCAGTGCTCGATCTGCAGCGGGGAGAGGAGCCGGAACGGTGGCACAGGCTGAGTAAAGTACAGCCCGGCACAGCCAGAACTTTGGGGACCCGCCTCGGGTCCCTGCCTGCCCGCAGAGGCGTTACCTCGGGGCAACAGGCAGGCAGGGACCATGGGCGCACGGCTGGGCCGGCGGGCCATTGCTCCAGCTTGCCATTTCGTTGGCACAAGAACCACATCTTGGTCAGACGGAGCAGCCTCCCCGGCTTGTACCTCCACCGGTCCCAGGAGAGGACCGGGGATCCCAGCGGGAGGAAAGAGGGGAGCTGTGCTGCCCCGCGGCAGCTCAGACCGGGCCCGGCGGGGTTTCTGCGGAGCAGCGAGCCCCTCTCCGTGGCCACGGCACCTCACCGGAGGCTGCAGGACAGAGCGGCACCCGCGCCGCGGCCCCACGGGGCAGCGATGGCTTGGAGTGCCGCGTACTCGCCCCAGGCTCCCCACCGAGGGCTGCCGCTGCCCAGACTCACCTCGACGTCGTCGGTGTCCGGGTTCCTGAGGTCTCCCCTGCCCAGACTCACCGCGACGTCGTCGGTGTCCGGGTTGCTGCTGAGCTTTGAACAAAGGAGTCCTGCGCGCCCGACATCAGCTGCAAAGTGCAAAGACAGGGGCCGTGGGGACCGGGAGGCCGGAGGGATGCCACGGAGGTGGCAGCGCCGTGTGCCGGGGCAAGGGGGCAGCTCCTGCCTGGCCATCCACAGGCTGCCACGCTCCAGGCCGGGGGGATGCCGGGGCGGGATGCCACGCGCAGGCCGAGGTGCCCCGGCACGGCCAGCCGTACACTTCCCGCCTGCGGCGC
>NW_008794578.1:4690-4928 GCF_000699145.1 Aptenodytes forsteri
CCGCGCGCCGTGGACCGGGCGTCCCCCCCTCCTGCCACCCTCCCATCCCTCGCGAGACGCCGACGCAGCCCGGCCGGCGATGTCCACCACCACCCGCCGACGGGACCCCCGCTGCGTCGCTCCATCCGCCCCCTCGGGCTTACCCGAAGGCCGGGATTTTGCCGAGCAGGGTGAACTCCTCTCCCGCGCCCCAGACGCAGAGGGTCCCAGCGTCATCGGCGGTCACCAGGTCATCAGC
>NW_008794578.1:4999-6909 GCF_000699145.1 Aptenodytes forsteri
ACCTCCGCCGCCGGCATTGAGCGGCTGACTCGCACCCGGCAGAAGGTTCTCGCTGCCCCAGTCGCCTGCGCCGCTGAACCTGCCGCGAAGCAAAGCCAGAGCCTGCAGCAGAACAAGCTTAAAGTTTAACGGCTCACAGAAACTGCCGACACGTTTTGTGAGCGAGTGAGGCTCGGCTGTGACCACACACGGGCACCGCAGTTCAAACGCGTTGGCGTTCGGCAGCGCTGATTACACACGGGATAAACTTCTAGGAAGAATCGCTGCGTCCCCTCCCTCTGCGCCCGAGTCTCGGCACTCTTCACCTTACAGGCACCCGGGATTTCACACGCCGGGCCCCGTCTCTCGCTCGCTAGAAAGCCTTTAACAACCCACGGTGCCAAGTCCGAGAGAGGCGCGTTAGAGGACAGTCGCCGCAGACAGAGGTGGATGGTGGAACAGCTTTCACCTAAACAGGCTCCGTATCCAGGCTAATTGGGAACCAGTTCTAAGCCATTAATTGTTCAGGGGAGTCCCAAACGCCGAGAAAGTTAAACGTAACCAACTAGAGAAAGTATAAGAAAGCGTCCTCGGTGGGAAGGAGGCAGCCAGTAACGAAGCAGCCAATTAGCGCGTCGGCAGAGATGTCAACCGGAGTGAGCCGAATTGAAGGAAGCCCCATCCTGGTCCCAGACTGTGCTCTGCAATCGGGTGAAGGTCTCTCATCTGCCACGAGAAAGGTGACCGGTACCGCTGGGTCGGTGACCTCCCTCCACCAGGCAGGGGGAAAGGCTCGTCCCTTCAGCCAGCGCGCAGGCACGGCTCTGCCCTCGGCTTCCTCGTCACCCCCCCCGGGCCTGGCTTGGGGAGGAGAAGCCTGTACCGGCACCCCGGGACGGCTCCGGCGACATGGGCCATGACATGTCACATGTCCTAGCTTCCTCATCCCCCCCGGGCCTGGCTTGGGGAGGAGAAGTGGGGTCCTGTACCGGCAGCCAGCACCCCGGGACGGCTCCGGCGACATGGGCCATGACATGTCCCGCGCCCTCCTCTCGGGGTCTGCTGTGGTAACCCACCGCTCTAACGGCGGGAGCGTTAACTTTAGCGTGGGTTTATTCATGGCCAGTTTTGCTCGTTCGCTCTTGCACCACAACTGGCCTTCAGCTTCCACAGCTCTTCTGTGCTCCGGCACTCAGCCCGAGGGATCACGGGATACTCTGGGCCGGCAACGCGCCGCGCTCCCGCAGCCACGCTGCGTGCCGGGGCGGGGGATCAGCTCCTTCGCCACCTCTGCTTCGGCATTTGCGTCCCCAGAGCCGGGGTGACCAGGACTGAGGTTCAGTCAGCTGAGAAACGTGGTGGAGACCGAGGTGCTAAGGTGGCGGCGACCGGCTGAACGCCAAGGGAAACTGGGGCAGTGGGAAAACTGATGGGGCGGCTGCTCCCAGCTGCCCGGAACGGCCCTGAAATACGGCAGTGTACGAGTGCAGCGTTTTAAACTACATTTGACTTCAGCTTGCCTTAGCTCGAGACGCCACGCCGAGGCGCGGCAGGACGGCTCACAGGCTCTTTGGAGCGGGGGCCGAGGAAGCGGCCACCCCACGCCACCTCCTCCCCCAGACGCATCCCACCCTGACAGGGGAGATCCCCCTCGTGCAGAGACGGCCACAAAAGCCAACGTCCCCGGTGAAGGGAGGGACGGCGGAGCCACCCGCTCTCCTGCACCGTGGAGGGCGGCCAGCTCTGCCCCCTGGCAGCCTCCCCAGACCTCGCCTGCAGCGGGGATCGGGCTGGCCACGGAGACCACCGGCTCCCAGGGTGAGGGGCTGCACCCCGGGACCGGCTCAGCCACGGCCAGGGCCTGGGTAAACCTCAGCTCCCAGAGCCGGCACCTGCGAGGCGTCCCCGAGCCGGCCGCGGGGCCGAGGGGA
>NW_008794578.1:7410-8802 GCF_000699145.1 Aptenodytes forsteri
CCCCCCCCCCTCCAGCACCACCGTCCCTTCACGTCCTTCCCCGAACTCCCGGGCTTGGCTCACCCACGCAGATGAAGCGTCCCCCAGCTGCAGCGATCCCTCGAGCGAACACTGCTTGTGCTGAAAAGAAACCACGAGCTGGTCACGACCTGCGGCAGCTCCCAGGAACCGGGAGACCGTCGCGGCGGCGTGGGGGACCAGGGTGCCCGTTCGAGTTTCATCTTTAGGGCTGGTCCCGCAGCTGGCGCGCTGGGGCCCCTTCCGAGCCCCTTTGCAGCCCCCCGTCGAGCCGGGATCGAGGAGTCAGGGTGACGCCATGACCTTTTCCGGACCCTTCTGCTGAGCTGCCGTGCAGGACTGTCCTGGCTCGGTCCTAACCGGGTCCGGGAGCAAGGCCGCTGGGGGTCTCTAGGCCGGGAGGAACTGGGCCGCGCCACAGGAATCGCGCGCATCCGGGGAAGGAGAGCGGGCAGAGGGGCCGGGGGGCTCCTCGCTGCGCTCCCACCGCGGGATTTACCTGGAGGGTGCTCCGTGACGTCCAGCGCGTGCCAATAAACCATGATGGAGCCGTCGGACTCGTACATCTGGAGGGAGAAAGCAACAGGGCGAGGCCCAAGAGGGTGGGGAAGTTCCTCTTATGGCTTCAGGCTCAACCGCTGCCCCAGGAGGTCTCCAGGAGAGAGCGACAGCTCTCTGGGTACGCAGCAGGACCTCCAGAAGGTTCCCCCGCGCCCCCAGGAGCCCGGCTGTCCTCACAGCGACCTCATCCTCCCGGCTATTGCGACTCCGCTTCCCACCCTCCGCGGAAAACCCCCTCACCTGGATCCCTTTCTGAGAGGTCAGCACCAGCAGGACCCGCGACGGCAGGACGCACCAAGCGGCCTGGAAGGGAAGGAGGCTCGGCAGGAGCCCGGGAAGACGGGGCAAAAGCCCTCCCCGCCTTCCAGGGGAGGGACAGTCCGCAGTCGCCCACAGAGGCGTGCGTGTTTCTGGCTCCCGTCAGGGGTTACAGGAGGCGGGTCCCTGCCGTCCTCGGAGACCCCTCCAAGGTCTCACAGACCTTCTCAGGAGGCTCCTTCCCTCTCCCCCTCCCCGTAACCGGCACACCGCAGGCTCCTGCTTCTGTCCCGGCAGCTCTACCGCCGCGTGCACTCGGCTGGGGAGGCCCTTCCTCCCCGCTCCGCAGCTCCGCTGTCTCCCCCCCGCGCTTGGCAGCCGGCCCCTTTGGGCGCGGTGGGCCCCATCTACCCGGGTCAGAGCAGGCTGGCACCAAAGCACAGGCCTCCGCTGAGGCCAAGACACCCCGCCGGGGCGAACGTCCTCCTCCCTCGGGGCACGGAAAGCCAAAAGCAATAGACCGAGAGACGACGTCAGGGCAAACCCCTGGCGCCC
>NW_008794578.1:14425-15045 GCF_000699145.1 Aptenodytes forsteri
CCGCCTGCTTGGGCCCCGATCCCGGAGCTCATCCGCTGGGAAACCGGCTCCAGCAGCTCCGTGGCTGGGTGCCCGGATGGGTGCTGCCCTCGCCCTGCAGCTCGGCGCAGCGGCTGGGTGCTCGAGCTCCGGGAGAGACCCCCTGTCCTAGGCTGGCTCCTTGCCCACTGCTTTCGGCACGTTTCCACCTGACCCTGCATCCCCCGCGAGTTACCACCGCGAGCGCCAGGTCCGGCCCACGGCAGGGCACCGATGTGGCGCCGCGGGGCAGGGCAGGCTCTCCCGGCTGTCGGCGAGGCCAGGAACTCGGTGCCCTTTGCAAGCTCTGCTAGAGAAGACAGAAATAAAATAGAGAGTTTTCTGTCGCTCGGCTCTCGTCCCCTGCCGAAGACCAGCCCTGTGGCTGGCCCCCCGCGAGCTCCTGCACCGGAGCAGGGGCCGGGAGCACAGTCCGCAGCAGCCCACGGAGCCGCCAGCCCTCCGTCACACATCACACAACAACCTGCCATCTGTTTTTCAGCTTGTAGCCACGTGCAGCCCGTACCCTGCCGCTGATTTGCCACCAAACAAGAAACGAGAGGGATTTAACGGGGTGAAATGTCTGTGTGGCTTTACACAGT
>NW_008794578.1:15121-16014 GCF_000699145.1 Aptenodytes forsteri
AAGCCGCCCTCCCTGCGCAGCCCAGCCCGGCTGCAACCCGGTGCAGCCAGTGCCTCCGGCTGTGTCCCTGGCGGGTGGCCCCGGCTCTGCTCCCTGCACCCAAAGCCACCGGGGCTGGCGGGGCCGAGCCACCGCAGGGCTGTTCGCCAGCTCCAACAGTGCTCTGGCTGCACAAGCACCCCATTTTTTTTCTATAAAGAACCCATTTTTGGCTGTGACGGTGTGGGGCGATGCTCAGGGACAGCTGAGCTCAGGGACGGCTCGTCCGGGGTGGGAGCCCAGTGCCGGGGAAACACTGGAGGCTTTCGAGGCCGGAGTGGCCAGGGAACAGCAGCAGCTTAGAATCGCAGAATCATTTAGGTTGGAAAAGACCGTTAAGATCATCGAGTCCAGCCGTAGCTTGGGGCCAGTGAAGCTCGTCCAGTGCCGGAGGCTCAGAGGCTGCGGGAGCCCCGGGAAAGCTGGATCCGTTCCTGGGGGAAGCATCTGTTCAGCCACCAAAACCCCCAGAAGGGGCCGGCCGGGAGCGTGCCCGGGGAAGGGCCGTGCCTGCGTCCCCAGGCTGCCAGCCTGGTCGGGAGGACGGGGACCTCGAGTCGGGGCTGCACCGGCGGGACGTGGTGGGCAGGGTCTGCCTGGACGCCCACCCTGCCGTGAGGCCACCCCCGGGCTGCAGCCTCCTCCGTCTCCCGCGTGCTCTGGGTGCAGCACGGCACCCCGGGGTCCCTCGCTGGGGCTGCCCCCCGTCCCGGGGACCTTGGCCGGCACGGTGGTCCTCGCCCCCCCGGCAGCGGCTGCCCCAGGGCTGGGGCCTGCCTGGCCGGCGTGGGCGAGCAGCCCCGGGGTGGCACAAGGGACGGACGGCTCAGCCTCCTGCCTGCTCTGTCCCTCCC
>NW_008794578.1:18823-20248 GCF_000699145.1 Aptenodytes forsteri
CTCCTGCAGCCGCTGCCCCAGGGCTGGCGGGGGGCTGCCTGGCCGGCGTGGGCGAGCAGCCCCGGGGTGGCACAAGGGACGCGTGGCTCAGCCTCCTGCCTGCTCTGTCCCTCCCAAGGTACGAGCCCAGCGAGCCACTTTCCTGCCGGCTGGGCCCCCCCCCCCCCCCCCGCGCCGAGGGGACCGTGCTGTGCCAGGGCTGCCGGGCTGGGCGAAGGTCCTCGGCTGACCTCCGGCCCCAGCTGGACTCTGTCCCCCAGCCACACCCCGGTGCCCCAGCCGGACCCCGCGCCCCAGCCATGGAGCTGCTGAGTGCCTGCAGCCACCCGTGCTGGTTCCTGCTCACGCTGCTCTTGGGGCTGCTCCTCTGGGCCAGGAGGAGACGTGCCTGGGACCCCCGCAAGTGTCCCACCGACCTGACGGGCAAGACGGTGATTGTCACCGGAGCCAACAGCGGTGAGCGGGGACTGGTGGCAGGGGAGCGCATGGGCTGCAGGGGTCGCGGTGGGGCTGGGGGGGTTCAGGACCGTCCGGCTGCAGGGCTGCGGGGCGGGGGAGATGCAGGACACGGGTGCAGGGCTTGTGGGTCCTGCCTGGCCATGGGACCCTGCCACCCTTCTTTTGTGTTGGAGCCGGGGGAGGTGGCAGCTCCCTGCTCCCCAGGGATGGAGAAGGGGCCGGGGGCATGTGCGTGGGTGATGGCATGATGCCACCGTGCTGTGGGGCAGCCCACAGGGGACACGGGCCCCCCCTTCTCCAGCGGCTGAACCACAGCCCCTGCTTCGGTGGTGCAAACGGCTGCAGGAGTGGCCGGTCCCTGGGCGTGCACGATGCGCTCCCGGCGCCCCGTGCCCACGGCACATTCACGCCAGGTGCCCTCAGATGTCTTCTACGCCAGGTGAGATGTCTTCTGCACCGCACCGCACTGACCACGGGCCTCTGTGCCACGGGCTAGGGAGCCGGTCCTCTGCCCAGGAGCAGCTCTGCCTCGCTGGGCTCTGGCCAGCCCCGCGCCCGCAGCCCCTGCCCAGCCGCTGTGGCCAGACTCTGCCCCAGCCGGGTTAATGACTGACAGCCAAGGCCACCGCGCTGCCGGCTGCCCTGGGCATCACGTTGTGCCGGAGCTGCACGCCGGGGACGGGGTCGCTGCTCCCACCTGCGTCCTGCTGCAAAGCAACGAGGTCAGGGCCGGCATAGCCGGGGGCAGCGGGCGGGGCCCGCGGGGCTGGGGATGCAGCGGGGCCCGTGTGTCAGGGTTGGGGTGTCCCCTCGCATGCAGGGCACTGGGGTGTCCCCCTGTGCGCCCAGGGACAGGGTGACATGTGCTGGGTGCCCCCCCCCCCCCCAGCCACACGGCGCTGCAGAGCCGAGAGCCCGGCCCCGGGGTACCTGCCTGCGGGCTGAGCCACTGACCGAGCACCGAGC
>NW_008794578.1:20359-21563 GCF_000699145.1 Aptenodytes forsteri
GCAGAGCCGAGAGCCCGGCCCCGGGGTACCTGCCCCACTGCCCCCCCGCTGCCCTCCCCGGCTCCCGCGCTGGGGCACCCTGGGTTCGGCGCTGGGCTCCTGGCAGTGGCTGAGCTGCCCGGGACGGGGTCCCCCTCCGTTGTCCTGCCCTGCTCCCGGGGCTGCCCGGACCCTGGGGACGGGGGCACGGACCCCGGGGACGGGGGCACGGACCCCCGGGGACCTCTTGCCTTGGGGACCCGGCGGGGATCAGCCTATGTCCGCCTAGATCGGCAAGTGCGTGGCCCTGGACCTGGCCCGCAGGAACGCCCGCACCATCCTGGCGTGCCGGAGCCGGGAGCGAGGCCAGGCGGTGGTGGAAGCGATCCGGGTGGCCACCGGCAACCCCGCGGTGCTGCTGCGGCTGCTGGACACCAGCTCGCTGGCCTCTGTGCGTGACTTCGCCCAGGCTGTGCTGCGGGAGGAGCAGCGGCTGGACGTGCTGGTGAACAACGCCGGCCTCACCGGTACGCACCGGGGTCGGGGTCAGGCGTCTGCCAGCCCCCTCCCAGCCCCGGCCGGGGTCCAGCTCCCCATCCTGCTGTGGTGGGCGATGCCTGCCTGGCTCCCGGCCCCACGGCGCCCCGTACTCCCCTCTTCCAGGGCTGCCCTTCGCCATCACACCGGAGGGGCTGGAGCAGACCTTCGCCACCAACTACCTGGGCCCGTTCCTGCTCACCAACCTGCTGCTGGGTGAGCACAGGGGCTGCCGGGGCCGGCGGGCTCTGGGGACCCCTCCCTGCTCACCCCCCCGCTCCACGCAGACCTCCTGAAGGCGTCGGCGCCCGCCCGTGTCGTCAACGTCTCGTCCTTCCGGCACAGCGCGGGCACCGCCGACGGCCGCTACCTCACCGGGCAGGAGCGGCTCAGCGGCTCCGACGCCACCTACAACAGCACCAAGCTGATGAACGTCCTCTTCACCGCTGAGCTGGCGCGGCGCCTGCAGGGCACAGGTGGGTGCCGGGCCGAGCCGTGCCGGGCCATGCTGTGCCTTGCCGTGCCAAGCCATGCCGTGCCATGCCACGCGGTGCTGTGCCGTGCCATACAATGCCCAGCTGTACCCCGCTGAGCCACACTGTGCCATGCCGTGCCGTGCCGTGCAGCTCCCGGGGAGGGCTGCACCCTGGCGCCGTCTGCCACCACCCTGTGCTGCTGCGCGCTGCGC
>NW_008794578.1:21762-22095 GCF_000699145.1 Aptenodytes forsteri
CCGGTCCAGAGCCATGCCGTGCCATGCCACGCGGTGCTGTGCCGTGCCATACAATGCCCAGCTGTACCCCGCTGAGCCACACTGTGCCATGCCGTGCCGTGCCGTGCAGCTCCCGGGGAGGGCTGCACCCTGGCGCCGTCTGCCCGTCCCAACCACCCTGTGCTGCTGCGCCGCGACAGAGGGGCTGCACGATGGGGCTGAGGGGTCTTGGCCCTGGTAGAAACTCCCCGGGACCCCCCCACGTCCCCCGTGGGTGGGAGAGCCCTGGCCAAAGGTAGCCGCGTCCCTTGGGGTGGCCCCGGTGCCGGGGCACAGAGGAGCCGCCGCTCCGAG
>NW_008794578.1:24796-25831 GCF_000699145.1 Aptenodytes forsteri
GATCAGGTCCTGCACCAAGCTGCCGGCTGCGGGGGGCCGGGGTTCAGCCGAGAGAGCCCCAGCACCGCTCGCTCGCCCGTCTTCCTCCTCCTCCTCCTCGCGGAGGGTGTCCCCGGACCCTGCGTCTCACCCAGGTCGTTAAAGGGGCCCATGACGAAGCGGAATTGGTACTCGTCCAGGTAGTTCTCGCTGTAGTCCTTCACCCAGACGCTCTGCATGTGCCGGGCCAGGCTATGCAGGCAGAGGCTGCCCAGCGCCGGCACCTCCTTCCTCCTGGGCATCTGGCTGCTGCGGGGGAAAGGGACGGTCGGGCACGGCGCTCCCGGCCAGCCAGCTCGGAGCTGCCCACGGGCCCCAGCAGGCACCGTGACTTGTCAGGGCCCCAGTTTATTTTGGGTGCGCTTTAACCGTTTCCGCAAAATTGGTTGAGAAAATCCCGCCCCAGTGCGCGTGGCCTCAGCCAGCCCGGCTGTGCCGCAGCACGGCCCGTGGCCGGGCGTCTGCTCTGCCCGGGGCTTGTCTGGGGTCAGTGAACTGCGCGGTGCCGGTTTCGGTTTCGCTTGGCTTCGTGCGCCGGCATGGTGGTTTACCCCCCGGGGGAAATCCCACCGCGACCAGAGGGGACTAACCAGCACGGTTCACTGCGGCACCACGAACCCGCCGGCAGAGCGGAGGAGGGAGCGGGACAAACAAACTACCCCAGCAGCCCCTCACCAAGGGGGACGCCCCAAACCTCCCGGCAGGCGGGTCATGCACCGGCAGCGGGGCCGCGGCGGCACCGAGGCCGGGAGAGCACGGCACCAGGAAAGGGGCAAGGTGCTGGGAAGCTGGGGAGAAGCGTTAATCGCGGTGCTAATTGGGACTGGCAACACTTGGGTAGTGGCGCTGCGTTAGCATCCCTGCAGTCGGACGAGAAACGAGGGGCCGTATCTCGACGAGACGACGAAAGCGTCGGCCGGACTAACGCCGAATCCCGGTCCCTGGATCCGTAAACTCGGGGGCCCCGATGCGGGCAAAACCCCCCCACCCCACCCC
>NW_008794578.1:27766-44935 GCF_000699145.1 Aptenodytes forsteri
GGGGGGGTCCTTTGGCTGGGCCACAAGCCCCTCCGGCCGTGACAGCATTGCCCAGCGGCGGGGGGCTGGGCGGTTTGGAGGAAGGAAACCTTTGCAGGTAACGGCCGCCTCGCCAGCGACTAAGCACGCGAGCCCTCTGCAGAAACAAAGATTCTGTTTTATGCAGCTATTTCCAGCAGCAAACGTAAAGACAGACGAGAGCAGGTCCGAGAGGCCAGCGTGCCTTGAGGAACGTCACAGAAGCAGAGCTCTCTGTGTTCAGAGACACTCGCATTAAACATTTTTTTTTTGGGGGGTGTGGTGGTGGTGGAAAGTAAGCGTCGTCTTTCACTTTGATCAGCCGCTGTTTGTAGCGACAGGTTTTGGGGTTTGTTTCCAGTGTAATTCACCTTTTTCCTCAGTGTGGTGCTGGAAACCTTCAGTCGGTCTGAGAGGCGGCGGCTGGCTTCCTTGCGCGGGGTGTGGCGGAACAGTTTCGCAACGGGCTGGTGCGGGATGAGGGAATCTGCACCGTAGGAAGAAAATAACACAGTCACTCTGGATTGCCTGCGGAAAATCCTCTGCTAGTACAGTAAAGACAGAACTCGTTTTGCGGTCGTAACGGCGTTAGCTTTAAACGTTCGCCGAGCTGTAGCTTCTTGAGTGGTTAAACATTGGGACAGGCTGCCCAGGGAAGGGGTTGAGTCCCCACCCCTGGAGGTATTTAAAAGACGTGTAGATGAGGCGCTTAGGGACATGGTTTAGTGGGCATGGTGGTGTTGGGTCGACGGTGGGACTCGATGGTCTTAGAGGTCTTTTCCAACCTCAATGATTCTATGATTCTATTCTTGTTTGTGAAACACGAGAAGAATCTCGCTTCCGAGCAGAGCGTGGTTTCCACCCCTTCCCGGCAGAAGCTGTTCTGACCTGCGAAGGTTTCCGTGCTGGGGGACGGGAAGTGCGTGCAGATAACCTGCATCTTCCCCATCCGGACGGGATTTTGGTTCTAAATTAAAGATTGAGCCAAAACGTTACTAGAAATGAAGAGAAGATTTAAAAAATAGCATTTAGGAAGGACCGTGAGTTGCACAAGCTGAAGGGGTCAGCTATTGGGTTGGAAAAACTTGGATTTGGAGGAGGGGCGGGAACGACTCAGCCTTTGGATAATTGATAAGTGGGCTAATTTGCACGTGTGCATGATGGCTGTTCAGTGGCCAAGAAGGAAAGCAGAATTGTTACGGCCAGATATTTTCTTTCATCTAGTCTAGCGAAGATACGGTATAGCTCTTCTGGCTAAGAATTCTGTCTGTTGGGTACATGAGAGTGAAAACTGGAGCCCGCAGTTAGTCAGCAGAATATTTGAATAATCAACTGATCAAATTAAGACTGGGCCACGTACCTCGGTTTGTAGTCTGTGATGTTGTAGGTTGTGTGTGAAGAGCTGCGTGTCTGCCCGCGTAGAACACTGGCACTCAGCGTTGCTGTGTTTAATCAGTATCTCGAATTTTTCCGATCAGCGCGTTCGCTTTTGCGTTCGAAGGAATTAATTCTCTCCTCTGCAACGCGAGGGACGTGAGCCCCGCGTTTGGACACAGCTGGAACGCTCGTCCCGAGCGTACCGTGGCTGCGGCGGTACTGCCTCGCTCCGCGCCGCTGGCACTGCCGTGGTGCGGCCCCACGCCTGCGGTGGCCTTGTGCTGGGGCGGCGGACGGCCCCGTGCCCCCGGCAGTGCAGAGAGGTGGATACGGAAGAGCCGTGTCTTTGCCCCAGGCCCCAGGGGGTACAGCGGTGCTCCAAGAGGGTGCGAACCCTCGGAGGGGAGACCGGCCCCGGCGCTGCCGTGTTCCCTTCCCGGAGGCACCAGCGTAATCCCTCTTCCCTTCTCGCCAGCGCCGCTGCCCCCTCCGCCAGCCTCCCCCAGAGGAGCTTCCCAAAACATTTGCCGGGTGCGTGTGAGCTGAGGGCCTGCGCCGGGCTTTCGCTATCGGATGGGCCTTTTACCGCGCCGAGGCGGTAAGTTTCGGGTGGTGACGTGTTGCCCCTGAGCCGTCTGGGGGTCGTCCCCTCCGGCTGCACCCAGCGGCTCTGCCAGACGCGAGCCTCTACGGATTCTAAACCTCTTCTCGATAAAGCAAGTCTGTCTTTGTGGCTTTGCTGACAATAGACTGTGTCAGTAGATCGCGGCTGGTTTCACAGACGGGTTAAGCTCCTGCAACGTGCGTCAAGCGAAACCTCTCTGCGCGTAGACTCGTCGCATTCTGCAGCGTTGCAGAGGCGAGCACGGAACTCGGCACGGCGCTTTTTCTTTTCCCTTTTTGTTGACAAAAACCTCCCGGTCCCTTCGTGTTCGGCACAAGAGGTTCCCTGCGCCTGCCCGGTGGCGCTCGCTGACATTAGCCATTGACTTCACCAGGGAGGGCTGGTCTTTAAATAGGATGCGGGTGTTATGTTTGGGTTTGTTTTTGGGTTGGTTTTTTTTTTTTTTAAGATTTTGTCAAGGTTCCCCCGTGTGACCTGGGACTTCACCAGGGAGGGCTGGTCTTTAAATAGGATGCGGGTGTTATTTTTGGGTTTGTTTTTGGGTTGGTTTTTTTTTTTTTTAAGATCTTGTCAAGGTCTCGCCGTGTGACCTTGGACCAATTTCTTCTTTCCTTCTCTTTCTCCCTCGGTTCCCGAACGTGAAGCTGAGACTGCCTGTGACCTACTTCTCAGGCGCTCGGGAGGGGGTTCTGCTAAATTGAACGCAAGGCGCTTTTAAGTTCCTTTGAAATGTCTGAGGGGGAGCAACGAGCAATTTTTATTTGTCTGTTTTTAACAGAAGGGAGGCTTCGGGAGCTACAGCAGTGGGAGCTGAGGCTTTCCTTCGGGTGTCGTGTTGTACTGACGCACCGTAAAGCCCCAAATCCCAAGCGGGACGTGCGGAAGCTGCATCGTGTGGGCTGTTGCACCCGTTCCTAAGGAGTTTGCAAGTCTGTCTTGTTTGTTTGAAAAATACCTAAAGGATGCAGAACAGTAGGGCAGAAGATGGACGGTAAACACGCAGGGGCTGTCGTAGCTAGGCACGCGGCTCTTCAGCTCGATCTTCCCCTCGGCGCAATGAGGAATGCCCTTCTGCCGGCTTTCTGCTGGGTTGGTTTTTACGGATTGTGAAATGGCTCGCAGCTAGTGCCACCACAGAGCGGTGAGAGGTGGCGGCGTGCCTCGCTGTGGGTGCCCTCAGCTACCTGCCCTCTGAGGGGAAGGGGGGCTTGCTGGCCAGGAATTCCGTAACGAGTGGAGAAGTTCGTTAAGGATGATACTTGCTCAGGAAAGAAAGCGAAGGCAGCTGTAGAGATGCTGAAATGCACCAGCTGCTTTTCCAGCAGTTGATCAAAGTCTCACAAGGAATAAACGGTTTTGGTTGCTCTCAGTCTTTGAGCAGCAACGCAGAGCGGGCGTATATTTAAATCAGCTTTTCCTGGTACACGTAAACCCAGCGGAGGCTAAATGACATAGACGCACCGATGGCTGGGACTCGGTGGTGGTGGAAGGGTGCTCAGCTGTGAAATAATGAATGAATCGTTTCGATGGAGATGAGCTAAAATCGACTGACCTCCTCCTGCTACCGGGGAGCCGGGGCTGGTCTGCAGCATCCTTCGCTTGTCAGTCCGTTGCCGTGGTTACCGCCTCACGGCAGTGCTGCTGCTGGATCAATTGCAATCCGGCGAGTCGCGGTTTTAGCTAAAAAGAAAATCATTAGATTTGTGGTGTAAGAAACGTCAACCGGAGCGTGCTGCCGCGTCCTGGAGCGGCGGCTGCCCGGCACGGCTGCGGCTGCAGTGGTGCAGCTGTGCAGGGCGCAGGCTCCCGCCCGCCGGGTCCTAGTGCCTTGGATCGATCCTCGCTTGGGAAATCGGAAATCGGGCCCTGCGGCGAGCACGGCGCCGCCTTGGATCGATCCTCGCTTGGGAAATCGGGGTGGGCGCCCTGCGGCGAGCACGGCGCCGGGCTCGGGCGACGGCTGCGTCCCCTCCTCCAGCGGCCCCGGGGCTGGCGTCTGGTCGGGTTGCACCGGACACCCGCTTCCGACGGCTTGTTTTTAAATAGGCGAGGGGTCCGGAAAACTTTCTCCTGGCGCTTGGGCGGCGGCGTGGCCGGCGGCAGGAGAGCTGCTGTCGTGTCCCGGGTGCCGTGCCAAGCACCGGGGCGCGGGGGCACGAGGTTTGGGTGCGTTCTGCTTTCTCATCCAAGGTGTCGCCTGTCCCTGCAAGCCCCGTCTCTTATCGTCAGGCAGTCGTGGTTCAGGCACCAAAACACCTTGGTTTATGTTGTTTGCGAGCGACACAGGCTAAGGTGCTTCATTTTAGGTGGTGAACGCCTCTGACGGAGGGAGGGTTGCGTGGCGCTGCGTGGTCAAGCGCCTGCATTTACTGCGGTCTGCAGCAGCCCCAGCTGCGGGCGAGAACCTTCCTGTGCTGTAGGCGTACGGGGACAGGACGAGCGATACTCCGTGCTCCGAAAAGATCGCGGTCTAAATATAAAATGGGACACGGGCACGTGGAAAGCACGAAGAATTTATGGGGCGGTACTGGTCAGCGTGGTGGGCTTCAGTCTCGCTATAACGGCACAGTATCTGTCATTCCTTATTGGATGTCATTGCAAAGGAGAACTTTAATTAAGGTTTTTAATGGCTCAGCAGATTTTTCTCTGTATTATTGGCCTCAAATGGGTGGCTCTTGGGAGACAGAACTAAGATTGTACTCCTACTAGCAGTGCTGGAGCAGGAGCTGGAGTTGAGATTTGCTCTGGCTCTTGCACCAGCTACAGGGCTAAGATTTGCCTTTCGTACGCCTGCCCGTAGCGCTGAACAGCGTCGACGTTCGTAACCCAGAACAAACTTGGAAGAGGAGGGAGCTGGTACAGGTATAACCGGGCAGATCAAGTTCTCCTTGCAGTCCTTCCACTTCTCGGGCGAGAACAGAAAAGAACCCAGGCTGACTTTCAGGTCACCTGGGGGAGTATGCATAGCTTAGAGTTTAATTAAAAAAGTCTTAAACTTGGCAAACTCGGTCTGGATTTATATTGACACAATACAGACAGAACCCTGAAGTGTCGTTTTTAGAATTTACTTTCTGAACAGAGGTTTGATGGAAGACTAAGCTGCTTATAAATCAAAAAGAAGCTTTGCTGAAGCAATTTCATGGGGAGATGTGTGTGTATATATTAAAAAAAAAAAAATATATATATAAACCAATTAAGTTCCCATACAAGTGAAAAATTATAAGGTCTATAATAGATAATAGAACTAGACAGTATTTTTGAAAACAGGTAAACATTATGAAATGTGTTATTACTGATTGTGCTAATTCAGAATCCTGCATTCATACAGACTTTAGCAATTGTCAGTTCCTTATTGCACCTGCAGTTACCCAATATAGACTCAAAATGTAGGTTGTAATACAATTTTGATTAATACTTATCCTTGAGAGCCCAGTTTTGTAACTACTATTGCCATAAAAGCACCACCTAGTGCTACATGAGTAACTTCACTTGGCGCACTTCTCAACCCCTGATTTCAGGATTTTCTACAGGAAGGCTGGAATAGCAGCTTCCTAAGTTGATGGTGTTAATAATTAAAATAGGAAGCAGAATCTTTAAGTTTCTGATTTACCATACTGTGTATGGGTGCACCACTGTTCAGTGAAATACGGAGGTGAACTATTTTACTGTTGTCTGACAGTAACCACAGAACATTTCTAACAGTTCAAAGATACTATCCATATCTCTAATGCCCAGGATCTCAGCAACCAGTGAATTAAAGGAAGAGAGTTTCTGAAGCTTTTTTGTAAAGTTCTATATTAAATATTCTATGTAATGCCTGGTTGTGAACCACTTCTCAATGCAGATGCCTCTCAAGCTATGAAGCTGCGCCTTGATAATTTATTCAGCAGAAAATGGAAATCTTTCCAAACATGGAAGCTAGTTGCACTCATTAATCATAAAAGCTTTATGTGAAGAAGAAAACGTTATGGAAATTACATTTCAATGCACCCTCTTCAGTTTTATTCATTGCTGTATACTATTATTTAGAGTAGGAAAGATCGAATCAATTATTATAGTGTCTTTGGAGAAAACTCATTTCATGGCTTCTCATATATATTTCATACATCTCCTTTCTTTACCTTTAGGAGCAAATAGCATGTGATTTTTCTATTTCAGAAATACCATTAAAAGACTGAAGAATTCAACATGAAGATTCCCTTACAAAATTGAACATTCAAATTACAGCAAATCTTAACATTCAGCAAAGATTTAAACGGTTACTTTTAAATGCAACCAGTATATAACTTCCTCTGGTGAAAGTCATTTAGGTACAAATGACTGTTCAAAATCTAGAATTCTCAAATAACTGCTTATTTTGACAGATTAGGTGTAATATCTTTTGTGTTTCATTGCAGTACTGAAGTGAACTGAAGGCATTAATTTCTTCTCTGCTATTTTTATTTGGCTTTTCTCTTGTCAACTCTGCTTCATGCTCATATATCATGTTAATTACTTTTGTGTAGCCGCATGTAAAATTACACAGCTGCCAACTTGGCCAAAAACTGGATTAATTCAAAATTTTTGCAGCTGTATTCAAGACTAAAACTTTTCTACAAATTTTGTCCTAAAGTTGGAGTGTGCTTTGCTGACCAGAAGAAAAGGAAAGTTCCAGTTTAATAAAAATCTAAGAAATTTAGTTTTAATTCTGTGAGGCACTAAGTTCCATTTTTTCCTTCATCTCTGTTTTCAAATGGTCAAACAACCATTTGCTAATGAAATGTCCATCAACACCTTTCAGGAAGAGCTCCAGTCACGGAGAATCTAATTGCAGCAGCGTTGTGAACTGTGGATATTCAACAAGCCCACTGCAAGGGCAACCTTCACACTGTGAGACAGAACTCATGAAAGAAATTTCTCACATTACAGCTACCTGACAGCTTTTTCATACCTAAGTATTACAATGAGTTTAATAACCATATATTATTATTATAGTTATGTAATCTTCTTTATGGTTATTGAACTTATTGTAATACTTAGGTATTATATACGTATATATACACACACATGCATATATGTGTGTGTATATATATACATATATATACACATATTGAAATTGTTGGTCAAAATCATAACCTATTGACAAAAATTTTAAAATCAATTTTGAAAGAATAGATTATTTTTCTGAGTTAGTTTCAATTTCAGTGGATGGAAGGTTTAACATGAAACCCACGCATTGTTTACTTGGTTAGGGTTAGTTCTTTGAAAGTGGTTTAGCAACTAACTCCCAGAAATGAGGCACTTAAAGTTCTGACCATAAGGGTTTAACTGGGATTCAAATAATGCCCTAGCTTGTGTCAGCCTTTCTCTCTGCACACATGTAAATAATATCCATTTTGAATAAATTAATAACAATTAAAATTTTACAGTTTCCCAAATAAGTTTGTTGTATGAAATAAATAATTACAGTGAACCTCTAAGCAAACATAATTGAAACAGATATGGTGGACACAAACTGTGTGACCTCTGAATGTCTCCCTTTAAGCCACACTCAGAAAGTTGTTTGCCTTTTAGTTCTCCAAGACCCATCTTGAATCAAGATTTCCTACACAACATACCGTGCCCTACATCTTTCAAGATTATCTTGGAAGAAACTAAGAATTGTCTGCTTGTGTAGTATCTCAAACAGAGTTCCATCCAGATTATATCCTTTAATCACTACGGTCAGAATTATGAACAATATTACCCCGCCTACTCACTTTGCATAACATTCTTTTTTCTGTGTGCAAAGGGCAATAAAAGAAATCACAAACAACCCACATTGAATGCACTGTAACAAAGCAGAGAGTTGCTATATGAGCTCACCAGGGCAGAGTGCAATATTGCAAGGTTTATGTTGTGTTTCAGGTCCATCACATGATCTTCCCCCATACTGGGGAGGTATACATGACCTTGTCCTAGTTCTTTGGCCTCGACCACATGTGAATGAACACAAACTCCAAGGTGACCATTCCTCCCAAACGCCATGTACTGCAACAAACCAAACAGATTTTAACCAGAAACAGACACGCAAGTAATAGAAGGATTTCAAAATAAACAAGATCAATGTTTTAAATGGGAATTATTTTGTCAGCTTCAAGGAAATCAGTACATAGGTAATCTTTAGCATTGGAAAGTAAATCCTTTATAAAATTTAGTTAATTTCAATTTAAAAAGTATATTTTCTCTAAAATATATTTAACTTTGAAGGATTTTCTCTAATCGTTAAACTAATCTCGCTACCACATTTTCTTTTCTTTCATTCTTTTAAGAAAGATGGCTTCCTGTTTCAAAAGTTCGTTATGATATCTTTGGTGCCTGACTTGAGATATATTTAATAGCCCTGATTTTCAGGAGACTAGTCTTTGTGAAAATCAGGCATATACTTTATGTCTCAAGGCAACCCTAAAAACTTGACGCAATCAAAATTAAGCTTTCTTTTGAAAATATAGGAATAATTTCTTACTGTGTCACTATCATAAATTGGGGCTGTTATCTTACAGTTCTTTCACTTGTTTAAATTCTGGTGGAAACATGGCAGCACATGTGCTTGATTATCTTCCTCAAAAATTCCAAGACCACATAAGCAAAAGAGATTTGCGCTATTTCCTTACATGAACATATTAATTGATATAATATACACGGTAATACATGCATCACTCTATCTTAAAAAAATGTTCACTCAGCATACTTGAAACACCTTCAGAGTACACAATAAATTACAAAGACATACCAATATTTTTATATACAAGTATTTCATAAAATTAATATAAAGAATCATAGAAGATGCATCTTTCTCTTCCTTAAATTTTTTCCACTGCAGAAGTAACTAATATACAATATCCATATGAGTTTATATACCATATGCATTCCCTTTTCAGAAACAATTGGAGTTAAATTTTCAGAAAGTTCTCTAATATATTACAGTTAAGCATGTACTGGTAAGACAATTCCATACATGCACTGGAAAAACAGTTCCTTATAAATTGAAAAATACTGCAAAACAAACTTTAGTTATTTTTCTTATGCTTAAATAAAAGCAGTTGCACAGGTTTAAATTAGGCTGTGTGAGAACAGGAATGTAGCAATTAGAATAGTAGTAATGCTGGGCTTTTAAGAAAAATCCAGAGACTTAGTACCCAGACTGAGAATCACACTCGGTATCATATACCTCTGTGTTTCTGCAACTCTGTCTGTGTGAAGGGTGTCTGGAGAGTGAAATAGTGTACATCTCAGTATATCATTTGTAATGGTTCACAACACTATAGAAGAAATAGATTTTCTGGTTTGTCCTCACTTTTTTTCATCACTGTGAAAGAACTTCTCATGTATAGGTTTCCTTTGCCCTGAAGGCATGTATGACCTGCCCAGTTTCTACAAATAAAACCCTTTTCTTGTAGGGATCAGAGTAACATTTCCCGAGGTGCAATTCAGTTGTTTACGGTGCGGAAGGAGGTTCAGCTCCCTGGCATATTATCACAAAATCATCAGTAAGAAAGGGGAATTCTGCATGTAGGTAAGTGCTATTGCATTTCATTAAAAGTAAGGAAAATTGTCATTTCAGATCCTATGTTGAGGTAAAAGGTTTGTTAGCTAACTTCTGAGAAATCGTACCTGACAGAACATGTCAAACTTCATTCAGGGAAAATTTTAACCCACTAGATAACAGCTCAGTTGATGAAAGGTTTTTAGTTGGTCACATGCAAGTGATCAAAAAGCACAATAATTATTCCACATCCTACATGGCTAGCTTTATTAAAATTATCTTATTCTAAATATCACATCAGTCTGCATTATATTAGCAAAAAAACCCTCCTCAGGAATATTCCAAATTAATGTTACAGTGACAGATTTAAGTTTTGTTATTTTAGACACCTTGATTAACTGTGACATTTTGGTCAAAAGCAGGAAACCTAACTCTTCTAAAACTAATAAACTGATGACTACGTCTGCATATAATCCTTTATGTTTCATCTTTTCTCAACAAGTACTATACTTAGACAGCTACTCTGATGCAGCCTTATGATCTGAAGACTTTTTTCTCATTGGCAATGTATTAGATTCTGAATCCAGATGTATCTCTAAGACTCCAAATTTTTATCATATGAGAAAAACTAATGAGAAACCCATTTGTCAGATCAGATTCCAAACAGTAGTCAGTAATAACAATGATATAATTTCATCTCCTGATTCCACAATGGTTGAGCAAGATACTCAGATGCAACAACAAGAACTTCAAAAAGTAGAAAACATAGCAAATCAAAATTAATCCAAACTAGAAAAAGATTAAACTGT
Organism: Aptenodytes forsteri; assembly: GCF_000699145.1. Lineage (NCBI taxonomy): Eukaryota > Metazoa > Chordata > Aves > Sphenisciformes > Spheniscidae > Aptenodytes > Aptenodytes forsteri. The sequence goes on from NW_008794578.1 coordinate 38,100, forward strand.
AATCGTCACAGGCTGAGGTTTTTTAGGGTACATATGAGTTTAAGTCTAATGTTTAATTTGGAGTTTTGATTTGATGGTGTCAAAATAGTATGTTAGTTGTCTTCATTTAAAAATGACAAAAGCATGTGCTGAGGGGCTCTTTAAAGATACTGTCTTGAGCCAAAAGGTTGTATATCTCTTCTGGCAAGAGCGGTTGCATGTTAGCAGCAACACAGAATAATTCTTTTGTGATTTTGGATCTGAACATAAGCCAAAAAAAAATGTTTCACTTTGGGTGGACTCAAACTTACAGCAGCCTCTGTCTGTTTGTGGTTTAAAGTAAGCTGTGTCCAAAATCATCTTCCGTGACAAATTTTAGCTCATTAAGTAAAAATTTCACAGTACCTTCTTGTGTGTAGACTTGTATATCTGAAACTAATAGATAACTAATAAAGTCAAGGATGGAAAAGGCGTAACACTAAGAAAACAACCAATGTCAGCAAACACATATCAAGGAGAATTAATCTGTTCAGTGCATCACAGAAGTGTCCAGTATTATCCAGATCAGCTTTAAAAGAACATCTTAATTTAAAATTTCTTACCTTTGAATATTTTTTTCTGATGTTTCATTTACATTTCCTTTCTTTAATACCATTTTCTAAATACAAAACCCACTATAACATATGATGAATTATAGCCAGATGAGCTATGCCAAATTACACCAGATGGAGAGCTGGCCCACAGAGGAGTTACTGTTTTCTATAACACAGTTTCAGATGCAAGATTCATTATTTGGGACAAAAATATTCAGATTATTGCCAACATATCTGTCAAAAACGTTGCTAGCACAATGAGTTTGGATTACTGCAGAGCATCTTTCCCTTCTCTCTGCCACTCTGTGAACCTAATCATGTTGAAGTAAACACCCACAGTGTTCACAATATGCAACTGCTGTAAGTGGGAAGAGGCGTGAGGCCATGCTGGCCTTCATCCTACAAGCATATTTTGGGAGATTTTTATTGGGGTTTAAATGCTTTTTATTTGTTCAGCTTTAAACTGAACAGCTATTGGGAATCTATTATGGCCATTGATGTTTCATTTTAAGTGGTATCATAGTTTAATATGGCTGAATAACTGCATCCAAGCAGATGCTACATTAAAGGAATTTTTAAAATTAAATTAGAGGGTTTGTATGCACAAATTTAAACTCACTTAAGTGCTATAGTTTCCTTTAGCTTTAATTGTCCAGTCAAAAATCTTTCTTAAATTCATAATATGTAAATTCAGAAACTTTCTGACACCTGCCCTCTAACCTCCACGTTTAAGCCATACAGCTACTCTACTTCTGCCATGTCTCTTTCTAATTATAAACCTAAGTTTTCCTTACTCTTATTTTCTTCCTCTCAAGTTCACAGGGCCTGAACTTCCAGAGCATAGATTACTAACAATAAAGCTACAAGATTTAAAAAGATAGGGCTAATTTCTCTGTAATGATTTTGTTAGTGTACCATGCAGGCACAGAATATATCAAACTGTACAACATTTCAGCAATATGGCTAAACTTCATTGAAATGAGGCCTGAGAAAAAAAGGGAGATAAGTAAAGCAATCTTAGCATATCACACCAGCCAAAATATAGCTTTTGAGCATACAAATGTTTGAAATGGTTTAGCATATTCCTGCTCCTGCCATGTCTGCTTTAGCCATAAGCCTGAAAATGCTGAGCTTCTTGAAGGCAATGGAGAAGGAGAAATAGAAACTAATTCAGATGACCTACGGGCATGGAAAGTCCATGTTCTTTCTCCTTGAAGTTTTAGCTGTGTTAGAAATGATCCATTAAGCTGAAATGAATGCGATGTCCTTGCTCACTAAAGAACCAGTAACAACAATGGTTACCTGAGCTATGTTTTGTTGCCTACTATGCTGCACTTTTCTAGAAGTGTCTTGATTCCAAGACAGACTGAATTACCTAATGGACTCCTGCCCCTGAAATAGTATTTGTCCAGAACAAATATGAATAAACAAAAAAACATGTAAATAATGATGCCTTCATGATTTTACTTGAATTATCAGGAGTACTATTTTGAAATTTAAGGTTTTATTTCAATACTAATACTAATATTTTCCAGGACAGTGAGATCACAGAGAGATGTATTCCCTAACATCCCAGTGAGTATCTTGGACACTAAAGGGAGTATATGAAGGCAATAGGTGAAAATACTCTGGAAGCCTTGCATTAGTATTTTCAAGTTTAACAGGTTCTCTTGAAGCTTGTGGATAGATGCTTGAAGTATAGCCCAGTAGGCCATTCTGTATACTTTTTTATTTTGAAGGGACAACTTTTTGATTAGGAAACCTTATTCCAGCTCTCAAAATGCCCCTCCCTGCTTTTACTAATTATGCAAACATATAATGAATATGCCCCAGTAGATTTTGTATTTGTAGGTTACAAGGAGAGACCACTGTTATTTTTGTATGTTTATTGCTTCTAGTTTACGCTAGATGTAAAAACTTGCAGTGTTACCAGAGTCCAGAAGCTGTATGGAATGAGTGGTACAGGTCTGGGTATACAGGCCAGATCCCAGCTATGTATGCATATGTTTGGATTGTTTTGTCAAACTTGTGTTTTAATTCTACTAGTGTACAAACTATGCATTTTGTTATGCATGGGGCAGGGATAATCCTGAACTATGCAACTCTCTGAGTCAGGATACATAGTATAATGAGGACAGAGGATATTTAGGCTAATAATTAAAGGGATGTTTGAAAAATTATTGGAGCTGTGACTAGGAAAAACACATTTCTAAATTGCTAATTTTGCACACTGCCACACAGTAGTGACCCTGTAACCAGACAGAGACCAACATAAATTAATAAGGTTACTGTAATTATGTGAAACAACATGCAAGATTAAGCCCAGAAGACTAATTATTTAGGAAAGGTAACTCAAGATACATAAAGATTATCAGAATCAGATGTGGTGATCTGAAAAGGAAAATATGTTGGCAATATCACTGTTAGCCAGTGAGAATTGGTAGCCGCTGCTCATACTGGGTATCTGGAAACAAAAGCCATACCCTGAAGTGGGAGTTCATGTGTAAGGTAAGACCTCCTTTGTGACCTGAGAAATATGGAGCAGTCTTTTTGTGTGAGCATTGTTCAGAAGTTTGCTAGACAATGTGATTTTTAAGAATTAACTTTTTTCCACTTTACTTTGACAGCAAATTAATTACCTTGGCTTTTGCATTACATGGATTTTTTTTGTTTTGATATGAAAAGTTCTCATTCCTTACTGGAGAGAATGAAGTTAAAATTCTGTAAAATTAGGTGACTTAAACACCTTGCCTCTTCTTAGGTAATACAAAATGAGCAAAAAAGCAGGCAGAACTGCATCTCATTGTGAGTGCTGGACTGTGTGTTTTCATGTTCATACTTCATACAGTTTCAAAGGAATCTTTATCTTTGATTGTTTGGAAGGTTTGTTCTTTTCTTTTGTAGTTCTCTTTTTTCACTTCTTATTTTTATACCTTCAAGTTGAGAATTCTTTTGCAATGTATCCCCCCTCTGGCAGAATGTAAGCTAGCCTAACCTTTTTAGAAATAGCTGCCATTTTTGTATGGAAACACTTCAAGTGTGTTGAATTCAAGTGATTGAATTCAGCCCTGCCTGGAGGTTTCTACACTGAAATATTAGAAAATCTCATGTGAATTTCTTACCTAAAGCACAGTAGTAAAGCGTTAGGTGCTGACAGCAGTTCTTATTACAGTGATGGTTTATCTAGATACAATCTTTTTAGTTACTTTCCATTACAGATGTTCCCTAAATGCTTATAATGCTGATTCACAAACTCTGATGGGATCATGTATGCACTTTGTGTTGGATACTTTTCAACACACAGTAACAGCATGAGAGTCTGATTCTACATATTACTACTCATTGAGATAAAGTCCAGGGCATTCTCTGTGTATGACAGTCTATTTTACTTCAAAAATGGAGTGAGCTTCCCCAGAAGCTGAAGATGGCTCACCACCCTTTTGGGATCAAATGTTACAAAGAGCTGAGGAATTTGTGCATCTGAAGGCAGGCATATAATTTTTTTCCATTTCAGACACAGCAGAGGAAAATGAATGTAGTCGCAGGGCATATGCCTTCCCATTTGCTTCCCATCCCAGATTAATCAGATCCACAGGTAGAGTCCAAAGAAATGAGATGTGCCCTTTCAGCAGCTAACTTGAACATGTCTGACTCTTCTCCTTAGTGTATAACTACTGCTGAACTCCAACTACCGCCAGATCTCTGAGACAAAAGGAGTAGGAAAACTGTGATGCAAGATACTGATGACCTTTACCTTGTGTCAGATGCAAGAGAGTTACTTTTTGTCTGATCTTTCTTCCTTTGATGGGTAGCTGTTGCCCTTTCTTGCCAGAACAATGTAAAGGAAAGTCCATGAAGACATTACTGTGCAGAGAACATTGTCTGGCCCATTGACTAGCAGAAAGTGCTCTAAATGGTGAGACAATTGCAGTGTCGAATAATATATCTTAACTTAACCCACCCTGTTAATCAGTCTCTGCTTCTTAATGTATCGATGATCTGGATTTCTTCCCTAGTTTGTATTTTGTACTCACGCTATACCTTCTCTTTTCTGAGTGAAAACTAGAAAATATAGACTTTTTTAAAAAATCTGAAACTGTCAGAAAAAAATGGACTCTTGTTCCATATCTTGACTGTTCTGAAAGTAAAAATAACAATCTACATGACAAAATTTCACAGCTGAATAGAATTACATTTCTCTGCTCTAATTGAAATGCCCTTATGAAATTCATGTTAAAAATAATAATAATAAAAAAAGATATAGTTTCAAATTCTTATCATTATACAGTTCAAAACATCCACAATTTTATTTATTGGCTGCTAACACTACCTGGACAGAGGGCAGTGTTATTGCAAACCCTTGATTCTCTTAAAGGGCCGCTGCAGTGTGTCCCGTAAGGTGATACACAAGTTCTGGTTCGCACCTGCGACCCTTGACCACAAGTAACTGAACACGTACTCCACTGGGCCCACTCTTCAACACCAGATTCACCTGTATTCAAGACAACAAACAAACATGAATATAGACATAAGTATTAATGAGACTTTTATTTTGCTGAAGCTCATTATCATCTGCTCTTCTAAAGCAAAGAAAAAAGTACCACACCAAAATAAATATTTAAAAGTTCATGGAGTAAAGCAGCTGTGAAAATGTGCAATGAATAGAAAATAAAGACACCTACAATGCTGCAGTCACATAATGCCTGTCAGAGGGAAACTCTTTGATCGCTTAGCATCATTTACAACTTTATGAGAACTACTGCCCTTCAACATTTTAGAAACAACACTGCCCTCAGGATGCTAAAAGAACACAGACAACTCTTTTTATATAATAGCAAAGGATTTATCTTTGATATTTATACTTACCACTCTAGAATGAAGGCTAGGTAATAATTTAAGGAACTCTGCCAGTAAGTGAATTCCGATTAAAAAAAAAAAACAAACCAACCCCCTAATTTCTTATCTTGAGCAGAGGAGAATCATCTAGTATTTGAGAGAAGTTCCCTGTTAAAGAGAAGCACTTTGCTTACCAAATTTTAACCTGAAGGGTGGGATGGGAACTTTGGTTTCATCATTTACTGCACAGATCTGCTCCTTGCTTTTGACCTACAGGTGTGCTAAGCTCTTTGATGCCCTAGACCTCCTTACTGTGTATAGTACATACCACTATGATCAAATTGTCAGATGTGATTTATTAATACCATACATTCCAATAGCATATTTTTTTTACCATTGAGAGATAGCACATTATATTATTTCTATTTTTTGAAAGCAAGTAATGCGTAGAGTCTTCTTGCATGGACGTTCAGGAACAAATGCTTAAATTTAGTTTCCGTGAACAGCCATACACACAATTCTGGAATTCCTTTCCCACAGACATTCATGTTCAGAAAACTGGATCCCTTCAGTATCCTCAGAAAGCAAATGCAAAAATAATGTGAATATACCTCGCCGAACAATTTGAGTAAATAATTGTGGATTCATGTTCACCTTCTTCCATTAAAAATCAGTATAAAATGGCATGCTGAAGCCTCTATTACACCCTTGATTTTTAAACCTAAGTCCTTTGTGAAACAAATGGGATTTTCTGCTTTAAAATCAGTGGCATGATACAACCTTCAGCCTTGAATAGCTTCCTTAAAATTTCAGTTATCTCAATATACCTCTAGTCTTCCAAAAGTTTTGATATAGGTTACAATCAAGGGAAGGTCTGCAAACCAGGAAGACTCTGGTGCTATCTTCCAAGAATGCAGTAAATTATATACTATTTCTTGAAACTGTGCCTTTGTAGCAAGCATCTGTCCAAACTCTTTTTTTTTGTTTCCAGAGGCCAAGCACGAAACCTTTGCAAAATTCTTGTCTCTGCTAGTCCTCTAAGAAGCAATTCTAAGGCTATTCAATGCTTTAAAAAAAAAAAAAAAAGTGCTTCTTATTCAGTAACAAGACAGAATTCTTTATAATTAGCACACAAATCCCTCTTCTTTTCATGAAATTATATACAATTCTAAAAATTTCCATGGACAAGGACAAAATAATGAGATTTTTTACAAAAGAAAGTTCACCAATGTGATTTTTGTAGTAATTTTCTTATTTTGTTAGGTGAAAAAATGAGAAATTTAATCACTGATTATTGTCTTAATAATTTTTCTGATATAAATTCAGCATTTTGTTTAGGTTGTTACATGGCTTAGGTTCAGGTTAGAGGATATAATATGGTAAATATAGCTATGTCCTGGTTTCGGCAGGGATAGAGTTAATTTCCTT
>NW_008794578.1:45211-60312 GCF_000699145.1 Aptenodytes forsteri
GTTATTATTATCATATTATTATTATTATCATTTTATTTCAATTATTAAACTGTTTTTATCTCAACCCATGAGTTTTTCTCACTTGTGCTCTTCCAATTCTCTCCCCCATCCCACCGGGTCGGGGGGAGTGAGCGAGCGGCTGCGTGGTGCTCAGTTGCCGACTGAGATTAAACCATGACAAGCTACTATATAGGTAGACAGTAAATTATACGTGTACTATAAACTCTATGTAAATGGTAAAAATACTTGTATGACTATGGGTTTCTAGTCTAATTTTTTTTTGTCTTTTCCTACATGTTTGAAGCTTGTCTTTGCTTTTGTTAAAATTGTTTAGATGAAAGGTCAAACAGCAGAAAAAGTCAGAGCTATGTTTCTCCAGATGTTCCTCATTATGTAAAACAGTCATATATACTCAGTGTAAATTATCCATTATCCAACACAGGCATGGTGATGGTGCATAGCTAACAAAATACAGAAATGAAGTATTAAAAATTTAAAATGTTGGAAAGCTTAAAGTGATAAAAAGTTGCTTTTAAGCCTTGGAATATAATGAATAATAGCAGCAACATGATACTAAGAAGTGTGATTGTATTAAGTGAATTTTGAAATTAATATTAATTAATAAAAGTCCTGAGCATATTTGTATTGTCAATTCACAAAGACTCTAGCAATATATTTCAATGTAGGTAAAGGCTGAAATCTTTGCTGGAGCAAGATCCTCCACACTAACAAGATGTTATGTGCAAAAAGAGTGAAAACAGAAAATAAAGAACAAATTTATCTCACCAGCTACTCCACTTCCTTTTGCACAATGCATTATGTTTTTTTGGTAATTTTTAACTTTTCAGAGTATTTTGTACTGCTGTCAGTATGATTATTACTTATTTTAAAATATTTTAAAGAAGGGAAAGATCTTTGCAGACATATCATACCATAGTTAACCATTTTTAATATAAGCAAATAGACTTCTTTATTTTCTAGAATAAACCTAGATTGCCTACATAATCTGCAAATAAATCTTCCATTGTTTTCTTTATCTCTTTTCCATTTTTTTCTTTTCTGAAATGAAAATTTCAAAAGGGCTACTTTTTATTTCACTTCTAGTTTTCGGTTACTTGAGAACTCTTAGATTTTTGTATTGACCGTGTTAAACCTACAATCTCAAATTAATTATTGGCAAGCTACCAAGCCGTCATTCTCCCCTGCTGCTTGACATGTAAGAGGAAACATAACTTACTGTACGGAAGGCCTCATTGATCTGTGTAACACTTACCTGTATTATACTCTCTAAATCCCATAACACCTAAGGGAAGGATCAGTCCAAACACATAAAATGACAAATATAGGACAATAAATTATTCAATTTTTTTTTTTAAATAAAATGTTTTACTGCCTCATATCACTCACAAACAAACAGGAAAATGCATATTATAACACCACATTTTAAAACTCTTCAATTCCCAGCAAAATTCGGTGGAGAAAGTCCACTATTCTAACAGTATTAAATGCTTTTCATAAATCTTTTTCAGGACAATTCTCTATTCCTGTTTTTCTGTCTTTTTAAACCATACAAACATTTTGTTGCACTTTTGCATCTGTTTTATTATTACACAAAATAAAATATTAAACAGGCTTAAACTATAAGAAACCTCATAAACTCAGCATCCATTTACCTTAAAGGCTATTAGACTTCTTAGTACATGGGTAAATTAATGAGATAGACATGTTTGTTAGAAAAAACCTTATGAATCAGTTTAAGAAGGTATCACATTAATTATATCACAAGAAAATGAATGCATTAGAGGTGAAGAAAATATGCAATGATCACTACAAAGGAAAATCAAAATGAAGAAGAGATGAAAATTAGTAAGTATGTCCAAAAAGAGCACAGTATTACTTAAAATGTGTTAACCTACATTATGTAAAATATAGATTTCCTTAAAGTTGGGCATGTACATTTATATGTTCTGCTGATAAATCTCACATGCTTTCAGAACAGGACCTTGAAAACCAAGCCTGTATAATTTTGAACGTTCATCTCCCACTCCACACACACAATCTATCAGAAGGTGATGGTATAAGTGCTGCATTTATAATGCAGTTGTCTAACACCCATAATAGATGCATTGCAATGCACGACTAGAAATTATGAAATTCAAGTTTTACCTGATAATATGAAAGTTTTAGGGATTTATATGAGGAAATAAAACAGATCATCTAACTTATTTTTTGGAGTAATTGTATGAATTCAAGAAGCAGCGTAAAAGCAAAGGTGTTATTCTATGTAGTAAGCAAATAACATTGTAAGTCTGAGCTAAGTATGTAAGTAATAAGTTCTACTTGCCTAAACAAAAACTGCATGGAGACCAAGAGGGTTCTAGGCTCCCTTCTTCCACTACATTTGCTTACAGTAGTATCAACTGGGAGTTAGCCATAAAAGTAGTTCTATAGATTAATAGGAGGGAAACAGACTTTTTCCCCTTCTAAATTCTTCACCAAGCAGATCTCCGCTGATTGGCTATAGATGTATTTAGATTACTTAATATATTGATTTCTGCAAATCTGTTAAGAAAAGCACCCTATGACTAAGGAAGTCAACATGCAACGTAACTAGAAGCAATTATAGCTCTTTTACTAAAGTGAATTTTAAACTGGAAGCATTATGTATGACCGATGCAGGCATATTTTCTAGGTTAGTAACTATGGAATACAGGGTAAGTTGTTTCAAATCCATACAATAATTATGGGGCACAAGATTTTCAACACCCTAACTTACTGGAATGGAGTGTGTAGGGAACCGTTAAAGAGTTAGATTTTACCAACAGATACACAGATCACTACTGATGTCAAAATGGGCAGTAGTTTTGCTGTATGAGAGCTTAATTCAACTCAGCACTGAAACGTCATCATTGACCTCAAAGGCAGCTGTGGTAACTGTTGGTAAACAGGCTTTTTTTTATTTTTTAATTACTTCAGCTCTAGGTTTGTAATATCATTTTGGTATCCTTATCTAAAGAAGATGCAGTTGCTAAACAAAATTAGAAAATATGTTTTAGATGAAAAACTGCTAGATAATTTTCACATCCAATTAAAAAGTACTTATGGCCAATTTCATTTAGCAATTATGAATCTGGAAACTAGAGAATAGAGCATTGTACTTGGCCAAAGATAGTAAGCACTGAATGTACGCACATTAAAGTCGCCCTAGTAATTAATTAATTTGATAAACGCCTAAAGCTGGGATTAGACCTCAGTCTATTTATAAAGAAATTCTGAAGCATATTCTTAACATCTTCTTCGAAAAAGCAATATGTCAAGTAAGCTGTCCAGTGTCTTGTATGTGTAAGACTGCCTTTAGTAATAAAGAAATTCATGTTTACAATAAACGATTCAGTATCCACATTCACAGTGCATGTTTTTGTATGATTTACCTAATTCTCAGCTACTTTATTTATGGACTTTAACTGGTGGAAAAAAAATAAATGATTCAAAAAAAGTATCAGCTTAGAAAACTGACAAATATGCAGCAAAAGATTATGGAAACATGCAGTGGTTTTGCTAAAATTAACAACAGTAAATAGAAAAATGTAACTGATGTATTACCAGTTTGTGCCATAAATTTAGCAGCATCAGCTTGTTCCTGAGGGACCCTTTTCTCATGAACAGATCGAGGTCGCTGACTTTTAATTGTATGATCTCCCATCATTCCAAATTCTAAAGACAGAATAAAGGTTTATGAAAGCTTGTGTGTAGACATTTCTCAAAAGTCACATACTGTCTCATGCAATATGTTCCTAAACATACCTGGAAGTTGCTGGTAAAAGTCAGGCAAGTGATTATGGCAGTTAACATCAACTTAACTTTGCTACACTCAGCTTTTAATAAATACTTAAATTTGCGTCTGCAGATTTTCAAACATGATTTTGTTGTATGAACCAACATTCAATGTAGTGACACATACTATAAATCAGCTGTATGACATGGGACAAAAACAATTATTCAAATGCAGACATTTTATTCCTATATTTTGAATCAGTGCAAACCACACCAGAAAATGATTGTGACAGTGTTAGACATTGCTGTTCTATGGCAGAGCCTGCTGCTCCTCCAGAGGACTTCTATTTCTGCACTCATCTTTCAGGCTGACAAAGCCTTCAACAGAAATAACGAGTCATCTTTGGAAATGGTGGTGATGCGAAATAATAGTAATTTAGCCAATGAACTGGTTAATTTTTAGGCTGAATCCAGCAGAACAAGTGCTTGTGAAATGTTTCCTTTCTGAAAACTCTCAGTTATAAAGAGGTTATAACTATATATATATATAGGTTATATCTTGCCCTCAGTATTTAAAAAGAAGTCCCCGTTGATTTTAATGGGGGAAGCTATGTAAAAATCAATGACAAAAAGGCCCACAGCGTGGGAGACAAAAGCGCTTCATTTTTTATCCTCTCACTGCTGTCATTTTCCCTCTCTGGTCCTGCGCAAACCTCCTAGCCTTCTACCTCAGAGTCCATTTTTCCTTTCTGTGATTAAATGTGGAGGGTCCTTTGCACTTAGAGGGGGACTGCTGCGTCTTCAGCAGTTCCCTCTGGTCCTCCCAGGCACACGCAGCTGCCCGCAGCTTGGTGCTAAATATTCAGCTTCTCTGGGGACTCTAATTTAGGAAGCGTGTGCTGGGAACCGTGGGTTAACATTGAAACTGCTTCAGCTACAACCACATGAAGTTTCTGATGAGGCAGAAGGTGTCTGAAGCACTAGGAATGTAAACATTAAAAAATACCTTTCTGCTGGAAGGTTACCTTGCAAATGCAAAATTCAAAATTCTCCCCAATTTGTAAAGTTATGAAGATAATAAAACTTACCTTCCTGCCTCAAAAGATGCAAAACATTATATAAGATGCAAATGCTACTAATATTATTTACAAACACATTGTTTTGATAAATCATTAAAGTAAATGTATTTAAATTTCTATTTAAAGAAATAATAAAAGGCAAATATATTTTTAAGGGGTGAATCAGCAGAAAGAGGTTTTTTCCCTTTCTAGTAAAATAATGTATTTCTCCAAATTAGTGTTTCTTTTTCTAAATATTAATTAATGGCACCACTTAAAATACAAATTTAATTATTCATTTGAGAACAGCAATGCAGTTTGCATTCTAAAGAGAATATTTGAAAATCTAATTAATAAAATATATTTTGAGAATTAAAAACACAACATTTTTAATACATCCCAGAAATACATATAAAAGATAATTAAATTATATATACACATATATATAATATATATACATATATGTATGTGTATACATACATATGTGTGTTATAAAATTTTATGAATATAATTTTACAAAATACACCTCTTCTACAGCTCCTCTGATTTAAGACAGGTTTTTATTCTGTGGGAAATCTCTTACTATAAATAAAGTTTTACAATCAATATTCTAATGCAAATTAAGATTAGAATGATACTTTCACAATTTTACAAGGTGTAACACAGATGACCATTTAAACTGTAATTAAAAACATGGTGCAGGACAAGAGAATTTACATAGGTTTTCCCTTGAAGAGGCTGTGAAAGCAAGGCCTGTTTGCTCTGAGTTTGCTGCCTGTGCGCTGCCTGCTTGTCAGGCAATTTAGAGGATATGGCACCATTCTTGCAGGAGATTTAATTCTATTTTTTAAGTTACAAACAGAGTGCAATAATGGGAGACCTTTGCTAGAGGAAGACTTTCCAGAGGCATACAGGGAGGTGGTGAATGCTCCGGTCCCAGTCCCGCAGCATCCCATGCTGGGCGCAGGCACGTGCAGCGTCCCGCAGGACAGACACCTCTGGTGAAGAGGCAAAGGAAAGTCTGGGAGATCAGTTTTCAGGGTTGTGGTTTATACCCAGTGTAGCTCCATTCACAACAATGGGGTTACTCACGAATATCACCAAGCAAAATAAAACACAAGTTGTTGATGCAGGATCTAATCATGCCTCAACTTCTTTGTTTTTCCACGTAGCAACAACGTATTTTTAATTTACATGTTCAGTTCACTTCAACTATTGCTGATGGTCTTTGAGGTGCACTTTTCAATTAATCTCCCTTTGATGTATTAAGCATTTATATAGTAAATATATAAATATATATTAAAGATAAATGTTTCATAACAAAGTTAAAAATATTTCTTTATAAGTTTTGTCAAAAAATGGAACCAGACTTATGCAGTGCTCTCATTTTCATATTCAGCTGAAGTGTTTAACCAAATGCCGCATGAGAACAAAAGCGGTAACAGGAAATGCAGTGTACTGGCATGAGTGAGGACTTTAAGGCCTTATTAAAATTCATGCCTCATAAGAAAAGAAAAATAAAGGTCAAGTACATTTTCGTAATGGGATCAGAAGTGTCCAGTTTCTGCATATAAGTACAAACAGTGCTCTCAAAATTGTTTAATCTAAGATCAACAGTAATGTATTTTTTATGAAGCATTTTATAATAAAATATCTTACTTAACTGACTGCCGTAGTTTACAATAAATACTAAATAGAATAAAACTTTCCTTAATTTTCAGATCCTAGATAAATAACAAATGTAGAAGATGAACCGGTTACGCATTTGTTTTCCCTCAGTACTTCACGGAGGAGAAGTATTTAAATGCTTTCTGGGCTGGGAAAGCATTCTAACCCAAGTCAGCCTAAAGTATGTCTAAATGGCACAGTAATTTCAAGGACCTGTTTGTGTGGGAAAGGTGATAGGGACCGTCTTACTCTAGACAGTATCTGGCATGGAGGTGTCCTGCAAGTTCAGGCCAGCGCGATTCAAGACCTGATGTCTGGGATATGATATTGGATGTTTGAATTGAGATTCTGAGTAAAGGAATTTTTTCTCATTCTCACTCTTCTTACCTAGTTCTTGCTGCTGAAAACAAGTTTTCTAACCCAGAAGAAGGTATTTTTGCAGACATCAGCTTCTGAACGGAATTTTTTGTTGATGCCTGTCCTAATTTTCCCTTGGGTGAAACTGAACAGTCCTTCTCTGCTTTTACCTCAAACATTGATATTGATCAGATTATTTCATTAAATAAAGAGGGACAATGAATCTTTTCAGCAGCAGACAGGTACATGGCCTGATCCAGAAACCGCCAATGTGACTCTAAGCTAGGCCTGAAGACATGAAAAGGTTTTAAGACTTTTGACTACATAGTTAATATTATAATCTACCTGCATGAGAATAAAACTCATAAAGAAATACCTCAAAATGTAAATAACAATACATTATGGGTAACCTTGAATGGATCATCTTAACCAGACCATGACTTACAACAAATGACAACATATTCCAAGCATTTGTGGTAGAAAATCTGAGGTTTAGTTATCTGATAAAAGAATTTATCCTGCTGTCAGAGTTCCTTTGGTGGCTATGGAAGTACAATAGTTTCCTGCAATAGGATGCGTATTCTTTCTCTCCTCAGCTGTACACAATGGATCAATTCTTGAAAGTATTTTAGCAATGCATATGTCTTAATATGGATGTGGTTTATCATTTCATTTTACATATAACTCTGAAGCATGTAATATAGTTCCATGCCTTCTAGGAGTGAAAAAAAAAATAACAATGATTTCTGAAATTCCAAAGTTTACAGTTGAGTATTATTTACAACAACTCTTATCTGTAGTCCCATTGGCTTTACCTTTATTTTTATGTTATGTTATGGGAATTTTTATTCCTATTGAGTAACCTTTTTAGTTTTTAAAGGAGAAGCTAAAATCTTGCGGCCAATGTAGGTGTACGTTTTTAGGAGAGAAGAGAGGTGCCATGAGCTCTCTGTAGGAACAAAGAAGAAAAAACATCTGTTAACAGTATAAAAACGCAAAGTAGGAAGATTGAGCAGTACAAAAGAAAAACACCGGCTTTGCAAGGTTCTACTCACCAATGGCTAGTCTTTGCTCTTTGACAAGTGGATAATCATTAAAATTAAGGTACATGTCAAACAGATTTTATGCCTAGGCTGTTTAATAATATTTGTAAGCCTGTTACATATATATCCTAGTCATGAGATGACATTATAAACCCTGTTGGTTTGGCTCTTATGGTTATTTTTACGTCACATTTCATGGGAACTTCACAGTGTAAACGTATGGATCTGGTTATAGGTGTAACATCTAGTATGAACTGTGCTATTAATGGCATGGAACACACTGGCATTAATAAAAAAAGACTTTTTCAGCATTGTAGTTGGTGACGACAGCATGAATGAACTGTTGAACTAAAAAAAAGTGATTCTGAGACCTTTAGGGTTACCCCTTCAGGGCATGTAAAATGTAAAGCAACGTCTGAGAGTTGCTGAGCATCCTCAGCTTGTACTGAACCGCTTGGAAGGTGAGATGGTGAGCAGCTCCCTGCAGGCTGATCAGAACCTTAAAAGGAAGAAGAGGCAATCGATTCCCCAAAGTGACTGTCATTTTCTTCTCTTACCCATAGCACTCCAGCAGTGTACTTCATACTATCCTACCCACTCCTGAACTGTAAATAGTCAAATGAGTGTTTTCAATTACTCTTGACTACAGAATGAATATTAAAGGCCTTGCAGCCAGAATGTGCATTAATGCGAACTGTCTCACGTGCAGTAGCATGGCATCCTTTCTGCGCCAACACACAAACGTTTTCCCCAGAAATTATGCAAAAAGCTGATGTAAGTCCCAGGTGAAGGGGAAGGAGGGGGTGCAGAGGGGGAAAGGAAGAAAGAAGAGGGTTATAGAAATATATAAAGAACCAGTTTGTTTCAATTAATTTTTGGACAGAACTATTAACTGATTTCAATAGATCTGATTAATTGCAGACTTCCAGGAGCTTGAAAAAGTTTCCTGCACATTTAATGTCTTCGTAGCCCATTCTACAGTTTCTCCCACAAACATACTACTGCAATATGCAGTAGTAGCAGTACTTGGGGTTTCTCATCACACTTGCAGCTGGTCAGTACAATTTCTTCTGGTCACTAGATGGCAGAATGTGTGTTGACTTAGAACAACTTTGCATTGAATTGAGAAGCCGGGACTTTCTGTTTCTTTTTCATTATAAAATTACCTCCCCTATAAAAAAAAATACTTTTCATTACATTCAAAGGACTGAGGAAGTTTTGTTTGCTTTTTTTTGTAGTTCTTCTTTTGTAGGGCTGGAGTTAAAAAAAAAAAAAAAAACAAAACCAAAACCAACAAACCAAACAAAACATGAACTGCAGTTGTTTTTCCCTTACAGTAAACCCGTGACAAAAGAGAATAAAATCCCAGGAGCACCCCTCCCCCTGTCTCCAGCCCTGCTTCACTGTAGCAGGGCACCCAGGCCCCACAAGGAAGCACCTGTTCTCAAATGCTGCATTGACAGGACACAGAGCTTCAGGGCATCAGTGAATATCGTCACTCTGCAGTACAGATTTAAGCTATGGCTTTCTATGGGAACCCCTTAAAATGATACTTCCTCACCAGGCAGGCAAGTTGCCAAAATGGTAACATAGCTATTAGCTGAATTAGATTTCCATGGGAACCTCTTCTTAGCAAATGTGGAAAACGTTCTTAAAACAGTCTTTGCCTACTTCCTATGTAGATCATGGTCCCATAAAAAGTCCTCTTTTGGCTCTCCGAAACTGTATAGAAGAGCTTTGACCAGTTTCAAACTGAATGGAATAATTTCTTTCACTAGAGTGAAGTAAGATCTGAACTGAGCTGTATTCATGAACACAGTGAGAAAGATATCCTATTACTCATGTGAAAACACAGGATTTTAATAGTAGTGGAAATATGAAAGGCAATAGTATTTGTACTAACAAAGTCTTTTTTTATTATAATACACTCTTGCATTTTATCAAGTAAAAGAAAAAGGTTAACATTTGTAGGAAATTAGATACAAGATTTCCTTTCTCTCTTACACAGAGATATACTAATACATATACGTATGCAGTCTTTCCTCTTTCAAAAAATTAGGGAAAATAATTACTTATTCTAAACAGTCAACATATTGTACATAGGTAATTAGTTTGTGTTTGCCTCTAGGGAGACCCATATGCTCCTAGGAGATTTTTAATGACATAAGAAATGAAATATTACTGAATTAAAATATAAATTATAGCACAAATCCTGATGAGCTAGACTTTCTCATGGCAATGCAATCTGCCGTCTCTCTGTGCATCTCTGCAGTCACTCCCTTGGCCAGCCATTAGCTTCGGTGGGATCTGAACCTGTTTATTCCTGGCTATGGATTTGGTCAGTGAAGAATATCATAAAGATGTAATATTTATTCACTTTGCATGTGCACAGAATGTTGAAACTGTGCAAGCTCTATTACTTGCCTTCCTGGGCCCAACTGCTCATCATCTTACACCTGGACAGGAGAAACTGAGTGACTCATACCTGTTCAAAATGAATGTAAAATGTCACTACAGCAGGTAGTGTGTTTTCACATGTGCTTTACAGAATTATAACTAAGCAAAGAGGAAAAGGAGTGAATGAAAGCCTGAACTGCAGCTTTACTCATTTATATCTTTACTAAATCTGACATACTTTATAATTATCATGGCCAGTATGCAGAAGATGCTCTGTAGTTCACATTTTTCCTTTTCAAATATTTCCCTAACAATTCATCCCAAAATGTTTGTATTCAAATAAAAATAATAAAACTGATAAAGGAAATTTACATTATCAAGTTTAACGTTAGAATCCTCTAAATTCAGCAGTATATTATTCTCTCATATTCCCCATTGTTCTCTCAAGAAATTAATGGATGTAATAACACATTAAAGAATGAAAACACAAGGGATTACCTTTTTTTATTTTTGCTTTTTTAATGAAAGACCTTAAATGCATTCTTTTGTAATATTCTCATAATTTTAATATTTCTACTATAATAACTTATTCATTTAAATCATAGTATAATAATAATACTTTGGTATCTTCATTGCTTTTTTGCATTTCATACTATTTTACTTCTGCATTAAGTATTTTGTTTTTGTCATATATTTAATTAATTGAATTATTGATATGGTTAGTCATTGCAGTAGTTATTTCAGAATGGTAACATTTTTATATAAACAATCTATTTTTACTGAACACTGCAGCAAGCTACCTAGATATCACACACAGTCTAGTATGTGCCTCTTTATTGCTCTATACATTTACAACTCAAGAGAAGATGACTGCCGATAAACTAATTTTCTAAGCTATTCTTGAATTCAGTAACTTCATTCTCTGTCCTTTCTGTTCTAGAAACACTGAAAAGTAAGTAAAGCTAATTGTAGAAAGCAGGATTCACAAGAACATCTAGACTATTTCCTTGCCCTGAAACTATTTACTGCAGACATTCCTGCAGATGGTTGCCTAATCTTTTCTAAATGATAGCAGCCTTCATTAAAATTTGAGATGAATTGTCTATGAATTTATGACAGGGAAGTTTACAGCATGTGAAAGATTCTGAAGCTGTATGAAGAGAAGGAATAAGAATCAATGTTTTAAATAATAGTTACTGCAAACTCTACTCACTAAGCACAGTTAAACTGAATGTGAGGGGTTTTTTAGAATGGTAAAGCTTCTAGGTGAAGCTAAATGATATTGCATGGTTTTTTAAGAGCATTTTCTTGTCCTCGTTTAAGTAAGTCTCCTAAATTGTTTTTACAAAAGAATAATAAAAAATGGAGGAAGTGTCACTGGATGTGAATTTGGCACATTACTTTTTTATCATTTGTAGTACCACAAAGCTGGCTGTTCATGTACAGACATCATGGGTAGCTGCTAAATTTTATGTATATAAGAGAGAAGAGAAGAGAAGAGAAGAGAAGAGAAGAGAAGAGAAGAGAAGAGAAGAGAAGAGAAGAGAAGAGAAGAGAAGAGAAGAGAAGAGAAGAGAAGAGAAGAGAAGAGAAGAGAAGAGAAGAGAAGAGAAGGACGAGAGCCTTGGCCACTGTAAGCTGGCCTGGTTCCACCCAGCCAGGCCAAATTCTGTCATCTGAGGACGTGGTCTAGAAGGTCTTTTCCAAAACCATAGATCTACTCTGAGCTAAGAGGTTTATACAACCTGTTCACAAGGATACGTAGCCTTTGCTAACTGTCACTGGCAGGTTAACAATCACATGCATGCAATTTCAAACATATTATTCCACCCAGTTCAACCTGGGAGATGCGTGTATGGCACAGCCCCCTGACAGGTAGAGCATTGCAATGGTTTCCAGAATGGACCTGGAACCTCTTAAAAGGTCTGAACTCTTATGGTGACACCTGTGGCCTTAACAAATATGACCCATAAATAACTCTTCTCTAGTCAACAGAATTACCTTAATGGGAAAACATGACACAAATGAAAGGAAAATCGGTGATTCGAAATTTAAACTTCAGAACAGTTTTTCACAATAACAAAATCCTTCCTTTTGAAATACATGCATGGGATTTTAAGTAGGAAAGCACATAAGAGATTTACCTGAAAACTATCAATGAAAATCACTTGGACCTAGATCTTTCAGGACTTGAAAATCCATTAGATGTTTTCACTGTATTTAGTAAAAGCACACTTTCCTAGGTCTCTGAGATTCTCATTTCAGGGTCAGACTCAGCAATTCATTTAATGGTTTTAAGGACCCAGGTATCACACTGAGGCTAAAAAGCAGTGTTCTTCTTCACTCTTATTGCAAAATCCACACTTAGAAAAAATATTTGAGCTCATCTGCTAACACATCCTTCCTACCTCTATGGCCCATAGTGTCAGAGAGGACCACATGGTTGGCTTATTTGACAGGTGTTGCTCATGCAATGCCTCTATAAAAGCAAATGAACTGTTCAACTGCAGATCTGACCTAAGCAATGCACAGTCTATCAATCACCTTTTCGGGAAGTTCACCCTGAAGCCTGCATTAAAGAATAGCAGAGGCGCAAGATTTCTCTCCTCCTTAACACCAGATCGAATACCTAATGCCAACATATAAAAAATTATAGCATAAAAATTGACCTAAAAGCAGACATATTTGATGGACATAATCTATCTGATCATAATGTACTATACTTAACACAGGAACAACAGTACTTTACTGAATTGAGAAAATGAATCCATTAGAATTAGTGAGACTATGATAATGATGCTCTACAGGTCTACAAACTACACAGATTACTCCGAGAGCCATCAGTATACTTGTTTTCTTTGCAATGTACATATTTTTTTAAACTTTTAAAAATGCTGTTCTGTAGTTGTGACAGATTTCTACTCAATCATGGCAAAGTGCCTCCCAGTCCAGTTCTCTGATTAACTTAGAAAGCAATATAAAACACAATCTAGTCAACATGACATTGATACTCATATTAGGGAGAACGATGGGGATGACACTACTGAAGTGGTATCATCCTCAGAGGTGGAAGGGCATGCCTGTCTTTCATCAATAAGCATCAAAGTAACTGATTTTAGTATCCTCATTGTTTCTACATCCCTACATGATGTCAGACACTTGAATCATTTCTCTTAAAATTCTCATGCATCTCCCGCAAATATTACTGCAACTGTCTATACCTTTTGACCTGCAGAATGATTAATGGAAGTGTACCCTATGGAGAATAGTGGCTGTTTCCCCTACAGATGTCAATAATAAGGATCATTAAAAAACATCTATTCCCTGATGGCTGCGCAAGATACATCTCATGTAACTCTTTCAGCTTGTCAGCATAATATGCAATGTGGTTACCTAAAATCTGTCTTAGCTCATCATGGTCCATCATTTGAAGAAATGATGCCAATAGTCAACATATATGAATGTCTGGAGATTGCAAGCAGGGATTTTTTCAGTGAAGATGTTTAGCTCTGGACTTAGAACTACAGTTTGCGATACCCATTAAGCTGGGAACTCTGACTGTAACTTATGTAAATGCATTCTCAGAATGACCTATTGCTTATGGACATAGATAAACTAGTACCTCTTTCATGGAGAAGTCTGCAGTTAGCAGTGTTCTACTTAGTGCAAACAGACTTTCTCTTAACAGCTGGAGACCTACAACTGGGATGTGTATCATGTCTCTCTAAGAGAGGCTTAAGACTGGAATCTCATCATGCTGCTCCTAACTATGAACCTTTTTTGAATTCTCTCCAGAGCTACTTGCACATCTACCCACAGATATCCTATAAATCTCTCCCATTGCCTCTACTCTGCTGTCTAGAAAGGGCTGGGAAAGAATGGGCTCACTAGGAAGCTCAGTGAAATAGCTACAAAAATATCTTTTATGCAAAGATATTTTCAAACAAAAAATTGAATTTGCTTCAAATTATGTTTTTGCCTCTTGTGTGTTGGCTCTCTGAAAATATTCTAATGATTTAGTTACCTGAAAGAAGTGTTCTCAAATACAGCCTACTGTAAGCATGTATAATGGAATATTTATGGTAAGCAAATTCTGAATCAATAAATTAAATTATGCTCACTAGAGACTTAATAGTATATATTCTGAGTGTCCAATCAGGAATCAGAATCAGAACTATAAAAGCAGTATGTCTAGTCACTGTGAGCCAATATGCATTGTAAGCTGAAAATAAAGAACAGTGAGTACTAAGGAATTGAGGAAGTGTGTGTGGGTGGAAATAATGCATTTTTTTAGAACAGCTAAAGTATTGGGGCAAAATAGGCAGATTTTGGGCACACAAGCTTTCAGCTCTGAAGTAGAAGCATCAAACTTCAAAGCTCCTAGGAGTTTCATTACTGCCACTTACAAACCTTGCCTTGCTTATGTACTTAGACTACCATGGCCCCAACTCTACTATCACAATGAACAGATTAAACATATTTCACATTCAGTTAAGTGGTTAACAGTTAAATTAAAAAAAACTGAATAAGGCAGAAGAGATTATAAATTCAGAAAATTCAGAAAAAAAACACTGCTTATGTTGACCTATGTTGACCACAAAAATTATGCAGCGTGTATTATTTAGAATCATAGAATCATAGAATCATTGAGGTTGGAAAAGACCTCTAAGATCATCGAGTCCAACCGTTGACCCAACACCACCACCCACTAAACCATGTCCCTAAGTGCCTCATCTACTCGTCTTTTAAATACTTCCAGGGATGGGGACTCCACCACTTCCCTGGGCAGCCTGGTCCAATGTTT
>NW_008794578.1:60788-63211 GCF_000699145.1 Aptenodytes forsteri
CAGCCACTCTTCCCCAAGCCTGTAGCGCTGCATGGGGTTGTTGTGGCCGAAGTGCAGGACCCGGCACTTGGCCTTGTTGAACCTCATACAGTTGGCCTGGGCCCATCGATCCAGCCTGTCCAGGTCCCTCTGCAGAGCCTTCCTACCCTCGAGCAGATCAACACTCCCGCCCAACTTGGTGTCGTCTGCAAACTTCCTGAGGGTGCACTCAGTCCCCTCATCCAGATCATTGATAAAGATATTGAACAAGACCGGCCCCAAAACTGAGCCCTGGGGAACACCGCTTGTGACCGGCCGCCAACTGGATTTAACTCCATTCACCACAATCACAATTTCAATCTAGTCATCAAGAGTATGTTAAGTAGCCTGAAAAGCTAATGTTGAAGCTCACAAAGTATTAGTTCTCAGAAGACTACAGAAAAAGACATATTTAAGTTTTTTTCCTTTTTTTTTTTAAAAAAAAAGGTTACTTCAAAAACGTTATTTCCACTGGTCCACTGTATTCATTCACATGTCAGAGTAAATAAAGTACTTCTAAAAACTAAAATCTTACGATTTTAGAAACAACTTTCGGCAAATGAGAATACAATTCTGGCTTTTAAAAATCATTATTTGCTTGATATATAAGGAGCAAACTCCACTAAAATCTATTCAAGGAACCCTAGGTTTCAAAAGTAACGTTCCATTAGTTTTAATGAAGGTTTTGAAAGTGCTGCAGCAATAGGTCTGCAAAGCCTGACTGAACTGGAGTGCTCTGTGCCAGAACTGACTCTGGAGTGCTGAGGTAGTTATATCTACAGTCAGAGCAGTTTATTTCCCAGGATAACTGCAGAACCCATTGATGCAAGACATGGTTATACAAATGCCCACATGCTAACATATGTAAAACATCTCAAAAGGATAGTCTGGGTGCACAAGGTCTACCTCTGGGAAAAGGGCTTGGTGCCACATGATAGCACATGTATAGAGTTTAGGCCATAGAACAGATGTTCCCATTTCTTACTTTCATGTAATTTATATTTTTAAAAAATCATTACAAGTTCCCAAAAGACATGAAGAAGCAATTTTTTATGTAACAGATTCTGTCCAAAAATGTCATTAATGCTAATATACAACCCCCTATATTGGTAATCACAGTTAGCACTTATATTTAATTTTGATCCCTTTATGTGGTGCATTTCAATTATTCTCTCCCACTATCAAAAGAATAGACAAGTCTCATTCTGCTTCATGTTGTGGTTTTAATACTGAACATCAGAGTAACATCACCTACAAATGACAATACTTTCACCTCCACCAGTGTAAATCAAAAGTCATGAAATAATGGAATTAAATGTGTGTATAACTGCTGTGTGAGCAGAATTGGCTCCAGGTGGATTAATTCCTGTGTTTGTGAGCAGCACACAGGACTGACAGACCTAGAATAATAAGTTATGATTTTCTAGCTCCTTTCTCTATGTTCTGTTAGACCATGTGGATTTTATGCATATCCATACAACGTAATCTTTTAGATTATAAGAACAAGTACAGCTAGTTAAAGTGTGATTTCACTAAATCCTTATTCATGATGAGGTCAGCTTGGTTTTTTCTCTAAGTGGCAGCCTTTTAAAAGGTAATGACAATAAATTATTCCCAATATTAAAAATGGGACAGTAGAATAATCCAGGAGAAAAAGTGCCGGCTGGGAGAATGTCTTTTGTTGTTGTTGCCCTCTGCTGTTCTTTTATTACCTCAAGGCCCATCATTGTTACTGGCATGAAATGTTACAGTTGTATGCATTGGGTACGCACTAAACTGAAGTTAGGGATGTCAGCCACTATACCTTTGTTAAGTTCCTGTGGCAGGACCTGGGCAGTTTGCTAAAAAAGCAAGAATTCATTAAAAATAGTAAAACACTTGAGAGAAAAACTATTATATGCGATCACTGGACTACTGGTGCTCTTCTGGACAAATGCCTGTAGCAATGAAGAAGTACACGAATATTAGTCTGAAAAGAAGGTGCTATTTGAAGTATATAAATAAGATGTAAATTGTTAAACAAGGTAATTCTTGCTAGCCCTAGAGATAACTCTTTCTTTGTGTGAGGAAAGACAAATCCCTTTGCTGGTATTTACAGTTGAAGCAAATTTTGAGTCCCATACCAGTTTCACAAATTAGCTGTAGATCCAGAATTGGGACTAATAGTTAGAGAGGTGCAATATTTCTGTGGCCATTTAGCTCCCTAACTCTGGTAGTCAAAACACAGCTTAGGGATTCTAAATAAAAAGACTTAAAAACTGAGGATCTGGGGAGAGTTTCTGGCCAAGTTGTAAAGAGCCTGCATAAACACCTGTCCTGGTTTTGGCAGGGATAGAGTTAATTTCCTTCCTAGCAGCTGGTACAGTGCTGTGTTTTGGATTTAGGATGAGAACAAAGTTGATAAC
>NW_008794578.1:63449-64457 GCF_000699145.1 Aptenodytes forsteri
AAGCTGGCCGGGGGGCCGCTGCTCAGGGACTGGCTGGGCATCGGTCGGCGGGTGGTGAGCAATCGCACTGTGCATCAGTTGCTTTGTGTATTATTATTATTACAGTATTATTATTATTATTATTGTTATTGTTATTATTATTATTGTTATTATTATTTTATTTCAATTAAATTGTTTTTATCTCAACCCACGAGTTTTTCTCACTTCTACTCTTCCAATTCTCTCTCCCATCCCACAGGGGCAGGGGAGGGAGGAGTGAGCGAGTGGCTGTGTGGTGCTCAGTTGCTGACTGAGGTTAAACCACAACACCACTACTTCAACGTGGAAATTGTTGGGAGGGAGTTCCTTCTGGTTCCTCCCATGCCCTTTGCAAGGAGTAGATCCTCTCATGTCTTGGAAAACTTACAAAGTTACTTGTAGTACATTTGGAGTAGCAGAAAGGAGACTGCTGCAGGCTTCAGGGAATCAAGAAAAGCAGGAGTCCTATGATTCTTAACTAAATAATATTTAAAGAAGAATGTCAGCCAAGCAGAAAAATGGAAAAAAGAAAAAAAAAATAAAGGGAAAACAAAGGCACATCTCTTCAGAAGGAAAGAAATCATGTATGCATACATGTTTGATCAGGGTCAGTCTGGCTCTGCTCACTGCAGGAGGACTCTATAGGGTTGAAGAAGACAGAGGATAACTTAATCATCAGGGCTCCTGTTTTCATTGGCTGTATCTGAACTTAATTCAGAGGATCCTCAGAAGGGCAATCGTATCCTGGGCTGCATCAAAAGAAGCGTGGCCAGCAGGTTGAGGGAGGTGATTCTGCCCCTCTACTCTGCTCTGGTGAGACCCCACCTGGAGTACTGCGTCCACCTCTGGAGCCCTCAGCGTAAGAAAGACACAGACCTGTTGGAGCGGGTCCAGAAGAGGGCCACGAAAATGATCAGGGGCATGGAACACCTCTCCTGTGAAGAAAGGCTGAGAGAGTTGGGGTTGTTCAGCCTAGAGAAGAGAAGGCTT
>NW_008794578.1:64561-67761 GCF_000699145.1 Aptenodytes forsteri
GCTCTGAGCACCCTGATCTAGTTGAAGATGTCCCTGCCCACGGCAGGGGGGTTGGACTAGGTGATCGCTAGAGGTCCCTTCCAACCCAAAACTATTCTATGATTCTATGATTCTATATAAGCTGAGGTACTGGTTTTTAACTGCTCTGCTTTTAACTAAAATTTTAGCATGTTATATATATGTATATTTAATTTTATTTACATCACTATTTAGTATTACCTTCAAGCTAAGTAACTTCTATTAGAAGAAAAATATCACAAAAAATTGCAGGTGATTATATTGGTTCACTGTAACAATATGCAGCAAATGAACAGGTAAACATTAAACCTAATTCAGGACTGACTGTACTAATGCTGGACCAGTACATTCCAGTGGGCAGTAGGTGATATTTTTCATATAAAAAGCTTATTTCATAAAAAAGCTGTTTCAAGGCCAGACTCATTGATTAATCTGAACTAAGGTAAGAGGTTTAGACTAAAGAGAAGAAAGCAAGAACAGCATTTTGTAAAAGTTGAAATAGCATAATTTCTTTTTTGTATTATAGCTACAGTTTGAATTTGAATTCTAATTAAAAAAAACTCACTGAAAATAAAACAAGAGCCCTTTCTGAGTAACACATTTAATTCAGCCCCAAATATTTTTTGTCTGTCTCATGAAGCAAAAAATCAGTTATTCCAGAAGTTATATAAGTGAATGAATTTGGAAAAATAGAAATTAAAAAAACTTTATTGCATCTACTCAAGCGCACTAGGACTTACATTAAAAGTAAATTATTACTTCCTACATTAGGCTTCTTCATAATAAAAATAATAGCAACTTTACCTTGTGAAAAAGAAATAAAAGAATCATAATTACATGGGATGTAATCCAAGAATCATAATTACATTGAGCATATACAGGGATAAACCATTAAAGGCAATAACCAAATGATAAGTAACTCCGAACCCTGTTCTTCCCACCCCATAAGGTTGTTAAGAAATGAACATTTCTAAATTTATACCAAGTATGAAATAGTAGTTAAGAATCTTCGAAACCCATGTATCTGTTTATATTTCCTATTCCATATACTTACGCACTGATGGAAAAATTGCTGGTATTTTCTGCATGTGCTGAAGATGAATAAACTGAGCCACCAGGAAAGTGAGTACCTAAAACCAGTCACCTTATTCTGCTTCAGACTTGGCACACTGCTTCATGGCTGTGAATTTTTGTCATGTCCAATCTATTGATGCTGCTGCTTGTCAGCTGCAGTTTTCATTAGGAAAAAGGAGTTACAGCTGATGGTAGGGTTTGTAGGAGTTCATAAATATTCTGCTACTGTTCAAAACTGCTGCAATGAACTAAAAGCAGACTATTAGCTGCATTTTGAACCCACATGAAAGCAGAGCTATTAGACTATAAAGCATGATCACTCAACGTGTTAATTAAAGAATAAAACCTATCAAATTAACTATGGCGTATTTTTTCTGACCTGGTCCAGGGCAGAACAACAATACGGCTCTTCAGTTTTTGCTCCTAACCAGGAGCTCTGCATCTTCATAACCCTTCTAATGGATCTCTCTGAATACTCTTTGTGGAATGGTTTTATAATGGAAGGGATGAATAGTGCATGTTTGTCTCCACTGCTCCTGCTCCCTTTGGTGACTTGAGCAGAGAGCTGACCTGTGATCCTGCTGGGCCACGGGACTTACCGCAGTGCTCTGCATGGGGAGACTGATGGCTGAGTGTCAGGCTGCCCTCAAGGAGCTTGTTCTGTGGCCACTGACAGCCTGGTAGGACATTTTCCTTGATCATCAATATAATGTTCCCTAAGCATCTTCTGCTTGTATATCACTCTAAGGTCACTTTGATATAAATAACCAGTGACAGATGAGGCCTGTGGGGTGCTTGTTAGAGAGCCAGTGGTAGATATTTTATTTGAAGCCTGATCAATCGCAGCACAGCAAGGTTCTGGAGATCTGTACATGTCATTGTAGAACCATAACAAGACCTTTTCTTCTTCAGCCAGAGTCTGCAAATTGTGAATAGGGCTTCTGCTTATAGAAAGTTTGGTGAATCCAGTGGTCTTCACCTAGAGACAGCAAGACCATCCACCTCTGGAGGAGAGCAACTGTCTCCCTTATGAATAAGTACAATCTCATTTGGACCAAGATGACTAACGTTATGGAGGCAGATCTGATCGTGAAAATGGGAGCAACATGCGCACTTCTCTTGAGTCAGTCAGTTTGGCTTTTGAAGATGCCTGAATAGCATCTGCACCAGGACAACAAACAGGCCCTCCTCCAGTGATGCTCACATCTGCAGGAAGCTGCCACTGCTGTGGCCCTGGGGTGTCAGAAAAGGCAAAATGTAAAGCTGTTCCATGCTGTTTGCTATAAGTCAACAAGCATGAGGGAATATTGGTTTGGAAACATGGCATCTGACATAGAAGATGGACCTCAGAAAAAGAAAGACAAACAGATGTTTTTTACAACAGACATAGGGTGTTTTTTCGTAAGAACAAGAGGCCTGTTTTCTTCTACTTATATGCTTATTATTCTTTCTTTTAGAAGAAAATTATCCCAGCAGTAGTGCTTGAGATTCATTAGTGTCATTTAGAAATCTTTCCTTTTGATAAATGCAGTGCACATACTGATGTGACTGTTTCATTGGAAAATTGTTGCCCAGTCAACTCAGGTGTCCTGGTTTTGGCTGGGATAGAGTTAATTTTCTTCCTAGTAGCTGGCATAGTGCTGTGTTTTGGATTTAGCATGAAAATAATGTGATAACACACTGATGTTTTAGTTGTTGCTAAGTGGAGTTTATACTAAGTCAAGGATTTTTCAGCTTCCCATACTCTGTCAGCGAAGAGGTGCACAGGAAGCTGGGAGGGGGCACAGCCAGGACAGCTGACCCAAACTGGCCAAAGGGATATTCCATACCATATGACGTCATGCTCAGTGTATAAGCTGGGGGGAGTTGGCTGGGGGGCAGCGATTGCTGCTTGGGGACTGGCTGAGCATCGGTCAGCGGGTGGTGAGCAATTGCATCGTGCATGACTTGCTTTGTATATTCTTCTATTATTATTATTATTATTACTACTAATACTATTACTACTACTATTTTAATTTATTTTATTTCAATTATTAAACTGCTCTTATCTTAACCCACAAGTTTTCTCACTTTTACTCTTCCAATTCTCTCCCCATCCCACCGCGGGG
>NW_008794578.1:67805-85461 GCF_000699145.1 Aptenodytes forsteri
CTGAGGTTAAACCATGACATCAGGTTACATAGATTACTGTGAACTGGAGGACCCTAATTTTATAGTTGAATTCCTCAACTTTACTTTCCCACCCATTGATATTTGTTTCTTTTTTATTGTTATTGCCTTCTAAAAGCACTTAATTTCAGAGGCTTTTATCTGCTTCCTCTGAAGTTTTCAGGTTTCTTTGGTACATAAGAGACTCTGAGCTGTACAGTTTTCCACAGTACTACATGTGGCCGCAAAAAAACCTCATGTCCTCCAGATCTGACTTTCTGTCTGCCCCCCCAACTTGCTATTTGTACACCTAAAGTCTGTTTCCCCCCTTTATGTGCCAG
Source organism: Aptenodytes forsteri (assembly GCF_000699145.1). Lineage (NCBI taxonomy): Eukaryota > Metazoa > Chordata > Aves > Sphenisciformes > Spheniscidae > Aptenodytes > Aptenodytes forsteri. The sequence goes on from NW_008794578.1 coordinate 68,144, forward strand.
AATCACACTGTAATCATGTTAATCTCTCTAAATCTCCCTATTAATTGAATTAATTAATTTATTAATCTCTCTAAATTCTCAGGGAACAACTACAAGCAGGGGGTATAGATTTTTACTCTCAATTATTAAAGTAAAGCACAGCACACCAAGATACTGAAGTCATCTAACAAGACTGCCTCATCCTTAGAATTACTACCACTCTAATAATTGTTTTGGTCAGCTGTGGCTTTATATTTACTCTTCATGAAATACTGAAAAGACGAAGACTTGATACCAAACACTGGGGAAACCCACTGTTAATCATACTACTTGAAGATCTGCTCGTGGGTCAAGTTGTTTCATTTAACTTTAATGTATCTATACATTTATCTTTATCAACAAAATGTAAAATAAGTCAAGATAGATAACAGCAAAAGGAAAAGTTTCACATCTCGTATTCTGTTTGTTGAATGGCATTAGTTGTATTCCTGTATAGAAAGTAATATTAGAAAGTCCACAGTAAAATATTTATTTCTACATTTTTCTTGGGAAATACATACAGTATTTCAGAACTATAAATCTCCTTAACATGTCCAGATAGATGCTCTGGCTTATCAAAACTTGGTTGGTAAAGTATGAAAAATTTGAAGAAAAAAAAGTAATATAAAATTCCTTTTTTCATCAGATTTGTTCCAGATATTTTCTCTAATATCAGTGACAAGGTTGTAGTATTTCATTATTTACATATTCTGCATTCTGCTTGGAAATATTCTTTTTTTAGAAAAAGTTTTTTTAATTGAAGGTCTTTTAGACTGGGAGCAAGTACACTTGCTGAAATATAAGTCAGCATTAGAATAAAGTAGTAGATAGAAATTGTGTTTTATACTGAAACTGAACGCTCATGAAAAATACCAAAAAGGCTTCAGGTAGGGATGAGGATGCAAAATCTGAACATTTAAGTTAGCACAGTGTGTTAAACACTATAAACTATCATGTTACTGTTAGAAGAAGACAGCCAAAATGCAAGAAATGAACTAGTTGGAAGGCACAGCCTACCTGAAAAGAATAGGAAATGTCACTGTACTAGAGCAGTAAATGGAGAAGGGCCAACTGTGTATTTACTAACTACTTAGACTATGTAAGAAGAGGATGAAAGGAGATGTTCAGTATCAATAAGAGGGAAAAGGAAGGTATGAAAGTCTATTATTTTTACTGCGTATGCACATATAATTAAAGTCTCCCATGCTAGAATCCATGAAATACAGTTCAGTCCCAAGTTATTACTTACTCCATAAATGTTACACTAACAATGGTAGCATTTTCAATATATTTTTTAATGATAAGTATGTCTCATCTAGCAATCTATAAATAAGAAGTAGGACACATCCTCATTAGACATTAAGCCAAAATTCATTCTTGGTCAGTTCCATTTCCACAAAGGCTTTCTGTAACCTCCTTGTGGGGAAAGCAGCTGACAGTTGCTTGCCCACCCAACTTCATTAGGCTTCAGAAAAGTAAAGGAAAGCCCCACACTTGTGTTTAGCACACAACACATAGATGTCAGTCACAGGAAATTGTTCTTGTAAACTTTCAAAAACATATATCCATACATTTTGAATAGCCCTAGGTTTCTACTCATATCAACTTATATCTACAGCACACATTCGGGGGATTCTTTCTTTTCTTCTGAAATAAATTTGGTTTATTTTTATTTTATTTTATTTGGGTTTATTTTATTTTATTTTGTTTGTTTGTTTTGTTTTATTTTGATGTATACTAAACAGTCCTGCTTAGTTCATCTAGATAATTCCTTCATATGATACAGAGGTGATATACTGCAACCTTGACACAGTAATGTACATCAAGAATAGGCAGAAATAGAAAACCGGTTAGTACAGGAAAGTTAGACAGAGCTGTAACTTTACCTTCAGCTGCTCAGTAACTAAAAAATACACATACTGAAGCATATACATTCACAGTCGTCAGTAAACCTATGAGATAGAAGCACACCTCAGATGGGAAGAATTTAATTTGTTGAGTATTTCCTGCTCTATTGCTATGTAGAGTTGTGTCCCAAAGAAGGAAGAAGTATCGTCTCTGCTCTTGTGTTACTCCAAAATATGAACACCTAAACATGCTATGTAAATAGAGCAAAAAAAGTAAGATAACAAAAATGAACAGGAAGTTCTTATAAAGCAGACAAGGAACTATAAAGGATGGACAACTAAGATCATTTAGAACACTAAAAGCAATGCAAATCAGTTTGTGTTATATTTGCAGTGATCTTTCCCCACATAGGCCATTTAAAGCAAATAAATGCAGCTGGTTGGAACATAATGTTGACAGCTCCGTAGGTCTTTAGCCTTTCTTTTCTGTTGCCCAGTTTCAACCTGCCTTAGTCAAGATCATTATACCGAGATGACTAAAAGAAAAAGGGGCAATCTCATGGGAGCAAAGCTGTCAGTTTACAAAGATGATACTTTTTTTGTGTCCTTTAGGTTTTCTCTTCATGACCTTCTATGTACGTTTGCTTGCCTCATGTCTCTGCTTCACACAAAACCATTGTGTGTTTATATTTGGGAAGGATATAAACAGTTTTTATAACTTCAAGTTACATGTATTTTGTTCCTGTTTTATAAAAATAGAGCATATCTATGAGAAATTTTATCTATTTTGTCTTACTTATTATATGTTTCTTCCATGACCATAGTTTATTTTATTTTAGTATTAGAGAAGTATGTCTAACATGACATCGGGAAATAAATTAAAAACCCTCTTTCCAAAGTTATATGAGAATCCTCTTTCCAAAAGTAAATGAGAAACAAGACTTCAATTTTTAAGAACCAGAAATATGATTTCGGTTAGAATGCTTATAACATTACAGTATATTTTGAGGAAATTTTGAGATCAGAGGTTTTGTTCTTTCAGGGGCACTTTCTGTAACACAAAGACATCATATTACAAATAAGCTCCACAGGATGTTATGGATCATTAAGTACACTAATTCTTTAAGACTATTCAAAATATACATGCCACAATGTGAGCCAGAGCCGACAGTCAGATTAACAAAAACTACAGCAATCAGCTGTGTAGGTAATGAGCACAGAACTTTCACTTGCCTTGAAAAAATATTAGTGATTTTTTCTTCATATACTGGAAATGTCTCTCACACTACTGTATCTTCTACTGAAATCACAGTAGAAACATACTTAAGACTTCTACAGCTGGGTCATGGCTTTATTTACATAATAATTCCCTTAAACCTACCCTCATGGGCAGATGTTTGCCTATAAACACATACATTTTCAGGACAGATTCCTTAAACCTTTTGAATAATTCTATGCTTTGAACAAACAGATCATAGATACTTTCTATAAAGAGAATAAAACCTAAGATATAATAATGACCATAATCACATTTTCTTAACTTGTTATGCATGGCCCTATATCATACTTGCCAATATAACTACATTCATTCCAGTGATGCCAGGCCTGATTGACAGTGTTATAAATATGTAAGTAATCAAGATAAATGCAAATACTGCAGCTAAATTCTTTAGTAACATTTACTACTTCATAGGAGAGTTTCCCATCTTTATGTTACTCTGTCTTTAAAATTGCCAGAGAAGTCAAGACATTGCATATTCTACATGACAATGAAGCCATCAATGTCAATCTCATTCTCTGAACAGCTATCATCTAAATTAAAGGGAAAACATCTAATATGCATATTAATATACTTATGTGTGCATCTCAGTGTGACCAAGTGGGTAAAAAGGTTGTATACTGTCATTCCAGTATGTATGCAGCTCTGATCCTCCTTGTCTCACTACTCCTTCTCATAACTCCATTTGACTTATCACCCCAGCTTTCTGTCTAAATATGTAATTATGCGGTCTCTTGTAGTAATAATATATGCTGATACTCAGTATGAAATTAGAGAGAATGTGAAGTACTGTATTTAATGGCATAAAATGTTGGCTCTTAAACCTGTATTAATTATTCATTTGTGTGTATCAGGTTCCTCAATGCATGTTAGACTTAGTTAAGTACATATCTGGGATATTGTATATTAACCACTGGTGGAAAAAATATAATTCAGAAGAGATAGCTTCTCAACTTCATTTAGATTGCTTTTGTGGTTGCAAATGCAAATGAAGGGGACAAATACACTGTGTCTCTTGCTGCCTAAAGCCACTGGCCATTAAACAGTCTAGATGCTAGGCTTGGGTTAGCTCATGAACAACTACCAAAACACTTTACTTAAATTGGTGGACTAAATTATTCATTCAGAATTAAAGTGGCCCTAAATCATTTTAGCTTACTTGGTAAATTAAGCTAAAAAGAATTAAAGCCACTTTAACTCTGAATGAGACTTGTCCCCAAAGTAGAATAAGTAATTTATTTCGGGGTCACACCTTCAGCTGATTCTGAATTTTCTATGGCATTCCCAAAAAGACAAGCCTGGAAAATGTCTCCCCATCTCACTGCATGCAGTTCTTATTTCTTCCAACTAGACATTTGGGTTTTTTCTTCTAATGTTTTCCTTCTCTCTTGGATGTATAAGTATTGGACATCTGAATGACAGACTAAATATCTGTAATTTGCAAAGCAGTAACAGGCATAGACATCCAACAACTAGTGAGCAACCTGGCTCTCTGTTTACTTTTTTTTTTCCCCATGCAACCTCTGGTTTTGTTGCGATGAAACTTCTGCAGGATGCTGACATGGTTCTCAAGAGAACACTAAGCTAAATGCTCATCTTTAAAATTCCCTTTTTCAGTAGCAGGTTCCCACGGAGAATGGGGAATAGGAGTTAGGAGAAAGGAAAAAGATCAAACACTGAGTGTATCAATCATATCATTTTGTCACGGTCACAAAATCTCTCTCCTGAGATCCAGATAAAGGAGTTCATCAGTTAGTGAGAGCCTTTCAACATGACCCAACGTAACACAGCCACAAAGAAAGAAAATATTAGTAAGGCAAAGATTATGAGGAAAGAAAGTCTGTTTCCAGCCTTTCTCTTTTGAGTTGAAGTATATCAATAGAACAGATTGAAACAATACTACCTCAAATTATCAGGCTGGTTTTCTTTTTGTTGGATCCTAACAGATTGACCTGGCTCTCCTCTTCTCCTGTTCCTATGTGGAATAGATACGTAGTTCTCAGAAAGGTTCCAGTGTTTGGCCAGTGGTGTTCGTCTACACATTGTGAAGCAGATCCTCAAAATCTTGTTGGAATTTTTTTTTCATTGTGTAGTTCAGTCAGCAAATTCTAGCATAGATGCATTTAGCTTTATAATTTAGTACAACCTTATTTATTAACATGAGTTATGAGGTAGAGTCCTTGGATCTCCCACAAAATAAAAAAAAAAAACCCTGAGTATTAAGAAACGTTTACAATAAAAGCTTCTATTACTATTTTTGCATCTATTCAAACTATATAGTCAGGTTTCTGACTTTCGGCATTTGCAGGATTATTTGCAAATGTGATTAATTTGAATACTGCATAGTTGTGTTGTGATCATGTGATCCTTGAATTAATATGACCTACAAAAAAGAAATGGGTTTGTTTAGTCTAGCTCGGTTGCCCTCAAAAGCGTATAAACTTAGTATAAAGAGGACAGTGGTCAGCTGACTCCATGTTTACCAAGTATTGAACAAGGAGCAATTTAATGGATTTAAGCTTCGAACAAGTCAGACTTAGGGTAGGTATTGGGAAGAAATGTAAATACTGGAACAGGAGTTCTTTTTCTACTAGTGTATGGACACAAAATTTCCCTATGATATTTATTACGAAGTATATCTGTAGAATGAAACGTAGCAGTACTGATGTTTGCTCTACCCATCCCACCATACCTGTCCACCATACACGGACACCCCAATCTCCATAAAACCCAGGATGTATCTTTTTTTGATTACCTATTGCCATGAAATACAACACACATGAGAAATAATAAATAAATCTTGTAGATATATGGAATACACAATCCAACATCAGATATCCATTGTTCATTTGTTTTTCAGTGGATTAAAATGGAGAAAAGTTTTGTGTATGTTTTAAAACACTCCTGTTGATCACATCATATTCAGGTGCTCGGAATTTAGGCATCCTAAAGTGACTGAAAGATAAATGAAAAGAGGGATAACAGGCAATTTAAACTCAAGACCCTTTAATTCTCATCCCTTTCCTAGACAGAAGTTGCTTTTGAGAAAAAAAAAGAAAAAAAAAAAAAGAAAAAAAAAGAAAAAGAAAAAAGAGAGGATGTAGGAATGGAATAAAGGTTTCACATTCAGTAAATCAGAACAACTGTTTCCATTTTGATTCAAAGCATTTTCAAAAACTATGCTTATACATACCATATGTAGAAGTACACATCTTTCTATACACAAAAAAAAAACCCAACAAAAAAAACAAATCAGAAATGAGAGCAGAAATGTTAAGAAAGAAGTGGTCATGTGTACCTATATTTTTAACATTTTGAATGCTTCTAAGTAAACCCTGCTGTGACTTGCATACTGAGCAGAGTACCTACATGTCTAGTCCTATTTGTAATTCTTGTCCATGAGTTGCATTCTAGATGGTGGCACGCCCACTACTACAACTCTTCTCAAATGCTGCCACCTAAAGGCTAAAATGAAGTACAACTAGAGAGATGTGTTAATACAGCCAAAACGGGCAAAAATGCACAAATGGTTCACAACTGTGCAACAGTGGGAAGTAAAATACAACATTGCAGAGTTTTTGCTTGGATATCACATAGCAAATGCATTTGTGTTTAATCCCATATGGATAATTACCCAAAAATAGTTTGGGGATATAGTTTTTTCAAAGGATGGGTCAACATTGAGGTTTGTATCTTCAGCAGTCATATTACTGAAACATCATTACATTTATAAATCAATTAAACAAAACTAAACAGTAAAATCAAAATTATTTATATGAGCTGAATAACTCAGAATTATGACACATTTGAAAATCTCCAAACTTGCTTTCTAATTAAAAATACGCTTCCACTAATTTGAACATGTAATTCATGTCAACTCCTTAAAAAAAGAATGCACAATATATTTGAACATTTGTAATTCTGATTATCTCTTAAATACGCAGGAAAACATCATAAGCAGGAAAAAATGAGGATTTGGCTTTAAATGTTTTTAAGTTAAAGATTTCATAATTAAAAAAACCAACCAAAAAACAAACCCCCAAAATCCTAACAGAGTTTTTGTTAGAGCTAGATAGGTTTTCCATATAAAGTAGGTCTTAAGAGAGAGGCTTTAAAACAGTCACTAAAATTAAGTGGATCTTTTCATTACCCTGATAAAAGGTGGTTTATGTCATAGAAAAGGTATTCTATGTCATAGGAAACATAACTAAACTTAACTTCATCTTAAAGTAATTTACATATGCCATCTTTGCAATGCTTTAAACTATCTTAAAATCAAATAATAGAATGCTATAAGTAACATGTAATATTTTGCAGATTTTAACTATTTAGATGTTAAGTATATAATTGCTAGACTTTGTATGAAAGGAAGAAAACTAGACTCTACGATTGGAAGAAATTAATGGATGGGAAGCTTGAAAGTGTAGAGTTCATGTACCACTGTAGTCCTCATAGCTTGAGAATAAAAGCAAAGCAAGTTCTGCAGATAGAGGCAGTATCTCATATTATACCAACTCACGAAGTTAGAAAAAATAAATACAATTCTGGGCTTTTGCACTGAAAACGTTTTTTCCCCCAATTTTGTAAGTTGATTTAATACTTTCCCCCACAACACGTTGATGCACTTAGTGCAGGCAATACATTTTAGACCAGTATACTTGACATTCATAGTAGTAGCTTCCCTGTCCCTGACTTCCATCCTTACTTATCAGTGTCCTTCTATTTCACAGTCAGGCACTTGACTATAAGCAAGGCAAAATGAAATCAAAGGGAAACAAAAATTTTGGGTTTTTTTTTTTTTTAAATTGTGACTAACAATTACCCAGTTGCACTGGTATTGAAGAGTCTGCCAAATATGTTTAATTTTGCCACTTCTATTGTTAGTTTTCTAATGTGTAAAAATTGAGTTTAGGAATAAGAGTATCCAGATTTATTTACTTGTGGGCTAAAATGAAATTTCAATTTCAGTTCATATGAAGAAAGACTGATATAAGATTTCATTGGCTATGCTTCTTTATTTCCTTGTTTTGGCCTTGATTTTAGCAAGTTATTTTCAGGACATACTTTAAAATCAAAACAACAGGCAATGCCATAAAAAAAAAAGTGTCATGAAGCCAATCAGTGGAAAACAAAGAGTTTCATGAAAAATTATGAAAAAGCTTGTTCATTACCAGAAAATGTTAGTATTTTACCATATCTAAGGAATACCTGTATTAAATCACTGCAGTGACAACAGCCTCTACAGGATTGCTATTCTGTATATGAACACCCTGGTGGCCTTCATTTGCCAAGGAATATGTGTTTTATTTTTATTTCTGTTCCAGTTTTCTCTCCTAGGGCATTATCCAAGCTAATACTCCCCACCGAAAGAAAACAGTAGGTTTAGATGCTGTCCTTTCAGGCAGTTGATGGGGCTGGCCCACAATGCTGTTGACATGACTTTTGGTTAAAGTAGGTACGGCAGGATAGCCAAGGTGTACTCTAGTCCCTGACAATTCCTGTCTGGAAAGTCTCTGTACTTCATTCTGGCCTGTGTGTCTGCTTCCCTCCTCTCTGGGGTTGGGTTGTTGACAGAGGACAGATCTGGACACAGGAACTGGAATCAGCTCCCAGGTTCTAATAGTTTGGACAGAATTGAGCAGTATAAAAAAAGGAGCTCATTACTCTGGCAACTTGGGAAAACAATTAGATTTTTAAAAATATTATTCAGAGAAATTAATGCTGCATGCTGTTTCCTAGAACATGGGATTTTCTGGCAATTGATCCAGATAAGAAAAAAAGTTTTGGCTATATATGACACTCATTATTTTTGTTAATGACATTATTTTCCATTGTTTTCATTTGGCCAGAGTTGCTTTCAAGATTCTTAGTAACAATCAATTAATAATGCTGTGCAGCACAAGACATTTGTGCAGTCTGTAATGGTGTGCACCGCATAAATCCTCAGTCTAACAGCAATCCATCTCAGTAAGCTCGCACAACATAGTGCAGCTGCATATAGATACACTAGTGTGGGTCTAGATGTAATTAAAGAAATTTTGCCTCTGCAAGACTAAGTAGTTTTGGTGTTTTATGAATGTTACTCTACTGATTCTGATACTGAGGGTGTTCAGGAAGAACTATTTGGACATTTCTGCACACAATGCAGCAACTAGCATAGACCACAGAACACAGATTTCAGTATGTGTGCTGTATGTGCACGTATTTAATGGAAAGAATAAGAAGGCTTAATCTCTTCTTTGAGGAATGTACAATTGAAATAGTTCTGATTTGATTCCTTCTCATGATAACCACTGTGAGTTTTCGGGTGTTTCAAGTTCCTAAAGCTAACAGAGGACTAAATAAACCAAAGCGAAACTAAAATATAAGTGTTCTCTACTATGTGGCAGTTGGAGATCTTATCCCATAAGCTTTTTTCTGTAAAACCCTGATTGTTTCGATAATGTACTGTGAAAGACTGATAAGCATTCTTGTAGTCTTATTCTGCAACCCTCCTTCTGGCTTAGAAGGAGTGTCCTTTAAACCCTTAGCACTAAACATGAGCTTCTGTCTGATTCCCGTAGATGTATTTCATGTACCTTTTTCAAGTGTCATACAGTACCCTTCTAATTATGTTTTGTGGGAAACATCCTTATATTGTCAATTTATTTTTTTCTACTCATTAGCCGTTTCCATCACAAAGAAGTAGCAAAAGAAAGCATAGTTAATTGCATAAGAGGCCAATTCAGGACAAATGCAATGTTTTCCCATCACATCCCATCACAGAAGGTTGCCATTTCTCCACTTTTTAAATGTCTATCCCTTGCTGCTAACACACAAAATTGAACACTGCCTGTGGCATTTACTGTACCTTCATCTGCTGGATTAAATGTTGTCTCAGCTGCTCTACTCTGTCCCTCGGGGACCAAAACCGTTACCATTCAGAATACTCTCAGCAGCAGAAGCAGCAGAACACCAATGTCTCATCCAAACTAACAGCATAAAGGTGATAGCTCACTACGATACTAGCCTATTCACCTTTTTATTCATTCTTTTTTATGTTTTCCTCATAGTTTATAGCCTTTTTGGTATCAAGCAGGGACCTGAAGGATTAATCACTCTCTTATAATTCCTGACCACATTTTATTAGGGTGAGCCAGAACCCAGAACTGCTCCTGGGCAAAGCTGTGTGAAGGATGGAAAATTTATTTCACATAGGATTATCAGATGTACAGACTGAGACGACAGGGCAATGGCTCAATGATCCAGGAAATATTTCCAGTTCCTTCAGGTTTCTTTTCATCTTACAGTACTACGCTGGAGATTTCAAAGTCTGACTTCAATCAAAGTCAGAATGGAAAGCAACAAATTTCCAAGATCTCCATTGAGAAAAAAAATCCTTTAAAGTGTTTTAGTTGAAACTGCTTCTTGGGCAATCTGATGAATCATTTGGGGAATTGGCTTTGGACATCTTTCAGTTGCCTCCCTGACTTCATCCCCAAGTAATTCTGAGAAAACTGGCTGGATCTCATCCCAGTTGAGACAGAGAAGCTTATTGCAGTAGTATACAATTGTGCTTAAGTTTCCAGAGGAGTTTTGCAAAGATGTAGGTGTGGAGGTAAGCTGTAGCACTTTTATAAACCAAGTGAAACTCTGCAACCAAATACTCCAAACTGCAGTGATGTTGGGAACAATACTGAAACTCTGTGGCTTGAATTCCTCTCAAGTTATAGTATTGTGAGAAATCAAACGGCAAAAAGCTACTGACAACATCTATAACATCACCTTATTTCCCTTGACAGTTTTTCAAGAGTGACGTTTTTATGAAAGCATGCAAACAAAAGAAAGCTACTTGTAAAAACCTAAAACCTGATTTTTTTCTTTAAGATGTTTTCTTTTTATTTACCATTCTCAAAGCAATGCATATATTTACCTCAGTATTTCACATCTCATCATTAGATGTATTAAAAAGACTGCCAGAGTTGGTCCCTCATAGCAAAGCCTTGGACACCTTCCAAAATAACAATATCTTCAAAAGATTCTCCGTAACTATATAAAGAATTACTCAGTTGTGTCTTTTAACCTTGAAAGCAGGTGTTCTCATTTTTGGAAGATACCTTTTAGTATTTGGTGGCAGATGGAAACTTAGCAAGTATTAACTACCATGAAATGAGAGCACAGAGCAATGTTTTCTCATTCATACTCCTGGAAACTCAGTCATATCATACAGTGTGGACTTACAGTCCCTAGCAACTAAGTTGAGAATGAGAGAGAAAGGAAGGCTAACATAAGCATAATTTTTTAAAGTTAAAGTTGTCTCTGCTTACTATGTCTGCAATAGGCATTACCCAAATACTTTGTTCAGGTATTCACCTATTCCTGAACGATAAGCAGTTCAAAAGAAAATACAAAGCAACCAGAAAATTCTGCATATAATTTCAGCTTAACTTGAAACTTCTGAACTTCATTAAACTTCAATTAACTTTTCAAAACTATCATCTGTCTTTTATCTTACTAATTTCAGCCATAACCTAAAGCAAGAACAAAACCCATGAGGGAAGCTTTGCTGATCGTGGAGAAAGTCGGAAACTTTACAAAGAGATCAGTTCTCATTACACTTCAATATTGTTTCAGAACCAAAAACCTTGGCATGAGCTTCATAAAACCCTGAAAATTTTGTAACTCATGCAAATAGCGCGTGTGGGCCTTCAGGAACTGAAGCCACCAAAGCACGTTGACTAGCTTTTGCCTCTCCCCTTATGACTACCTACTGATTCACAACATGAAATGAATCCATACATTCTCAGGGGAGTTCAGACCCTGGCACTTTTTGATGGAAAGATTTCAAGCAGATTTGTATTTATATTCCAGGCTTGGAAAATAAATTCTTACAACTTCTCTTTTTTGGCTAAGGGATCCACAATGTGGTGTCAGAAGTGTCTGTCATAGCTTTTTTTCACATGGCCTTGGGAATACCTAGACAAGCACTGGTCATACTCTGTGTGTTCAGGTATACATCAGGCACTGCTGAGGGTCAGTCAATGGATCCATCTTTTTGAAGGAATGGTGTACGGGTACACCTGACACCTCCCTAAAGAAATAGAGCTAAATGAAGCTCTGACCAGCTTCACAGTGTAGATTTGCGGTTGGCTTGTTTGTTTGTTGGTTTTTTTTTTTCAAAACTGATGCAGTTGAAAGCAAAAGTACAAGTGTGGTTGGCCTGTTTGTTTGTTGTTTTTTTTTTTCAAAGCTGATGCAGTTGAAAGCAAAAGTACAAGTGGCACATCCTTGCAAACAGTCAATTTTTGGACAGGAGTCCTATTATGAACTCTTACAGTAGGTGCACATATGTGATGTCTGCTGTCTACCCTCATGTTCATCTTAACTTCAAAGCATAGTGCTTGTTTACAAGTTTATCAAAACCTTCCCTGGGGATATAGGTGTCAAGCAATGAAAGGTGACTGCTTAGATGCCAGTGAATGATCTGTTTAGCAGGGAAATATTTCCCAAGTGGTGAATAAGAACTGAAGAGTTTCTCTTGTCTGCTATGCTAGTTTAAGTTAGTAATTATGACAGTTGCCCAAAATATATAACCAGTTTCTAAATTTATTATTATTTTACATATAAACACTGTTTAGATATCATTTCTCAAGAGTTTTTGTTGCTCTTTTACAGCTTCTCCTCAATTTTTAAGTACTTTGTGTGAAGTATGCTTGCTGATTTTCCTCTACTTCTGAACACCTAATTTTGCTTTATCTTCTGAGGTTCTGTTTAATTTCTTAGACTATCACTACAAAAAACTCCATCATTAGCTGTCTCATTTATCTCTCCATTTCTCCTGTAACTTTTTCTCTCCATTCTCAATACGCTATGTTCCTCAGCTTCCCTCTGACGTTTCACACTTTATTCATTTCTTATTCTCCTCTCTCCTCTTCATTTAATATTTCCTTCTGAAGCCAGTCACCCTCCCTTCTCGTCCATCTTTTTTTTCCTCCTGCCAGCTGGAATGTGGCTTTTTGTCACTTGCTCTATTATGGAACTGTTCCCACAGTATTTCATGAAAATAACATCAGAGTCAGTATTCTTCCAGCAGTTTTCATCTTATTTTTCAGATTCCGGATGAGTGGGAAGGGTAACAGCAGGAGGAAAGAGTCTGATTCTAATAAAAAACAACTGTTAACCATAAAATATCTCACGCTCTTTGAAAAAAGCCCTTTTAAGGACTTTGTGAAAGCCTTTAACCATCATCACTACATGCTCCCTATCACTGATAATCACACCTGTTGATAGTTATCTGCCAAAAATGATAACATAAGAAAGTGAGATCTGGAATTCATAGGCATTTGAGAATGCCAATGTAACAGGCTGATTTACAGCAGGTGCCTTAGTGACTCATGACAGCCACCTGACTGTGCCAAAAATGTATTGAGCATGGTATCTTTTGTGGAAGCATCCCTCCTGCCGACAGTGATACCAGCTGCCAAAATGCACCACAAAGGACTAAATCCAGCAGCCTTCAGGTTACAACTTTTTATTGTTTGAAAAAGTTCAATAACATAGGAGAAGCTGGCTGCTTAAAACTACAGCAAAATACCTGATTTCAAATGGATGAGAATTTTGTGTTTTAATACTTCTCAGGTAGGTTGAAGTCATATGCATCCTGCAACAGCACCTCTCCCCCTTCCTATAGGGCTTCAGGAAACAAATAGCAGACGGAGCCACACAAAATTAATCTAGCAGTTCAAGTGCCAAAGGTGTTGGAGTTGAAAGGATGGATAGAAGGGTAAAAAGCAGAACCAGCCTGGATGTCGTAACAGCACAGCTGGTTTTAAAAGGGAAAATCTTTTTACAGCCTTCTTTAAGAACTGCACATTGCCCTACATAATGGGGCTTGAATCTCACTTGTCCCTAGGCACTACCACAAGCCTAGGGTTTTGATTGATTAATAGGTTTTGGTAGATTAATAGTTAATCATTAGCACAGTACATGTTAGGCTCATTTTATAGCTGCCCAAGTAATGCTGATTTAGTGGAGCAGCGTTGGAAATAGAAACATTATAGTTCACGCTAGCCTAAGGACACCAGTGGAACTTAGCCCACAGATCAAGAATAGCAGGTTGTTGTCTGAGATGGCATCAAACATACCTGTTAGTCAACAGACAGTAGAAAGGCAACCCTGGTATTATTTCTTTTTAAGTATTATCATCTATGAAGTTGCTGTCAAAGCTATCTTCAAAAGCCTTTTTTATGTGTGAATACGAGTGTTGTCTCAAAGCGAACTCTTGAGTCAGGCTGACTTTAATAGTATAGACTTAGTTAATAGGTTTGGAAATACGACCTTGTATGCCAGACTATTTAGGCTGGGGATTTCTAGACTACTTCTGTACCATGTCTTAGGTGTGTTTTGGATCAAAACCGAGCATGATCCCTTGGAATGTTTATGCTTATATTATTTAAATTTATAGTTCTTCTATTAAAATTCTTAAGTGTTCAAATTGCAACATATCTATAATTCTAAAGTTGAGATTTTAAATTACTTCTGAAAAATACGTAAAGTTCTTTCTGCTTACAGGTGTTGAATTAACAATAACTTGAATTAGCAAGAACTAACTCCTCTACTTCAGGGTTATCTTGCCTGCAATGAGCCAAAGTAATTGCTAGAACGTAGCAATGTTGCCCTCTTTGGTCTTCACTGCAGATCTTTTACTCAGATTTGGTACCATAGCACTGGATTTTAAATCAAAATCTGTGGGAGGTCTGTATGTACACAGGTGTAGAACATACTCAAGAGATATGGACTAATGATAAAAAGATTTGCAGTGTGAAACTGAGAATATGTATTTGTCCTTAGCAGCTTTTGGCACTAACAATTACAAAATGTGGATCTGTGTTACAGTTCAATACCTAAGCTTGCTTTCCAAATAAAGCTCATGTGAAATAACATTCATATGAAAGGACGGTATAAAATTGCCTTCATAGAAGTCTAGGAGAAAAAAGAACTACATTCTGAAGGAGATCTTGCTTTAAAAATGAAATGAGCTTCCCCCCTCATTTGCAATATTTATAAATTTAGTTGTCAAATTGGTTTTGCTATGCAAATGTTGTTTACTCTTTGTCACTGTCACCTTTCAGTTCCTATCACCATAAATTAAGCACTTAAAATGGAGCTTTGAAGCTTCTCAACAAAATGATAAAAATGTTTTCCACCCTAGAAAATCCAAGGCTTCCCACTACTAATTAGTACTGCTAAAACATTTGTGGCTTTTTTTTCTTTTTCAAACGGTGCTTGAAAAAGATTTGGAAATGCCTCTTATATTTCACCAATCAAAATTATCATGTGTATTATCTTTTTGTATCTTTGATCAAAAGCACAATTATACAAATAAAAACAGCAGCCCATCAAGTAAACTTAATTTAGCAACCATCTGTAGCAGATGCTGTATCAACATGTAAAGATACAGATAGTCCTCACCAGAGAAATAAAAACAAAACCTCTGAGACGGGTTTTATATTCCCCTTTTCCGTTCTTATATAAACACGTTAAAAATGGGAACCAGATAACTTATTCCACTGACAAAAAGAATCCTGGACGAATAGAATTGCAAACTTCCTAAAACCACTCTAATATGCTTCTGCTCCAGCACACTCATTTATCCACAGCAAACTCCACAGGCAGGCAGGTATACATCTTGTGGCTTCAATTGTTTTTATTTAACAGCCAAAAAAAGACTGCATAGCACCTTGAAAAATGTACATGAGTTTAGTCATAAAGTGCGTATAAAAAGCATAAAGATGTTCTTATTTCTTCTATGGACTCAGGAAAGTTAGTGGTTTGTGCTTGTAATTTGGGAGTAATCTGTCGAAGCTAGTGGATCCACACAGGACTGGTCTTTCAGTGGCTTATTACTTTCTGAACTATTTTTACCTGGACAAAGTAAGCATAGAAAAACATGCAGACAAGATTTCTCTGTTCATTGGCAATTTGTATTCACTTGCCACATATAAGAGAAGAGATACAAGGAGCAGAGCAGTGGAGAAACTGCCAGACTCGGTACATTTTGATTTTCTGTTTTCTCCTGAAACATATACAAGCAAAAACCTGATTAGAAAGAAAAAAATTATTCTGCCTAATAGGAGCTAGCAAGGAACATATGGCATGACATAGATTGTACACACTGAGACATCAGTCAACATGGCAAGAAGCTGAAGCAACATCCACAAATTACAACCTTAATTGCTAAAAATAATTAAACAGATTGGCAGACATTTTAAAAATCACACATGGGCATCCAGTAGCCATGGGAAGTGAGTAGGACTTAGTGATGTAAATAGTGATGCCATTTATCATTTTAAATGTCTTCCCTATTATTTAAAATATTTGAGAGTTTTAAAAACATCCAAATTATGTTATGCCCAAGTTTGACTGGGATAACCTTCTCTAATAGGGAAGGTTATCTCATTCTCAGTCATAGATTGAAGGAATTACGGACAATCTTGTGCATGCTTCCCTGAAAAGACAGCATAATGTTGTATATATGCTGAGCCTTCAGCAGAGAAACACTGGTAATTTACTAAAAAGGTAAATACCTGTTTCAGCTTTCCAGTAAACCTGAGAGTTGCTGAATTCAACGTGAACGTCATTGTAAGTGGAAGAAATAGAGCTGCGTGACGACAGCAAAATAGAATGCCTGCCTTTTTCTTTGCAAAGAAACCCCACCAAATTAGGCTTGTTCATATTCATGACCGCTTTTTCCTCCAACTCTTCATGAATATTCAGTAAACAACTTTTATTCAAAAGAATATTCATGGCTACCAAAATCTCTGTAAACCAGTGTGTGTAAGAGTATTTGCACTAGTGTACTAGCATATTGAAAAGCTCTTTTATTATTTGTACGATAAATTCATTAGCTGATTAAGAACATTCAGTTCAATTAGAAATAGAAGAAGGATCCCTCTTCTACTTGGAAAGCTTAGGCCGTCCAACCAGAGAGCGAGCAACTGCGCTGCACGACGCGCAGAAGCCACGCTGAGAAATAAATAACATAAACTAAATGGTTGCGAGCACACAATCTAAACCATTTTTCTGCAATCCATCCGCCGAGCAATTCAGAACAATTTGATGGAGAACCCCGCAGCTCGCTCGCGGAGGGTTCGGACACAGGAGAGGGCTCGGCTCCTGAGAAGGCGGAGGTCGCC
>NW_008794578.1:85773-111939 GCF_000699145.1 Aptenodytes forsteri
GGGGGCCCCGCGCCCGTCAGCCGTTGGCGAGCGAAAGAGCGGCTGCTGTTCCATGACGAGAGGGTTACGGCCTGAAAAAAATCACGACTGGGTTTTTTAACACGAGCTGAGCCAGCACGCTCGAGTGATTTCTAGATGTTTCTCTTCCTAGCCTCGCGTCAATTTTAAAGCGCCTCAGTGCTCCAGTGCCACAACTTCAGCCTGAGTGACAGCAGCCCTGGTGAAGGTCCAGTTCTGTGCTGAGGCTCCGGGTGGGGTCCTTACTGCAGAATTCGGCCCACGATTAATTTAATACTTCGTTAGCTTTCAAAATGTTAACAGCATGACAGCTGATGTTTACAAAGGATACCGGAAGGGTATTCAGAATTAAATGTAGTCCTTAGTATGGGCAAAAGGTTTTGTTAATTTATACTGTCCCTTGTCCCCAAAACTCTTGCGAGATTTTATGTAGGAGTTGTGAAAAAGATGTAGCTTAAAAGCCTGTACGGCCACAGCCGTAGCTGCATGAGTACAATTGCTCAATATAAATTTTAATACAATTCCTGTGATAAAATCTGCAATCATAAAAACACAAGCTGGCTTCCAGGTGCCCTGTTCTAGTCATGTGTATTTTAGATCAAATCTACTAACTGCAGCACTTTATTTTAGCACGTTCATGAGAAATACTAACTTGAAACTCATATTCAATTATTTTCCTCATTAATATGGTTGCCAGGAACAAAAATTTGTTTAAAAGCAATAATGAGAGATACCTATTTCCAATTTTCACATGCACGTGGCTAGTGTAGAAAAGCTCTGGTTTTTGGATTTTTTTTTTAATTTGAAATTTTCTTAAATGTAAAAGAATGATCAGAGCTGGGGATGAATTAAGCAATAATGGAGCTAGGAAGACAACAGATGACAAAAAATCAGTACGATGGATGTGTTGAAATGGAGCTGGGGAGATCAGAAAAGAAAGCATGTCAGAGTCTAATATTTTTTCTAGGAGAGATAATTAGGGACTTCTGGTGAGAATACTTTCACTAGCATGTACAAGGAAGAAACTGCACTTAAGAAAGTGCCAGAACAGAATTAGGATTCAGGAATTAGATAATACTGTTACCTTGTCGCCCTGAAACACAACATTGCTATTGCTAGTAAGAGACCATAAGCTTTGTAGTGAGTTTGCAAGGCCTCGGGCTTGCCCTGTCTGCATCCTTCCTGACTTGCCTGCAGCAGGTTTTTTCCTACAGCAATTTTTCTAGCAGACCAGGAGGCTATGGCTATTTTTTTTTTTTTCTTTCTATGGCATAGACATTGTTTTACACAAGCAGTTACTGCTTTCACACAGACACACCCTGCTGAAGGTACTGGCCTTAAGAACCTTAAGGATGAGCGTAATGCCAGGAAACAGGTTGAAACCGAGAAATGTGTATTACAATTTAAACTATATTATTACTATTATTGAGACTTTCTCTGTATAGAAGAATACTTTCTTTTTCTGTAATAATGTTAGGGAGACACTAGCTTGATTGTATTGCAAGAAGAATAAGTACAAGAAGGAAAGTCCAGGAAGACAGGGCACATAGAAAACTGATGAGAAATTTCAGTGCAGTGATGAGGAGAAAGAAGGCGTGCAGAGTAGAAAGCAACATCAGTAGTTCTCCATTTAAAATAAAAAGTCAGCAATACATTAGTGGTAGAGAAAGAACTGTGCGAGGGGAACCCTTAAGAAATTGTCTTGAAAGTTACTAAAATATCGCAGTGATTGCAATGTTTGCATTGTTATGGTTTTAGGAGGTTTTAAACATTTCCTGTTTAACAGAAAACCTAAACTAAATCTCCACTGAGCTGTAACTTCTGCTTGTCCTGAGAAAGGACAAGGCATTCTGAAGTGGTGAGTGAAAATGGATCTCTTAGTCATGTCCTCAAGGGGCAGAAGTGAAGTAGATAGTCTTCTATAGTTCCCAGTAGTTGAGGAAAATGCAATCCCCAGTTCTTACTTCACCTGTTGGTAATTGGGAATTTGCATACCACAAGTAGCTGAATCTGCCACACTACTCGCTAGGTCTGAGGTGTTTGCTCTAAGATAGGGCTGTGACTCTCATTTTTCACTGCTAGATCTCTTCTTGGATAAAACTGCATCTGAAGCAACTAAGGCAAGGGACAAGCGGGTTGAAAACAGATACTCCATTTCAGCAAAGATGTGCTAGATATAAAGGTACTACCAAAATACAACTGTGTTAGTTAGTACTATGCTTGGATTTGCAGCTGCCAGGATTAATTGGAGGCTATCCTAATCAATCAAAAAGGGTCAAAGCACGGGATCAAGCACTGTCCTATGAACATTCATACCGTACAGTCAGTGCTTGACACGTCTTTGGCCAGAGCTGGAGGATGCTATCCTTGTTGCTTCCTGGGCATGGCGTAAACACGGATGTCAAGGGGAAACCAGGCACCAGCTGGGGAATTTTACTCAAGTTAATCAATTGCCAACCAACACAACTGCTGATCACCCTTTTAGGTACCAGGAAAAAGAAGAACACAAACAACTAAACAAGCACATAAACATCTATCCTCTGCCCTCCACAATCTCAGCTTCTGTATTTTCTCCACCAGTTACACTCAGCCCTCCAAAATTTCACTGGGGAGGGGACAGGTAGTGGGGAGACTGAGGTGATAGATGCATAACAGTTTTCTGCTGCTCTGAGCAAAATATTTTTCTGCCACCCTATGGTCAAGCCTTTCACACTGTGCTTACTGCCCTGTACTTCATGGTTTCCTGATGCTCCATTCCTAGTGTCCCTGTCCCAGCATGGGTCACCCACGGCTGCAGTCCCTGGGGGTGTGTATACCCCTGTGGCATGGCGTGACTCCCCACTTGCCGATGCCTCTCATACATATACCTGAGCAGGGCCACGAGCTCCTCCAGCTCAGCGGCGGTTTGGTGCCCGGTGGGTTTTCCCACCGCTGTTTCCGTTGGTCCCAGTTTTGAAGGGAAGAGCATTTAGCCAAATGGATGAAAGCTCCCATGCCACTTTCCCTCAGGGCCAGGGCCAGGGCAGGCCCTGATCTTTAGAGTTTACTAGTACAGACATAGTCACAATGACTGGCTAATATATTCTTAATACTTTGACTTGTATACCCTAAAATCACTCTCTACTTAAATTTATGTTAGCTGAAAAGTCTTATGTAATGGTTTTAAAACATGAGTATTTTCCCTCTTCCAGGAATGCCTGAGGAGTTAGGTCATTGCTGTAAAAATAAATAATTCTCTATACATATAAATACGCATATTACATAAGAAAAATCCAGTGTCTTGAAAACATTAATTAAGTATTGAGACAGCCGGGCACTGACCAAGAAAACAACCATCCCAGGCAGCTGTCTGACAACCAACCTACTGACTTTGGAGGTGTGACACAGGGGTTCTTCCCGCTTGCTTCTTTCGTTTGACACATAAACAAAATAGGCTGCTTAGGTGGTATGGACTGCTCTGTCATACGCAGCTTAACCTCTTAAACCCTCATTGACGAACAGTACCTCATAGCCCTAAATAACAAAGTTGAAATAGATCTTTGTTTATTTTTGTTTCCTTTATAACTCGTTCTGATTTTTATTTCAGTACAAAGTGATGTGAGACCAAATGCAATAGGATATAATCAAACTGCAGAAGGTTATACCCTAAGGTGATGTTCAGTTTCATAATGAGGAGTTGTATTTATTTTTCCCAAAATTAAAATAAAAAAGCTCAGTTTTTCAGTCTTAACAAACAAAATGCCCAGATATTTCAGTAAATAGTTAAAGAATACAAATTATGAAATATAATTCTTCTCCTACTCATATTGCTGATGGTAATTAAGAACGCATCGCTATGCATAATTGTCCCTTCACTCAGTCTCCTGCAATGCACAGTACTAGGTCTTGATCTTCATGTCCTAGACAATTTCAGTATGTTTTTTTTTTAGCCACCTAATTTTTTTTTTTTTTTTACTTCACCAGGGACTGTACCATCCTGTTAAGCTTTTTCCAAAGATTTTTTTACACAAGTAGTAAATAGTTGTTCTTATCCCTTTATAAAGATAAATTTAAGGTCTTCAGTTATAACTGTATCGTGCTTTATGACTTTGGTTCCTTTTACTTATCCTCTTAATTTTTCTTTATTAGAAAATTGATTTTATCAAACAAATCAAATAAAAAAATCCTCTTGCAGATTTAATGCAATGCCAATAATTAAGTTTGGATTTTTGGTATACTAAGAACTGACTGCCTTACCAGAATTCTGGTGCATATGGAATGACTCATTTGAGTATGGTTTTTCTCACCTTATTATTTATTCAACAGATCTGACAGTCATGAGATTTCCATTTGTTATTTAATACTGTAATTAAGAAATATATGTATTTGTTCCCAGTGCAGAAATTGTATTAGTTTATTTTATTCTTGAGGTGTATATCCAAAGAATCTATTGTGTGAAAAACAGAAGTCACATATCTACTTAGAGAAATATAGATCGCAGTTATAAAAAGCGACTGAAAAAGTCATTCTTCTGTCTATCCTAGTGACCTAAATAATTCCTGACAGGTATTTGTCTAACCTTTTCTTAAAAAAATCCAGTAACAGAAATTCTACAACACTGCACTCCACTTAAACACCCTATCAATCTTTCTTTTAGAATGTTTTTCCCAATGTCCCATGCTGCCCTTGAAGCCTGTTATTTGAGAGCGGTATATCACCTTTCTCATCATAGCATCTATTTACCTATTCAAAGACCGCTATGATATCTTCTCCACTTTTTTTCAAGACTTAACAACCTCAAATACCTTCCTCAGAGGCCATATTTTCTTGATCTGTGACCTGTTTCATTGTTTTTCTCCAGACTCTGTATAATTGCTTTACATCTTTCTTGAAGCTTGATGGAGTACTTGAGCTGAAGTTTTACCTGCATTAAGCAGAATGGAGGGATTACTCCTACAGGTTATATTCCTGTTGACAAATCCCAGTTGGATATTTGCCTTGTTTGCAGTAGCTTAATAACATTGACTCATGCAGAATTTGTCATCCACTCCAAATCCGAGATCTTTTTCTGCAGAACTTCTAGCCACTTAGTTGTTTCCTGTCTTGCACTAAATAGCTGATGAGTCCTACCTACATGCAGAACTTCACATTTCTCTTTGCTGAGCTGTATCCACTTCATATATAAAATTTATTCACAAGAAGTATATACTAGTAATTCAGGTGTCTGTAGACAGTCATTGTGGAGCAATAACAAAAAATTATAAAAGATGTTAACATGAAAGCACAGCTTTCAATTTCATTGCTTATGCTGATACCAATATAGCTTCAAGCATTCTTTTCTTAAAAAAAAAAAAAGAACTGGAAATCAGTATATCTGGAAGGGAACACGATTAAGATTAGAAGGCTCAGTGTTGAGTGGTTTTTTTCTTTTTACTTCATGGAAAATTGCTGAATGACAGCCTTGGGCAGCAAAGTCTTCTTATTCATCGGCAGAAAATTTCAGCCTTAACAGTGGGAGCATACACTTCTCCACTAATGTACTTCAAATCTTGACCCTGGAGAAACCACTCCTTGTACTACCAAGTCAATTCATTTTCCATATCCACTCAGTTCTTGGTCAGTCTGCCAAGAGTGCCTACAGCAAAGATTTTGGAATATGGACAACAGTTCTGTAAGGACCATGTTAAATGAACAAGCCTATAAATTTTTAGGGCTAGTCTACCCAGAAACCTTGTACCATTTTGACTGTACTGATGCAGTGGAACTGTTACAGCTTTTTAGCGTGGATTCACTTCTGTATTTTTACCATTAATCGAGCCAAAAGGCAAGGGAGCAGAGACACTCTTGATTTAATCCTACATTAGTATGTTTTTCATGGTCAATCCAGTTTAAGGGGTTTCTATTCCCCTGCCTCTGGGCATTCACTCAGCCCTGCTCTGCACCCCCTTATAGTTCCCCACCCTCCTTCACCCTGATGGAACTTTTTTTTGGGACTGCATTGCAAAGTACATCAGTGCTAAAATTACAGGAGTTAAAAGTGCTGGGTTTTGGAGTGCTCCACTGCTCCTGTTTACAGCACAGCCATGCAAGAGTTGCAAAGACAGAACTGAGAGGAGGTGAGCTGGGACACCTGGTGAGAAAACATGGCTAAAAGAGGTGAGTTATGATAACCTCCTAAAACACATTCCCCTCTACAGAAATTTTAATATCATGCTGCTGCCTGACTCTCTAATCCACCTGTTAAACCACACAGCTGGGGGGATGAAAATCAGAATCAAAGTTTTGCTTCAATGAATAGATAATTGTGCAAGAAACAGCAGTAAAAATGAGACAGACTGAGAAAAGACAACCCCCACAGAACTGAACAGTGGCTGCAAACCTGTTTGAAATCAGGCCAATGAAGGATTTGAAAACTAACATATTTTACCACTGGGTACAACAGGTAGGAACTACCTTTTTCTCAGGAAAGACCTGACCTGGCTTTCACATGTAATCCAAAAGCCCTGAGCAGAGACACATGACTTACTCTTACCTTCAAGGGGCAGAGTTTATCCCCACTTCCCTTCACGGTGTTTTCTACAGAGTGGTTTAATCAGGTCCTTACTCAGAACCACACTGAGTTTTGTCAGGCCCATTGTCAGTATCTGGCTTTATTGCAGAGTCTGACAGTGTCGTGTGAAGATACCAAAGTCCACTTTAAGTGATCTAGCCTCCTATTGCAGGGAGCCTATATTCTCAAGGTACTTTAGTCTGCACAACATGCCATACAGTGGACCGTTTCAGTACCCAGGCTAGGTATTTCTACACTGAAAATCTGTGTAGCACACAAACATAATATAGGCATACCTTTCCCTCTGGTGCCTCTCTCCTGTGAGGCATTGTACTGGGACTCTGGGCATCTGATTCAGTTCTCATGATTTGATTCTGCTAGCCAGTGGGATACCTGAAAACGTAAAATTACCCCAAATTTCTTGCACAATTAAACTTTCTTTTTATGAAACACAGGGACATTTAAGAATTTAAGCCTCATGCTTTTCAATAAGATTTAGCATCCTAAAACTGTGATACTCAAAGATAGATAGATAGCAAATTTCTGTTGAACTCAGTGAGAGACTAATACTGTCATAGAGCTATACCTTTGAGATCTGGGTTTTATAGATGACATTGTAAAAAGGGCATAGGCATCAAAAGTAGGACATAACCAGGATTTAGGAACTGTAATACAAAACACAGATGCTTGAAATATCTACTTTGCTGCTGCCTACTCATGTCTGAAGTCTGCAGAGCTCTAAGTTTCCAAAATTAAAGCTCTCATGGTACCTAAAGTTCTAGTCTGGGATTTGTTAACCAGTGAAGCACTGATCCTAGACTAAGCCCTACCAGGCTTCACACACTAGATTTTTCTCTACTATATTTGCAGAAAGGACTCAATCTGTTAAGCCCTACCAGAGCAGACCTATTGTGCTCTGTTCTTCTAATGAAGTTGAGTATGAGAGGTGGGATTTGAAGAGTTAAAGCATTCAGTCACAATAGAGTTTACAAAAGCTTTCTTTTCTGTATTTGTCAGAGGGACTTTCAACTCCTATCTCCTATAAAAGTATTTTACACAATAACTATATATTAATAGGGGAAAAAATAAAAGGAAAAAAAGCATTCTGTAACTGCTGAGGCTATTCCACTTTGCGTATAATAATTTGTGAGGCCAAAAGAGAACATGCAAGTATGACCATAACTCTTAAACAGTGGCTTAAGTAATATATCTTGCAAAATGCCAAAATGTCAAAATATTTAGGAGATGAGGGAAGTGAGGCTCCCCTGTATCCCAAACTAACATATAACCACTAGAACCCTCTATACACTAGTGAAACCATCTACGTTCAGCTTTGTTTGCAAAGTCAATTTTGCAGTTACAGATTCTTTTAAGCAATAGTTCAATAATCATTAAAAAAAATATAAGAGTACTCTGAGTATGAGCTCCATGGCTTCCTATAGTAAAAGAATCTGGTATCTGCTAAGACAAAAGGCATCAGTTTCAAGCAATCTGGATAGTACTGCAGGTAATAATTAAAAAAAGGTTAAAAGTTATGAGAAAGGTCCACTTCCTGCCCTCATTTTCCTTGTGCCTTCACCTTCAGTTGTGCTCACCCAGTTCCCAGTGGAGACAACAGGAGCACTGAGTGTGTTCAGCAACAGCGGGTGAGGAGCTAAAGGACCAGGTGAGAGGGCACCTTCCCCATTTTTGATCGCTGAGTGATGGCTAGCTGAGGTCAGTAATGAGAAAACCCCATTTTACTAAAATATTCAAACATATGATTACTTCCTGTGAAAGAGGCTAGGACTGAAACATATGCCTGAAATTAAGTACATTATTTACGTATGTTTCTGAATAGGTCATGTTACCATCTGAAATTATTTGATAACCAGGTCAGTAAAAACCACATTTAAACAGCCACTCTCCTAAAAGGTCTAATGTTTCAATTGGCAAAGATTATTTTCTCTTAAATAATAATCTTTCAAGGGCATGGCTGAGATGCTGTATTACAGAAGTTTATCATTATTTGCATTGCTGTGCAGCCCGTTGCAGGGATAAATACAATACAAGTCTTCCATTTCTAACAGTGTCTGTCTCACAGCTTGCTTTGATGCTAAACACACTTGAAAAAAATCATGCCTTCAAATACTAAGGAATTTAGTCACTATGGTATGAATGAAAAATAAAAATAAAACCCCCACAATTTCTAAACAAATCTCTGAGTATGTCATTTTGAAGAGTCAAGAATAGCTTGTTTGGCTCATTACTTCCAATTATAATACACTGCTGCTGCAAATAAAATAACAAACTGTTAAGCAGTTGTATGTTGTAAGATGAAATTCAACTTTAATAAAGTAGACAGTTCAGTTTTTAAGAAATAACAAGCTCTACTGAAAACACTGCTGCATACTTTATCTTTTTCTACTTAGCTATATTAAAAAAAAAAAAAAAATTACAAGTTACTTATTGTGCCTGAAGGTTCCCAGAAAACAAGAAGGAACAGTGAGAACAGGAAAGTGATAGTGGCATAAATGCAAGCATCCAGACTGCTTACACTCATGGATTTGAACTCTTTTTCAGTTGCAAGACCTTTTTAATGTCTGAAGTAATTTGCTGAGACAACATCCCAGTGATGGAAAAATGTCTGATCAGCAAATTGAGTATGTTGACACTTTAACCTAGATGTACTAATACAATATATTACTTTTTGATCTTGAAACAAGAGTAAGACTCATCTGATTAAATGTGGATTGCTTATATAAAGTAGATATCCATAAATGAGTCGACTAGACTCATTTTATAATCAATTGAGAGAAATAGGCATTTTTAGAGCCTGATTCATCTTGTGATTCATTTTGTGTTGAGAAAAGCAAACCACACATCATCAAAAAACCCTGCTGGAGGCCTTAAACGTAAATCTAAATTCTAGCACATAGACAACTGACATATGTTATAGATTATTATGTTTACATAGATGTATATGTCACTGTTTTACTTAAAGCCTATTAGACTGTAGTAACATTTACAGTATTACATAGCTTCTTGTACTCTGTTACTGTAATTCTGTAAAAAACAAGATATGTTAAAAACACTAACAAGGAAGGAACAAATTTTCTAACCTATAAGCTATTGAGTAAGAAGAGAAACACCAACTTCTTCACTCATTTCGATACCTTTTTTTTCTCTTGGAAGTCTTCTGGGAATCATCTGTAGTTTACAGATGACTATAAACCATACATTTTTCAAGTAAACTATTAAAAAAAAAAAAGACACCAGTTTATTCTTACTTAAGTCAAATTGAATCTGCTGCAGTTTAATTACCATTTTGTCCAACATTAATTTTATATGCTTTGCAATTATACAGTGCTCTAAGGCACTTGGAGAAAATCACTCTATGAAACTATACACTATTTTACCATTTAAAAAATCCCTAGGAATTTTCTTAAACCTTGCCATGACACAAGGATAGTGATACAATTTTAATGACTATACTAAGATAATAAATGAATAGAATTGCAAAAATTTTGCAGAGAAACTTCCTGTCATTCTCTTATTTACATGCTAAGCTTTCTGGCCCACTCAAATTAGATCCTAAAAGTCCTTCAGTGGTTCCTCTGACACCCACCCTCATTGACCTTGTTGGCTGCCCCAATGTGCTGGATGAGCACAGCCATTAGCAAAATCATAAGAAATGCATTACATGCAGAGTAAGTATTCTGAAGGACTGGGTTGTTCAACTAGAAAGTCAGTTACCCTTTACTTACATAAAAGAGTCAGATGATGTTATAAATACAAATTTGCAGTTCTTTCTTTGTTTCTTTTTGCTACATGAAGCTTTCCACTTTCAATTTGCCCATCTTCTGAAATACTGTCCAGTTTATTCACTTAAGTCAAATTGAATCTGCTGCAGTTTAATTACCATTTTGTCCAACATTAATTTTATATGCTTTGCAATTATACAGTGCTCTAAGGCACTTGGAGAAAATCACTCTATGAAACTATACACTATTTTACCATTTAAAAAATCCCTAGGAATTTTCTTAAACCTTGCCATGACACAAGGATAGTGATACAATTTTAATGACTATACTAAGATAATAAATGAATAGAATTGCAAAAATTTTGCAGAGAAACTTCCTGTCATTCTCTTATTTACATGCTAAGCTTTCTGGCCCACTCAAATTAGATCCTAAAAGTCCTTCAGTGGTTCCTCTGACACCCACCCTCATTGACCTTGTTGGCTGCCCCAATGTGCTGGATGAGCACAGCCATTAGCAAAATCATAAGAAATGCATTACATGCAGAGTAAGTATTCTGAAGGACTGGGTTGTTCAACTAGAAAGTCAGTTACCCTTTACTTACATAAAAGAGTCAGATGATGTTATAAATACAAATTTGCAGTTCTTTCTTTGTTTCTTTTTGCTACATGAAGCTTTCCACTTTCAATTTGCCCATCTTCTGAAATACTGTCGTCTTTCACATTGTTAAGTAGTACCAGAAATATTGCTAGTATTCATAAAGAAGGATGTGACAGTAAAAACTTGAGTAGCATTTGGTATTGAAAAAGCCAGTCTGCGTGAAAATGAGATTTCAAGGCTAAACTGAAAAATACATAGAACATTTTTGTAGATGAAAATGCTTAATAAATGATAATTCAAATGGACATTTCCAGTCATAAACTAATATCCCTCCAGCAGAGGTGCATACAGTAGAGGAAAACTGCCCCACGCTCACTGCTGCTGCACTATTCACAGGACAACAGACAACACAAAATAAACCAATTACAGACTAGCCTAGCTGCAACATTATAGAGCTAGCAGTAGCTACTCACTCATGAATAAGAAGTGTCTTCATGCAAATTGCAGACCTACCACAAAATATTAGTGACAGTCTAGTGAGTATGTCCTAGGTTCTATGAAGCAACATGCAAATATATGGAAATATGGATTCCTTCATCATTAAATTTTGTTAATGCACCACAAATTTTAATCCTGATTAGTTTGTTCATTCTTTCCCACACAGGACTGAACAGTGTGAGTAAAACACCCCACCAAGGTTGTCACTTGATATTCCAGTCACACTGGGGACATGGCTTCCCATTCCTGGCATTTCAGCCTGTTGAGTCTAAAGAAGTAACTGTTATTATTCTGCACTCAAAGCCAACATTTTCCACTTGAGACACAATTCCAACAAAATTAATGTCAGATGAGGAAAGCATTAATTCATTTTCCAAGTAAATTGGATATCTAGTTTTTGACAGCTTGTATTGTTTCTGTGTCCAATGCTGTAGGCAAGAGAACTCTTAAAAAAAAAAGAGGGGAAGGGAGATTTTTTGCTATTGAAATATGCACAGACAGCATTATGGGCAGAGCAGGGTACTTTAAAAAGATGTCACAGTTCCTTTTTTGGCATTGGCCCTAGGACAAGTGGATTATATCTACATTTCAAATTTTATTAAAAGAAAAAATCCATACCACTCGGTTATGAGGAAGGCTCAAATACATTTATTTAACTCCACTGAAATGTAATTCCTGATAGCTATTGTGGGATTCTTTTGGCAACCATATGACAAATTATTTTTTTTCTCTTGTAAAACATTATCCGAAACTACATCAAAACTTGAGAAACAATGGACACAGAGACCATATCTGAATATGAATACTAATTTCATCACTTCACATAACTAACTTTATATGTATACCTTTCTGCCTCTATAATCCAAGTATCATTTTAATCTTTTTACTAAATTTTTTTTTTAAACTATTTTCAAGTTTTCTTTTGTTCATTGCTTAAGTGAAGGACTACAATAATGAAAACAAATTATTTGATAATTTTATCTCTCATATGAATATAATTGTGCATGTTGCACAAATAAGACATAAATGTTTTTTAAAAACAACAATTAAAAGGTCTTCACTGCTGGTTTACCATTTCAGCTATTTCTCAAATACTTGGTACAGAAGGAGGAAAATTGCAACTAGAGGTCCATTATAAAAATATCAACTACAAAGTAAGCAATTTAGCAAATTTAGCAATACCTTCCTGAATTGGACACATAAGGCTATCTGAAAAGTAAAATTATAGTGCTCCCACTAGAAGATATAGTTATTAAAACAGCGAATTTACCAGACAGGTTATTCACTTAAAAAAAAAAAACAAACAAAAAAACAACCCAAGCACAAAAAAACCCCACACCCCCGCCCCCCCCCAAACTGAAAAGGTCTACAGTTCTCATTACACTTTATTCTACTAAATTTCAGTCAATTCAGTGGAAAAAGACAGAAAGACACAAGACCTCACTGAAAAGATCCCTATCTGAAGAAAAGTTGCCTATGTAATCTAAACAAAAATTTTTTACAAATTGCTTTTATCTAGGTTTTCTCATTATGTGTTATGAACAAGGCAACTTCTTTGCTAGGGTATGAAGTAAAAGAAATGTATTCATATTTTTATCTGTAGATTCATATTTAATAATATACCAATAGGCCAGAATTGTATATCATATGTGAAATGTGTATGTGTTATGTGAAATGAAGCCAAGTTATAAGAAAACAAAGGTCCTTTATTACAATTCCATATGTACTTTTCACAGAAATAGAAGTGTTATTCATAGTGTCTTCACTAAATTCTAATGTGGTAACATCTGCAAATCTAAATTTGTCCTGTAACTTGAATAATGCAATTTTTATTTCTCTGAAGGAATTATTCAACTGTTGGAGATGGGCACAGGAGAATTCATGCTTACACTTCAGCATTGGCTAATTAATCAGATCTCTAAACATTCCTGTGAAGTTACTATTCCAGTCTTTAGATACGGAAACTGAAGCAATGGGTTAATTGATTCATCTGAAGCTATAGAACATTTTAATAGCAATACAGCACTAATATAATTAAAAACTGAGCTTCCAATTTCTCAAATGATACAAAAGCTGCTAGTTGTAACCCTTCATTAAAAGGATATTGCTGGAATCATGTCAGAAGGAAAGTTCAATCTGAACTGTATGCGCGTGAGAGCCAATATTTTAACAGTTTGTGTGAAGAAGAAAACAACCTTTATTACTCCCTGAAATACAGGAAACTACCTCCCGTTACAGCACCAATTACCAGCCTGGCTAGCTCATGGGCAGCTCATCCACACATGCTGTAGACAAAATCATACTTTACTGTCCCATTTTATTTCTTGTGGATCTGGGTAGTGCGGTAGGGTTTCATGGACAACATGTTTCCTGTGAGCTGTGTCAGGTTTATTAGATGAGTAATACAGTTTTTTTTTCTACTTTATGGCCACTATGCCATAAACTAGTCATAGGCTTCCAGTTTTGGAGTGACTGATCATGAAGGCATGTCGCAAGCCCCAAACTTTGGCAAGTCTCATTTCCAGCCAATCTAACATGAGAGACTATTGATTGTATACAGACACATTATATGCATACTTCCCAGTTCTCAGATCCATATTGATTTCATTAGCCATGTTCCCAGCTAAATGATGGGACAAGACATCAGTATGCATCAATGCCTCTGCTCTTCCAGGCTCTCCCAGAAAGGAGGAAAGAAAACCAAACCTGGAAGAAAATGACAAGCATTCCCTGATCTGAACAATCAGGAGCTCAGGACTCCAGGCGCCGTAAAACATGTCTTCCCTGAAATCTGGACATATGCACAGATACTATCAGGGAGATAAATACATTATTTAAAATCATCTCAATAACTGTAGTCTAGAAAGAACTGACACTGTTTCATTTCCAAGTGTTATGAAACGTAACAACACTTAGTAATGTAGGTCTTGCATCAAATAAAAAAGCCCTATTCTTTTTTTAAAAAATTATCATTTTTCAACATGGTATATACCTCCGGCAAGCTTCCAAGGCAGACTTGTGTCTTCCAAAACTGAAATATATGCATAAGCTCAGTTCATGGCCTAACCGAACCTTTCAAGATCTGGGTACGTTACAGAGCCTCTTCACTAGCAGTATTATCAACAGTTTTTATTTTTATTTTGTGTATGACTGCACTTGTGAGTTTTTTAAGCTACAGCTTCTGGACACTTGTGCCCCTGTCAGAATCTTAGTTATCATCAAAAGGATTAACTTCCTAGCCCTCACTGATACAGAGGAAAGCCTGAAAATTAGATGCACACTCTAAATTTCAGAACCCAGAGACAGAATACCAACTGTATCATTTTAAAAAGTAACCAAAACAAAATGCACAACATTCAAGCCAATTTCATGATATTTGATGCCCAGCAGGTGACTTGAAAGCCTGGGGGTAACAGCAGTCATGAACTATAGTCTATCTATGCTCCCCCATCTGACTCTTAATGGATTTTCAGTCTAGCAAACACCGCCATTTCTTCTCAATGCTCCAGAACTTCACTAAAAGAATACCTTCACATATTTGTCTTGGAGAATACAAGAAAGGAAACAATTAAGACTGTAAAATATACTATGCAGCTGATTTCTCCCTTTCTGACTAAGTCATGTAATTCAAGCCCTGAGTTCCTCTGTTCCTGGTGATGGACACATCTCATGCAGGTGCATGTTTTCTTTTAAATCAGGATACTCTGGATTTTAGTTTAAAAAGGCTTAAAATAACTGATTAAAAGTTCCTATAGTCTGATTTTAGCAGATCACAGTGGCATTACTGCTTAGTATACCTGTAGGTATTAATATACTTATCTAGGGCAGTGATGAGCCTATATGAATTAATTACACAGAAAAGATGCTCATGGTTATTTACTGCAGTGAGACTATATATTATTAATGAGGCTGATATGCAGATGAATTGGTCAGTGCAAAGCTTATATGAACTGTTTGCCAAAAACTTGCTGCAAATCAACATCTGGCTTAGTCATGAGAGGAGAGGCAGGCCCATCTGGCTGAAAGTGAAGCATCAGATAAAAAAAAATCAGAAAGGAACATATAATTCCAATCTGTCCTGTAAGGCAGTCAGCCCTGAGAAGCAAAAAATTTTGATGTTAAGGTTTTAACCATTCAAACTGAAAGACTGTTATTAAAAAAAAAAAACAAACCCACAACATGAGTATTACGTTGTGAGAGGAGAGGCAGTCCCATCTGGCTGAAAGTGAAGCATCAGATAAAAAAAAATCAGAAAGGAACATATAATTCCAATCTGTCCTGTAAGGCAGTCAGCCCTGAGAAGCAAAAAATTTTGATGTTAAGGTTTTAACCATTCAAACTGAAAGACTGTTATTAAAAAAAAAAAACAAACCCACAACATGAGTATTACGTTGTGGCCTGTGGAAATGTTGTTGAAACTACTGAAGTTGAAAAACTCAGCTGTGCTTCCAATGATAGGTTCATTATGATGGCTAGTCTCTTGAACCCTGAGTTGAAAACCTTTACAGCTGATGCAAGATATGTGGAAGAAAAAAAAGCAATTACAGGACACCCCTGCTGGAAGGAGTTAATTTATTTAAAGCATTCAGTGATTTCCAGTCTCTCTTTCCTTTTCTCAAGAACCAGGTATTTGTCAGATCCAAACCCCCAAATAGCCTGTTTTTTCACAACAGGGTTCCTTTCCACCTCGCTTCTACTTAAACAGCTCACACAAATGTTTTGTCACCTCCTGAGCTTGATTATGGTTCTAAGCAGACGTTTAACTTTCATCAATAACGTTAGACAGAAATCTATAGTATTTTCTTCTCAGATTCCCCACAGGTTTCAATGATGCCTTTCTCCTTTACTGGGGAGACAAATCAGAGACCTGGGCTCTGATGCACTGAATGGTCTCCTATTGATGGACTAGCAAATGTCTAGACAGTTGTCGCTCATCTGTATTGCATTGCAACACAGACAAGCTATATCTTGTATCAGTAGATGGAAAGTGACTCATTTAACTTAATCTTGACTGTTTTGAAGAGAAAAGTGAATCACGAAGAGATTTCTTTTTTCCATGTTAACATTTAACTCTGATGTGCCTCCTATATATGAAATGCTTACTTTTCATTTCAAAATGCAGCACTAAGGAGAAGGAATGTATTGTGATAATTTTGTCAATAAACATCTACTGCATTATTTATGGTAATTTTTATTCTAAACTTTTATTTTCAGTTGTAATTTCAGGAAGGTTTCTATTTATGTCTTCAAAGATATGTGATCTTGATATAAACTTTAAAAAATATCTTTTGGAAAACATTTGGTATTCCAGAAGCAAAATTTAAATTAGGAAGACAGAAAATAATTTAGAATTATGTAGAATTATGAAATAATTTAGAATTACATAATTTCTTTTGAAAAATCATTATTATAATAGTTTCTTTCTCTAAAAAAATCACTGCTTTCGGATAAATGTCCCACCTCGTATGTCAAGATTGCAGTTTGTGATGACAAGAACGATGTCAAATAGAGAGTGGCTTTGCCAACAGTACTACAATATTACTTGCAGATATGATGCAAATTATTCTTAAGATAAATTATCTATTTCATGTAACAATGGCTATAGTCCTAGCCTATACACAGAAGTAACTTTCATTTGCTAAATTAGAGTCAGTGTTCATGCTCCTGGTGCTACTAAATCAAATATGTTCCTGTGTTATATAAACTGTTAACCTTTAATGTTGGAGGCCTACAGATATGCTCAAGAAAATAAAAATTTTCTTCCTAATAATACTACTTGAGCAAAACTAAATACCTAAGATCACTAAATACCTTACAAATATGAATGAACTAGGGGTCCTAGATTTTTGGCAGACTTCATTATCACATTTTAAGTATGGGGAGTGAAACACAACATATCCAATTAAGTAACTTTCACTCACACAAAAATTTTCATTTATATCATTTTCTTGAGCAGTATCTTAAAGACTGAACACAAAGAGGTTATGTGATTAAACAAAGGATATAACTCAAACCTGTGACTGAATGGACTAGAAAGCATTGGTACATAGCTGCAACAGACCAACTACATTGATTCCACAGTTGTTGCAATACTTAAGTACCAATTCAGCATCATTAATTTATTTTTCTCCACTAGCCCTTCCAGAAGAATACTATCAGCACAACAGAAATGAACAGTCCTTGATGAAAAATAGATGACAAATGCCTCTTCAAAATGGATGGAGGCAATTTCCTGTACAGGTAAATCCAGACCCAAACACTTCAGCTCTGCCTGATATTTCGAAAGAACATCTAATGTTTATTAGCTCTAGCAATCATTTAAGAATTGAAAACAATCAGTTAAAATTCAAGTAATTTATGCGGGAGATATATTGAATGTGTTCACCTGAGCAAATTTATCTGCTTTCGTAAAAATCTATCTAGGGAAGATTTTTTTCTTCTGTTACAGGGAATGCACACCATGCTTAATCTAAATGTAAACATTTCCTACTCTGTAGTGATGTTACTATAATATTTTCAGCACCATAAATGAAAGGTAGGTTATCACCATACTTTACAATAACTTAACTTCTTGTAACATGGTGATTTTTATAGGGAAATCTACAGGTACAAAACATTTACATTTGCTTTGCCCTGCACCCATGAATGAATAATTTCTGATATGAAAAATTAATTTCAGAAAAGGAGAAAAAAGTCAATCCAACGTAGAAAGGTCTACCTTCTTAACCCCTTAATTTGATGTGTAATCACAGCAAGATTAAAGACTTCTCGGAGCATGGTAGCTTTCCATTGTAAGGAAGGAGAGTAAAACCTTATAAAATATAGAGAGTGATGGCAATGGGAGTAAATTGTGTCTTGTGGGTACGTTACAAACTTCTATTGCTTTCAGATGGACCTTTCTTTCTGTGCATATTCCTTTCATAGGCTCACCCAAACTCACACATTTTACTGGTTATATAGCTTTACGACTTAGGAATTCACATTTTTCTCTGGTAATGTTTTCACCTTACCCATCTAAAGTGTACAATCCTATATTCTTCTGATTAACTACATAGCTATCTGATGTCATCACCTCTTCTCTAGCTTTGCTAATAGCTTTTTTTGTTTAATATATCCTCCCTCTACGAATTTAATTTTTTTCAGTAGAAAGAAGTGTAATCAAAGCATCACTTAAATTATCGCAGTACTGAGATGTTCTTCGGATAAGCACATTTACATTCAGTTAATACTTTTATCCACTACATTGCACTGTCTTTTGACAACTACTTTGGAAAACAAAATAGTTCAGCCACTTTCAGAACAGGATTTTAATTTGAATTGATTGCTGCAAACTATAGGTAAAGAGAATAAAAAGACAATAAATACGCTGCTGTAGTTCTGCATTGAGACTAGCTACTGCATACTTATTTTGAACACATGCAATATGCATTATATTAAACAGCCTATACAAATAGAAGTATCTTATTAAATGAAGCCTTAGTCTTTAAAGGTCATTGTTTTCAGTCAGCTTGAACTCCTGGTCAAGGCAGATTCATAGGCCCTAATCCTGCAGTCACACCTCTGCTTGAACTCAAGGATGTGAGCAACCTCACTCAAGTGCCAAGTATGCAGGACCACAGGTCCATGTTTTAGTGTTTTCCAAGTTGGGATGCAGTGGAAGATTGATTTCCCTCCTGTCATTTCAAGCGTGCATATAACTTATCTTAAGAATATAGTGAGATTACTTCTGTGAATCTAATTACTTTAAAATATTTGAAACATTACTTTAATAAAGCAAAGTTAATTATGGGACATCTTTAACTCATTGTCTTGGCTCCAAAGCATTTACATTTGCTTTGCCCTTCACCCATGAATGAATAATTTCTGATATGAAAAATTAACTTCAGAAAAGTAGAAAAAAAAAATCAATCCAAAGTAGAAAGGTTTACCTTCTTAACCCCTTAATTTGACAGATAATCACAACAAGATTAAAGACTTCTCAGAGCATGGCAGCTTTCCATTGTTTATACCATAACAAGAAGCAGAATCGGGTAATGGTGGCTGGCCTGACATTCTTCTCCAAGGTTTAGTCTTTCATGACGTATCTGGAACAAGATCTCTGTTCTTCAGTTTCCAGGTTTGAACACTTCAAATTAGTTTGATAGAGAACTTCTTAGCTGATGGTCTACATTACTGTTTGTTCCACTTCAAAGGAAAGACGTTTAAGCTATTAGAACCAAAACTATGAACCTGAATACTTTGGAAATTGCAGGGTAGAAAGTCCAGGTACCATCCACCCTG
Source organism: Aptenodytes forsteri (assembly GCF_000699145.1). Classification (NCBI taxonomy): domain Eukaryota; kingdom Metazoa; phylum Chordata; class Aves; order Sphenisciformes; family Spheniscidae; genus Aptenodytes; species Aptenodytes forsteri. Next base: position 105,439 of record NW_008794578.1, read on the forward strand.
CCTGTAACCAGGCTTGATCCAAAAGCCTAATGGAGAGGAAGGGGGAATCCTGGCCATATTGTGCATTAGAGAAGAGAACTTCCATGGGAAACATTGTTTTGGAAACTTGTTTGGCTTATGAAAACACCCTTTGAGAACAAGAATCTTTTGAGAACTGCAGAATCCCTCAACTATTTCCCGGGAAAGCAAAGCATAAGAAGCTCAGTCTAGCAATGGAAAGCATGAGTATGGCAATATTTTATAAGTTTCAAGGAAGAAATAGGCAGAAAACAGTAAAAAGAGGAGAACTTTGTTCCTAATGTGAGTAGATGGAGCAAGAAAGCCTTGTCTTCCTCTGCCTCCTAAGAGCTACACACTGAAGATTCTGTGATGAAAAAAATGCAAAAAGAAGCTTTCAATATCCTCTTCAAAAATAAAGTACAAGGAAATCTCCATTTGCTGTCAGCTCTCAGATGTATAGCAGTTCAGCATGAAGCACTTTCTTTAAAATATCAGTGTAACCCTTTACTTATGATTACAAAAGGGACCTGCTGTTCTGCTGTTTGCCTTTGTTTAGTAGCGCCTCCACATTGGCTCTGTACTCGTACACATTGCCTACTGTGTTAATTCTTGAAGAGGATTTTATTTAAAAATAAATAAATGTACTTCTTTATTCACCCAAACTGTGTTCAAAAATTGAAAACTAGAAAAAAAGTAATGCCTATAAGAAGACCAAAGTTGATGTTATCATATGAAAAAGAGTCACCAATACATTTGTGTATCCAGCACCGGGAACACCTACCTCAATGACTCTGTATCTGTTACCTGCACAAATGGATCACTGTACACTCTGTTTACATGAACTATCATTCCACAGAAAATCTTAGGTCTCATTTAAAAATATATATAATAGATAGACAATATAGGTATATACATCTACGTATGTATTTGTATATGTGTATACAAGGTTGCAAAGAAAGTGTGAGACCAGACACGGCACCCAAAGCAATGTAAAATGGAACTAAATACCTGTTCTGGCAACTGCATCCATCTTATGTCTCAGCCTTGTAACAATTAGCTTATGGCTGATGTAAATTATAGTAAACTAGATAAATATTTTCTTTATTAGTCATCTAGAAAACAGAGGTTCTCTAGATCTAACCTCCACTGCAGTCATGGTTGTGCTAAGCTGAGTGTCAAAGACTAGAATTAGTGTCAGGAATCAGAGTTTTCCTATTAGGAAAACTTCAGAAGTCAGGATGCTTATCCGTAGGGTACTGATGTAAAATAACAGCAGTAGAGCCAAACTCATCTGTTTCATAGTATCTCTAGTCAATTTTATGATGGCTTCACTCAGTGTGTTGATGCCATATTACATGGAAGAAAAGAGGACATTTTCTTATCTGGGCAGTGGCTGGAGATGCTCCATACTTTAGTCAAAGATTGTGAGTGACAGTAAAAGAAAAAAGAACTGTGCTACAGATGTACATTCTTACCATCTCCATTTTGTTTGATTTGTGCCATCTTTCTATCCCTTTCTTAAAAAACAAAGGTATACATTATTCTACACAAATGTGGAAAGATTCATTAATTTATTTTAATCTTCCAACTTACTTTTTTTAAAATTTTAGTTGTCATGCTCCATGAGATGTTTGTAAATTTCAGCTGTGTCCTGGTGCATAGATAGAGGTATGCTGATGAGCTTCATATTATTCACTGTAGGAATCATTGATACAAATGTCCACCAGATAAATCTGCTAGTTCAGCCAGTTCATTTTTGGAAGAATGCTCCACATCAGCTTGCATTCCAAAACCGCACATTATCTATACAAACATCTCCTGATAATGTAATAAGTCAATACCATCATACTTAAGATATAGGAATTGCAAAGAGCATTTTACATAGAGAAGGCTATTAAGACCAAGAAGTACAAAAAATGAGTACCCTATCAGGAAATTATTTATTATCTGTCCTTTGTGGACAAATATTCAGAGCATAATAAGATGTGGCATCATCAGATTCACAATGTAGATGAGTGCTGCACCTAGCAGTAGCTAGCTGGTTTTCAGGTGAGATGTGCATTTGGTAGATGCTAAAACTCAGTTTGCCAAGAATGCACAATTTAACATCCCTTAATGGTGAAAGCAGTATAATTGTATCTAGGAATAACTAGACTGACCAGTCAATGAATGGAAACTATTATGTTTGGAAGGGGGAATCTGCAAGAAGAGGTAGAAGAAGGAGGAACATGGGATTTTCTATGATAATGGTACAGTGGTCTGTAATCTACACCCTTCTAATCCTTTCAGATACAGATTGGGAGGGGATGGTAAGGGTAATTCAATTTTACTTTTAAATAAATGTAATTTTCTGTCAGTAATTATGTTCATCTGGCAAGCTGAACAGCTAGAAACAGGGAAAACAATAAACAGAAATGACTCCAGCAACATCTTTCTAAAAAGAAAGTTCTGAGAAGCTGAGAAAAAAAACATATGTGGTTTCCTGGCTGGATTTGTTTTCTGTGGGCTTGACTCTCCTCTCTGAAATACTCTGCTGATCAGCAAGCCATGTGGAGGGTAGTTCAGATGTCTTGCTTTGAAAATAAATGATGATTCCATGCTACCTCATACAGGGCAAAATCCATCTCCCACGTCCATAAGACCAGCTGTGTAGTCCCTGTCACTCCTTGTCACTCTGTCTGACAGGGGTGGTCCCTTATACGCCATTTCAGTTCTAACCGTTCTTACGTAGTGACAGAATTTAGAGAGGAAAAAAAAAAAGGAGGAATTGTTTCCTCCCTGCTGTGGCTTTGTGCTAGAAAGGACGAGTAGTTCTGTCCTCAGACATTTAAAGTTTGATAGAAAGTTTGGTCCCTTATCCAGCTGGTTTATACCCAGCTACCAGACAGTCTTGAGCCCGGACCAGCTCATTTTTCAAGATTAGAAAAGCTTCCCAAGTGAGGTGTCAGAGGGTATGCTTGAAGCCCGAGAGCCATTTGGAGAAGTCTTAAATGTTGCAAGTCTCTGGGAGTGTAGTTTAAAGAGATACTGGATTTGGCAGTAAAGCTGGCCAAACATATTAATGTTTCTGCACTACATCCTGCCCCAAACTTCTTTTTCCTGCTCCAGTGATTAAAATTTCCTCTTCCACATTTGTACAGTTGTTTCTGGAGCTGTGCCACAACCTGCATCACTAAAATTATACAGGCTACAATCAACTTATTTTGGGGAGGTAATTCTTCACAGTAGCTTTTGTCCAATTACACTTTTCTTTTTCCCTTTAGAAATAGGCAAGAGATTGGGAAAGACATGACTGTGGTTCTGGGGTTAATTTGTAATTTATACTGTCTGGAGAGGTCTCTGTATATTTGAGTGATGCTATATTCTACACAGGCCTGACAATTCTTCGTGTATAATGTCATCGTGCAAAATATAAAGGAAATGAGAACTGAAGTTGCAATTTACTACTGTGAAGAGTCCTACTCGTTGTGATAAAGTATTTATCATGAGAGAAAAGAAAGACGTATCTTTGCTTCTATAGGGTCTGTTAAGCAGCATCGCAGGGATTTCTTAGCTAGAATTTAACAGATTCCAGGTTCAATTTCCAATATAGCTTTTCCCTTAGGTGCATGTTTTTCCCTTCCTTTCATCACTGAAAGTCCAGGATGATCTGAAAAAGTTCTATGTAGGAAGCTAACAGGTGATGGAATAAATTTGTAGATCTATCATGAATGTGAAATAATTGTTTCTCCAGAACACCTCTTTGATGCCACACCAGGAGACTACTGTGATTTAGTCAGGAAAATGTAGTGTACGTACAAAAGAAACATTTTGTTAATCAACCTAAGAATGTTGTTACATGTATTTGTTGCTCTTTTCCAGCTCCTTAAAGATAAAAGATGGTTCCTTTTAATATTCTCTCAAAATTCCAGCAAAATCACCTCTGACAACCCAATCTGGTAATTGTACCATATTTGCTAATGGAGCTACAAGAACAAATATGGTACAAGATTCTGCTCACATTTATGGCTTTGGAAATAGAGAAATAGCAGCAAGCAGATGAAGAAAAAAGAAGGAATTTATAACATCTGTGTCATAACTAAATGGTTATAACTTTGCAATACTCAGACTGTATCCACCTTTTATAGTACAAATTACCTGTATTAAAAGAATAGCCAAAGAAAGGCAGAGAAACATAGTTCTATTCAATTTATCAGTTAAGGTATTCAATTACTCCTTACATGAAAAAAGAAAGATACAGACCTGTCAGCTCTCATTACCGTCTTTTTGTCTGAATGGGCAGAACAACCTGAACTCTAACTTTTGTATTTCACTTTTTGCGTTTTAACACTGTCATCCAATTGGGAAAAAGTGTGACTGGACCATAAACTGGGAGTTAGCGAACTTAAAAAAAGAGAGACGCTTGCCTTGACCTGTATAAACCCAAACTTCAGTAAGGATATAAAAACTAAAGAACTAAGCATGTACTGTTTTAGAAATCAAAGTGATTAACGGCAGTTTGCAAGTGGCACATAGTCACACACCTGAACTTGCCATGCAGAGAAAAATTGCATCTTAAAGCCTATTAGTTAAGTTTGAGTGACTGCAGTTTACAGACCTGTACTGACAGAGCTGGTCTTTACACTGAAGACTAGTATGAATTGTAGTGGTTGTAACACCAAATGTTAAAGAACTGCTTTATGAGGAAGTACATTCAAAGTTAATTCATTTGGTTTTTAAGTAACTTTTCATACATATTTCTCCTTTGATATTTTGTTCTTCCAAAGGCAGCGAAGGGCAAGGTCTTTTCTTTATGTGCTGAAACTAGGCTAAGTCTAGAAATGTCAAAAATAATATTTGTCAGTGAAGACTGCTAACTGATGCTGATTATGATAATGCATCTGATTCATAAAAAGATTAAACATTTTGTTTTAAATAAAGGCATCACCTGCCACTATTCTTTCTGAAGGTCAGCACTTAAGTGCTTTTAAGCACATCTATTTCTTCAGTGTGCTTTTTGGCACTTACTGTACTGCTTATTTCTTGACCGTCAACAAGGTAGATTTTTTTTCCCCAAGTGTTATTATGTTTCGGACAAAGTATAATAGAACTTTTGTATTCCAGTCTAATTAAAGATAGCAAACAGTACTACTTCCAACAAAATTTTGCCTTAGCTTTCACTTATGCTCAATCTTGTTCAGAGATTGTGTTTATTTTAAAAATAAAAATACCGTTTCATTAACCACTAGTTAAAATTGATCATACAAAAGAAATAGGAACAGCAGCATGGAACTTTCTACAATAGAGCCTTTTTGAAGGCCCAGCCTAAAATTGTGTGTGGTACTTCCCACAGAAAGCAAAGAGCATCACAAGCGGATTTGCCGCTTTCTGCTCTAAGTAGGAAAAAAAAAACCCCAACAAAAAAACCCCTTCGACCTTCTGAACTCACCTTCTGTAACATTAACACATATATATGAATATAAGCATTACATATATTACAGATGTATGTGAATATATGACACATAAAAAAACAGTTATTGAATATTCGACAGAAACGCCAAATGTCAGAATGTATTCAACATACTTAATATACTACTGGAAGATGCTAACAATATGATACACCTGGCATAGGAATTTATAAGGAGTAAACCAAGAAAAGATATATTCCATTACAATGTTATGCCTTAAACAATTTTACTGAAAGTTTATTACAAAGCTGAACAGTTCAATGTAATTTTGGCTGTATCTGAAAATTAAATTTATGAGTAAAGTATTTACATATTTTTAAAAAAAGTTTTCTTCAGCTTGTTTATACAGAAATTGCTACCATGAGTCATACTGCCTGTGTTGGGAAGGTAGCATGGAATGCTTTCTAAAAATATAACTGTTCTTTCTACATTATCACCATTTGATATTAACCCTATATTAAGGAGGAAAAAAAGAGAGAGATGAGTTTTTCTTATTCTTTCTCTTAAAAAAAACACTTAAAAGGGAGAGAAATTTCACTGTACATTCTCTTTGAAAGAAGTGCTCTTCTTTTGTAATTACCTGCACTGCACCTAATTCTAACACAAATATATTCTAATTTCAATACAAATATATTCAAATTCTAATAAAGCAAATCATCTTAGTTCATAAATATGAATATCATTGCCATATCAGTATGATATAATGGCTTAAGTTTATCACAATAAAAATGTCTTTTCCTTATGAAAATGTTTATTTTTTCAGTGAAAAAAGTTATTACTATTTTATTTTATTTCAATTATTAAACTGTTCTTATCTCAACCCACGAGTTTTCTCACTTTTACTCTGTCAATTCTCTCCCCCATCCCATCGGCGGGGAGGAGAGTGAACGAGAGGCTGTGAGGTGCTCAGTTGCCAGCTGGGGTTAAACCACGGCAGTCCTTTTTGGCACCCAAGAAATAAAATAAAGTAAAATAGTAATAATAATGATGATAATAATAATAAAAAATAAAAGAATATACAAAGCAAGTGATGCACAATGCAATTGCTCACCAC
>NW_008794578.1:112130-122815 GCF_000699145.1 Aptenodytes forsteri
ACAACTAAAACATCGGTGTGTGATCAACATTATTCTCACCCTAAATCCAAAACACAGCACTGTACCAGCTACTGGGAAGGAAATTAACTCTATCCCAGCCAAAACCAGGACAGGGCGTAAGATCAGCTGTACAGATTTGAGCCATGCTTTACAAGCCAGCGAGAGAGTGGTCGCTTGCCCATTTCATTTACTAGAACACACATAGCCAGGGAAACTAAAGTACTTAACCCCCACGCCCCCTTCTTTAACAACATTAGTTACTTTCCTGAACAAATTTAGCAACTGTTAAGAAAGACTTCATGAGAAAATATTTCCCGCTGTCTACTTAAATTATATATTTGATTAGTTATTTTCTTGAAATAGATCTTAAAATTTGCTGGAATTTCTTGCTGGGTCAAAAAACGTGGGTTTTTTGGTTTGCTTTGTTTTGTTCCGTAATGACTGAGAAAATCCTAACAGATACAAAGGTACCTCTGTTGTTATTTTAAGATACAAATCAAGCAAACAATCAAAATAGAATTATTTCCTAAGTTAGAGGTAAATTGCTGTAACTTCATTAAGGAGCCTGAGAATACTGCTATCATGTCAGCTCTGTGAGGGAAAGGTTAGGGGAGCAGAAGAAACTCACAATTTGCTGGCAGTCCAGGCTGAAATAAATAAATAGCTATCATCAGCTTCAAAATTTAGAAACTCGCTTAAAGAACCAAGCATTTCAAATAAAGAATACATGATAGGTTTGAGAGAAATATTTACATCCTAGGAGAGCTGGAATTCTAGTACAGGTTAGCAATGGCATTTGTAGATTAGAAACATATTAAACTAAATTCCTCAGAATTCCTTATTGATTTTACTGAGTGCGCCGTCAATAAGTCTGACCTGTTTTATAGTATATAATACACAATTTATTGGCATCTGGTTTCAGCCTTCCCCACCTCTCCCTCCCCGGTACCATCACTTTTTAAATTCCAGAATCAGATAATTCATATTTTGGCACCTAAGAAATTGCAACACAGAGAATGAAGTGCTCAAAAACTTGAATGTTAAGAATTGCCTTACACCAGATAAGAGGTGCCTGTAAATTGATAGTCTGTAGCTGACAGTAGCCATTATCACATAAACCTTTAGAGGAGTGTCTCCAACTTCCTGTGAAGAAAAATACCAGTGCACTTATATACTGCAGGCAACATCATACTTTCCTTTCCCTGTCAACCTTAGTTTTAACTTTCTCATCTCCAGCAACCACAAGCAATGGTCTGCGATTTTATCCTCTTCTCTAAAGCACCAACCCTTCTCTTAACACTGTAGAAAATAATATAAAACTCTATTAGCCCTTTTCTTGACCCTGTGTCCCTTGACTTCACTTTTGCCAGTAAGACTTGAATCTTGGTTTAAAAAATAGCATTTTGGAAAAATGGTCATTTGATTAAAAAAAGATTGAGGAAGAGTGCTACGGAGAACCTTAACAATGCAGACTAGCGTGTGCATAGCATAGGTTTTAGCAGTAACAGAGGAAGGCAAGAGGCAATGTGATTAGAGGAAGAGCAGCCACAGAGGACCGAGCTGAAAGGGTGGAAACATTTACAGAAAATAAAAAGCAATTCAAAAATATATGAAAGTGGTGAAAGACATACAGAGTAAAGGGATTGGAAAAGAGAGCAAAACATCATAGGACTTCTGGCAATGTTTTAAAGATTTTTTTCAAATGAGGGTAATTATTAGAGAGCAAAGATATCTTTTATATGAATTGAAAAAGCGGCTTATACATATTCCAAATATTTTGTCTACACTTCCTTCTTTCATTTAACTGTAGGGTTGTATTTTGGTCACATTTCACTCAGATCTGATCCTACTTTCTATGAATTACGGCTGCTTAATTTCAGCTAACATGTTGTAATTTGGCTACTGAAAGATGAGAAAAAAATTAAATTGTCAAACTCCACAGCTGCTGCAATAATAAAATGGTTTCTATTTTTTTCTAAACAATTTCTTGACTGAAACCTCAAGAATGATACTTAGAATTTAATTATAACTTTATTTCAAAGTTCTTACCATAATCCAATTTTTAGTATATGAAAACTACTAGGATATTAAATGAGTGTAAATTTTTTTTCCTATACAAGTATATGAGCATAGGCCTCAGAGGAAACAACTGGACAAGAGAATTGAGTTCACCACTTCTGTTATGCAACTGTGCAATAACATTTTAAACTAGAAATAGGCCACAGAGCATCTGTCCTGCAATTTGCTACTCATTGCAGGTCTCAAATCTCCTCCAAAGATTTTCAAACTATTTTTAGACTTGCAGGGTAAAATAATTCCAAGGAACACAACAGCCATCTTAGAGAAGGTAAGCAAAAGAAATAACAAACCTTGGCAAGGACAAAAGATGAACGCAGTCCAGAAAAGCAGAAGGGCATATCATACTATATACCAGCAAGAAAAAAAAATAATTAGTGGCCAAGCATTACCACATGCCGGTACCACTAAGTCCAGTGCAAAATACAGCTATCTTTGAACCAACATTCAACATGATAATCTAAGTACCAAAAGCAGTCTAGCCAAAGCAACATGGGGTCTATCCTGAATTACTGCGCCCTGGTCAGAATTAAGACCACTTCCAGAACTTGAGCTAGTCAAAATTACCTCAGATATCACTACACTACAGCTGGCACCACCAACAGTTCTGGAGTTCCTGTCTTCAAGAGGTAACATATAAACGATATAAAAACATAATAAACTGTATTAAAAAAAAAATCACAAAACACCAAAACAACTACATAAACTACAGTCTTCTGAATGGTTGCATTCAACTAAAAAGATGTTACCTGAAGAATCAGCCTTTCATTTAATAATTAGTCTGCTAAAATTTACCTTTACTCCAGATGACAGAAATCACAGAATCACAGTATGGTTGAGGTTGCAAATGACCCCTGGTGGTCATCTGGTCCAACCCCCCAGATCAAACAGGGTCACCTAGAGCCAGTTTCCCAGACCATGTCCAGAAAGCTTTTAAATATCTCCAAGGAGGAAAACTCCACAACCTCACTGGGTAACCTATGCCAGTACTCAGTCATCCTCACAGTGAAAAAGTGTTTCCTGATGTTCAGATGGCACCTCCTTTGTTTCACTGTGTGCCCATTGCCTCTGGTCCTGTCACTGAGCCCCACTGAAAATAGCCTGGCTCTGTCCTCTTCGCACCCTCCCTTCAGACATTTATATAAATTGATAAGATGCCTCCTGAGCCTTCTCATCTCTAGACTGAACAGTCCCTGATCTCTCAGCTTTCCCTCATAGGAGAGATGCTGCAGTCCCTCAGTTATCTTCGTGGCCCCTCACAGGTGCTCCATCTCTAATCTAGAGCAAATGTGTTCTCTGGAGATAGTGCAGCTGTGAGGTATTGCAGATGGGCAGCAAGATGGAGGTTTCTTGGGCAAGAAAAGAGCTTTTTGTGTACATATTGAACACTCAGGATACCTTCTACTCTCTCTCTGCTCCCACCTTCTACCCTCATACATATAGAGAACCTTCATATACATGTGTGTTTTCACACACATATGCATATTCACACATTCATATCTGTGCACACCTATCTCTGTCTCATTTTCAACCCCATTAATATCACATACAATGCAATGTCACATAAGGAATAATGCTACTAATGGAGGAATAAATGAGCATTCAATTATGGAAAGGAATTATTTTTAAGCATTGTACCTGGCATCTAAAAACTTTAGCTTTGGGGGCATTACAAATGTACTACATTAGCCAGTTAGAGCTCTAGTAGTAGCTTGAGTAGTCAGCACTATAGTTTGTAAACATGACGAAGTCATACTCTGAGAACTCTCTGCCGCAGGCTGCTGTGGATAGTTCATACTCAACCTACTTCAGAACATCAACTAATCCTTATGACATCTATGAAAGGCAAATATCACCACCTTTCTTTTGAGATATACTTTGAACTCTGTGATGCAAGTTATACTAAAAGATGCCAAAAGTAAACAACTTTGCTACCTGTTACCATCATTCAGTTCAAGGCTGTTGTGCAATTTTCTAACTGGAGCATGATCAGCTTAGGAATGAAAATACCCTTAAGCATAATGGAAACATGGTTGTACATTAGAAACAGTTACTCATAAGCAGCAAGGATGAGGTTCTCCATAAGAAGAGCTGAAGACAGCAAGTAGGAAACACCTTCAAAAGCTCATGAAAAGAAATGACACAACAATCACACTTTATATGGTCTACTCCACTTTTCTGAGCTTCCTTCTTCTTGCTGAGCAATTTGTATTAAAACTAGATTTAATGGCTACCTTTTCTAGATAAGCAAGTGAGCCAAACAGCCTGGGACTATGGAGATAGGTTTTAAATCGCAGGGTCTTTCAGACAAAAATGGACAAAGTGTTTCTAAGCAGCTAAGATTAGTTTGGGGCAGCTGTATCTCAGTGCAGAGCTGTGGAGCTGGAAACAACTGCTCTCTTTCCTATCAAAGAAAGCAGAGCCCAAGAAAACATCTGATCTGTGCACCTCTCAAACACAGAAGTGGGAACACAAGTTCTGGTGCCAAATAGCAAAGGAACATAGAGAGGATTCATGCTTAGATATGAGAAATGTTGTTCACATTTAAACACAAATGTTTATTTGAGAGGGAAGTCTTTCATGTGAGGATTACACCTAACTCTGTAGATATAGAGCAACTTATTCCAGTGAGGGCCCATGAAGATTAGGCCTCTGTGCACTATAGCAATACAGATAAATAATTTTTATAGGAAACGCTGTATTGAAATGACTTAAGTTAATGAACAGGTGTTAAAACACATTTTACAAAATGAAGTGTATGCAAATTAATCATATGGCAAAGACCTTGGGACGTTCTACAACTACTTTCTATGTACAGCTGGAACTAAGCAACCCTAAAGTGGGCATTTATTGGTGGCCCTGGAAGATGATCAGGACATCTGTATGCACTGTGCACATCCCTTGAAACTCATGAGGCCTGAGAAAAATTATATGAGCTAATAAGGGATTAAAAAAACACAGAGGTGTCTTGAAGTACCTCTTAACTCTCTATCCTCTTCTGTGTGCTGTGATCCCTCCAGCTGCAGCTAAGGAGCTGAGACAACACCAATTAAGCCCTTCCTTAATACACAGAAATGGAAATCCTTCCCACTCCTTTCTTAAATGTTCTGTCTTCAACCGTTATGGAAAACCTGGCAAATAGGTAGGGTTTTGCAGCATATCCTGAAGGTCAGCAGTGAAGGGGAAAAAAAAAGTAAAACTTGGCAGAAAAACAGCTAAATAAAGGACTGACATCTTGCCACTATTATCTATTTCCACAAGAGGTAAATGAGGTCATGCCTAACTGCATTTATATCAAGCTAAGCAGCCCAAAAGAACAGCTCAAAAAACCCTTTAGGCTTGCCAAGGTCCTAAACGGTCATTATCTTACATAGGACAAATTAAGGGACATTTATTGAGGGACTAGGAGAATCTTTAATTAAGGTGAAGAATAAATCCTGTCTTGCAATCCTTATACTTGTTTGGTTCCAAATTAGAGCATAAGTAAAATGGGTAGATTAAAAGAAGAAGAAAAGAAATAGATTCTTCTATAGGAACCTGCATGTCTGTGAAGCTTAAAGACATAAAAACATTGAAACCCTCCAAAATAACTATATTGATTTCTTAAACCAAACAAATAGAAAAGAAAAATGTCTTCTATTTAGTGTTGTCCTAATTAATTCTGCAAGCATTATTCTTGTGCTCCTGTGGAGTTAATTACAAATCAGTTTAGTATAATTAGATATTAATATCCTCAGCAATATTTTCTAATAACTCTTAAGTTAACAGTATCATTGCTCGATAGAGATGTTTTATCACTGTAGGCCAGATCTTACAATCCTGCAAGAACCAGCTGATTGCTTGCTGAAGAAATATTAGACAGCACTGCAGAATCTGGCCGTAACATTTAAAATTTTAATGATACAACAGGATTCATGCACATTGTTTTTCGAAGCTATCTGAAGAATTCAGGTGCACGTTATTCACATAGAATCATTCCAATCTTTTTTCCAAAATTCAGAGCATAGTATGAATTTTCATCTCAGCATTTACAAACACATTGCAAAACATAAACTGCAGGCTGATGTTATCTAAAGAAAGATTACTGACCAGTAACTAGAGTCCTTTGGGTTGTGTGATTGACAGGCAGATTTGTCCCAGCCCTTATGGCCCTCTCTGGAGGCATACAGCCACATAAGGCAAAGCATGGACACCACCACTTCAGTTTCCTCTCAAATGCAGAATGTAAAAGAGAAATTCTGAGCAGAACTCTGAAGGGTGGGAGGAAGATTATGAGAAATGAATCAACACATGAACAACATGTCTTGTAGCCTAGCAGGTGAATACAATGTCCTTTCTGTCTTTTGGCCACCACCATCCCACAGCTCTGTTCAGACTCTGTGAAATTCCCAGCAGTACTTCCCACACATTCAGTAATTATGGAGTTTCTGATTCTTCATGTAAGTCACAACTACAGGATCAATTTAGCAAGTGCTGCATCAGCTCTGTATACCACAGACAGGCATAATGCAAGGTTAAGATATATAGAGCTCCAAGTATCTGCTAGACAAATATCAGTCTTCAAAACATTTCCCAGGAAAGCCATAGACATAGCTTGAAATACAAAGAGATACTTAACTGTCATTTTCTTCTTATATAAGTTTCATTACAGACTTCAATCCATATCCGGTGTATGAATATTATATAGACATCAAGAATCACCTGATATTGTGGGTGTGAACAGCAGTCTTAGCTGAAGAAGTTTCATGAAAAAACAGGTATGTTGATATCTTGCTTAACTTGGAACTCAAAAATCCCCCTCATGAAAAATTTTGGGTGTTTTTTTAAGAATTTCCTATCTTAAGAAAACCAGAAAGGATACCTTCAGTGAGAAAAATAACAAGGACCAAGTGCCGGCTACCCAAAGAGGGAGATGCTGGGAGCTCTGCGGGCAGATTCTGCAGAAGAGAGTTGCTATTCAGGTAATAGGTTAACCAGTGCCCTTTGAGACTTGAGGATAGAACTTATAACTACAGGCTCATGACAGGCGGATATATAGAACTTAATCAAAGTGAAGAAAATCCATATTGCTTTAGTGGAGGATACCACTAACTTAAGGTTGGTGGGAAAGTGGTTTGTGGAAAGACAAGGCAAAGAACATGGCTTATTTTGCCAGGTAGATGCACTACTCTTGCTGAGTCTAATAGGGACCTTTCTGCAAGAGATCAATATTCTCCATTAGTAAGGTCCATCTATATATCCACGTCTGTACCACGCTATAGAACAAGATTAGTTTGGATAGTGAAGTAGCCTGCATTAGAAGGTGTGGGAAATTAAGCTGAGTCCCTTGACTCCTCATTGATTGTCAAAGGCTCAGATACAAAAATTCTTTCAGCTATGTAGGATCATCAGTGCTATTTGCTGACACACTGGGACCAGGGCCTTTAGACCCAGAGGTGTCAAAGGCAAATTAGACTTGTCTGCTTCATCACAAAGCCAGGATCTGATGGAGACTCTCAACACTATTTTGGGTTTGAATGGCCACTGGGGTCTGAGAAACTCTTGGGGTTTTTTTCAAGTGCTACTTTTCAGGGCTTTACAGCTTTTTCTTATGATTCTGTTGTTTGAGGACAGGGTACACTGTACACTGCAGATGAGAAATCCGGACAAAAAAGGCTGTAGTAATGGATAAGAAAAAGAACAGAGCACCAAAAGAAAAACAGGAGGAAACAAGAAGAGAGAAGAACCTTTGTAATAAGAATTTTTGGATGGATAAACAACTCCACCATTAAGTATTTTTGGGTCCCCACAAGGACAGATCATGCAGAACCCTGCTTCGACTAAGTGGTTGGTAGGATCCGTCATGGCACTTTGTGAGCTTGGCTTAACTTGTTCAGGCTGCAAGCTTGAGGAAATGAGGGATCTCCTACACATACCACAAAGTTATAAAGTAAAATTTTACATTTGAGTGACAAGGCAAATGAGCAACCTCTCTGTGAATGTATATGTGGACTTTCACTGCAGAACAATAAAAGAACTTGTCACTGCTCTAAACTGAAAAAATAACTGAGATGAAGCATGGTAAAATATCAATATCTTAAATTTTCATTCCAAATCATATAGAAAGTTTCCTGATTCCTTCACAGACTGTAAATAGTGCTATCCATGATCCAATAAAATCATAAACACCTTTATCTAATTTACAAAGCATGAAAGAATTGAATCATACACCAAGGCAAGCAGAAATTTTAATTATTTCAGGAAGACAGAGATGTCGTTGATCTGAAACCCAACAAAGGGGCAAAGAATCATAAGCCCTTATTGTTTTTATTCCCCTAGCTGTTGTAATAGAAAGAGTGTGTGTGTGCATGCTCAAATATATATGGACACAGAAACTGTAAGTACAGCAGTTAGATAACTTACTGTTTGGAGAAACATTCATAAGAATGTAAGCAATCAATAATATCATCATGTGAAAACACTGTACATACATATATAGGGCATACAATATATAAGACAATAAAATATTTAAATATTTGTAAGTAAGTGTAACTCCAAGGAAAGACTCAAATGAGCAATTAAAAAGCCCCAGCTTTTTAGTTTTATCTTAATCTCCTTAGACAAAACCGCTCAGAATAACAGAATTTAAATGGAAAAGAAATCTCTTAGAGTCATTTAGACTTACCTCTTACACAACACATCTCTAGTTCATCAATTTTGCATAGGAGGGAAATACTCTTCTCTTCTACATAAGTAAATACTATCAAGCCAAACATCTTGGGACATAGTTTTGGAAATAAATTGTTTTACAGGTAAAGACTCCAAGTGATGAATTTACTACTTTGTTCAATAAACCATTACAATGATTAATTACTCTCACTCTAAGGTGTGATTTATTACTAATTTCACTTCACCTAACCTCTATCATCAGATGTTAGACCTCATGCTTCTAAGTAAATACTATCAAGCCAAACATCTTGGGACATAGTTTTGGAAATAAATTGTTTTACAGGTAAAGACTCCAAGTGATGAATTTACTACTTTGTTCAATAAACCATTACAATGATTAATTACTCTCACTCTAAGGTGTGATTTATTACTAATTTCACTTCACCTAACCTCTATCATCAGATGTTAGACCTCATGCTTCATTCATGCAGCTCCATCTACCATGACCAAAATTTCTGCTCATCCACTGTAATTTTTCACAATATTTTTTCATTTGCTATACATTCTTTTTTACCATGGTTAAAGATCTTGTAGTAGCTTTCTGAAGTTAAAAGAGCCACCATCAGCTTCTTTTCCACCATACAATTTAAATATTTTACACTTCACATTGCTGTGTATTCCTGAAAATCTTTTGCTTTGTCATCAGCTTATCTCTAAATTAAGTGATGTGGTCCTTTTGTATTCAGGCAGTATATGAGGCATTCAGAGAAACACAAAAGTAAGTGGCAATTGAGAATATTATTTTCTTTTTTCTTTTATATTATATTTCAAGAAGTAAGTCAGAGCAAAATTTCTGCAGGGCCTAGTAAAATTATTTACCATCTAAATTAAAAAAATTGTTCTGGCTTTTCTTCACTCTTTTTACACTGATGTATGTCTGTTACTGTCTGTGGAATCTCTTCTGATTTACATCAGACAGAGCTACAATACACTCAGTATTTCTATATTTTTACAGGTTTGTACATAATTTATTCTGTTACATTTAATATCATTAAGTGTGGACTCAAAGTACTGTCTGAGATCCCACCTTAAAGGTATTTTATGACATAAAAGTTTAAGCAGGAAATTTGCTGAGGGCATTTTTTCTGCCACTAGGTTCAATATAAATATTAATATCGTACTAGCTATATTTTTAGAATTTAATTTTTAGCTCAGTTTTATCACTACCTTGCAGATAGGCAGTTTTAAACCGTACTATTTTAGCCTAGTAAAATCCCCTATGCTGTTTATCATAATATATTTTATGCTGTTTTTGTCACAATTCCAGAAAGTTTTTCAGAGGTCTAAATACTGCATTATTTTTACTTCAGTCCTTTTACGGCTTAGCTACAGCTATATTGACAGATTCTCACATACGTTTATAAAATTAAATTTAACCTGTTCCTACTTCAAAAAAGATACTCTGATCACCAGAAAGAAAATAATTAAATTCAAAATAAAGATTTATAAACTTTGTAGCTTTTAAATAAAAACTTACAAAATTAAGCATCATTTTTCAGTGAAGGGTGGAGCTTCTTCACACTCAATTATTTCTACATTACTATTTTTCAGCCAAGCTTTTAATTATCTCTTTGTCAAGGAAGGAGCAGAAATATTGTCCAGTTTGTTAAATGCTTTGAGTTTATACAATGGGAGGGACATCTAAACTATAAACCGTGGATTTAGGGGATTTTACAATAAAATTCCATTTTAACATATGGAACTGTGATTGATTTTATTTCAATGTGTTCTTCCTGCTAGTAGAAATGCCAGTATTTTCAGATATAGTTGCCTATGACTATCCAAAACATAGTAAGGAGGATTCTGGAGCCAAACTCTTTTTGATGCCAGGGACAATGCCCAAAAATTGAAACCTGAGAGTCTTAGGTTGGACATTAGGAGGAACACAACCCCACCCCACC
>NW_008794578.1:122857-126382 GCF_000699145.1 Aptenodytes forsteri
CTGTGGAACAGGCAGCCCAGAAAGGCTGTGGACCCTCCACCTTTGGTGGTTTCCAAGACTCAGGTAGACAAAGCCATAACTGATCTGAACTAGTGCAGGGATACTCCGGCTCTGAGCAGGTGGGTATATTAGATGATCTTTAAAGGTCCCTTCCAACCAGTTTTTCTATGACACGGTGATTCTACAGTTCCATATTGCCCGAATGTGCTGAGTATGTACCTACAACTCACCAGGCATAACTGTATCCTATATTGTCTCCTCCCTCTCCTAAGTATAAGATATGTGAACTTGGAAATGGACCTAGAAAGGAGAAGGAGGAGACCAGAAAAAGAAACTTTGTCAGGAAGGCAGCAGTGATTCTTCCAATGCCTTAGGTGCTGGCATGCAAATGCAGAAAAAACATGAGCAGGAAATCTTAACGAATTATAAGAATGATGAAGATAATGACTTAACTGAAATAACAGATGCTCATGAAAAAAAATTGTGTCTAGAATATGAATAAATAAGAGATTAATGGGAGACAGACAGGAAAAAAAGGTATCTGTGTGAGTAGATATAAAACTGATTAGATAACCGTAACCCCTAAGTATCAGTGGTCTATTATCAACATGGAAGGAAATATCAAAGGGGTCCTGAAGCACTCTGACTTAGACTTGCTTTTTAAAATATTTTCATTAACAGCATTGATGATGGAAAAGTGAAGATGCTTATTAAGACAGCAGATGACACCAGGTGCGCAGAGATCACAGATACACTGGAAGACAGGATTAGAATTTAAAAGCATAATGAAAAATTGGAGGAATTTAAAAAAAGGATAACATTCAAAAGAGAAATGCAAGATGATCTACGTGGGAAAAAAATCAACTATGTCACCACAAGACAGAAAAAAAATAGCTAAATAGGTCTGCTGGATAAAAATTATTACACTGTTGTGAAGAATACAGGGTTGTAGACTGGACTGTGTCTTGCACAGCATATGAAATCATCCTATTAATAGTCTCAAGAGGGGTAAGACCTCAAAAGTAGCACTGTGTCCAGTTTTAGGCACTGCACTTCAAAAAAGAGATATGTAACAGCTGAAGGATGATAATGAGAATGATCAGAACAATCTGGCAACAAAGTCTGAAACAACTGACTTTGCTCAGCTGCAGGAAGAGGAGGATAGGACAGTAGTGCTCAAGGATGTAAAAAATGCTTGCCAAAAAGAAGGAAATATTTTTCCTATGTCCATAGCCGATAGAAGAAGGAACTGATTTTACAGTGAGAAATCAAGCAGCAGTAAGGATTCAGGCTAAAAACTAGTAAAAACTTGCTGATGATAAGGGTAGTGAAGCACTGGAATATATTGCCCATGGATGTTTAAATGGGCTTGTGGTGGTGGTGTCATTAAGGGCAGGTTCAGGAAACACCTGTCAAGCATGAGAGTCATAGCAGATTCTAGCCTGGAGTAGAGAAGTAGACTAGATGGCTTTCCAGGGTCTCTTCCAGCCCTCATATTATGAATATATGATGTTGATTTGTTTATTGTTTTGTTTTTTGAGGATTTTTTTTTTCCTCAGGGACAAAACCCCTAAGAAGTCAAGGACTTTTTTTCCCCAAAGTTTTATTTTTAATGTTTGCTGGTAGGCTGAAATTGTCAACTGAATTCTTCAGCTGTAACTAAAAGTAACTTCCCAGATACAAGTATCTGAGAACTTTAGAAATTCAAGAGTTACTTATGTAGAGGAAATAAAAATATAATTATTTTTTAATTTTTAAAAAAAGTTTTTTTAGAAAATAAGAACTTGGTATATAGCTAAGACTGTTTCCTCTTGGAAACAGTAGAAAGGACAGAAATTATCCCTGCAATCCTTCAGTCATCCCTTCCTCCATTCTTCTCCTGCTCTTCTCCTAGAAAGACTTACAGTGCTTTTGCTACAGACTTTCAAATGTCTGAACAATTTAAAATGCAATTGCCAATACACTTGGTGATATATGTTGCAAGATGACAATTCATGAATGTTGATAGAGAAGGAAAATATAATGGAAGGAAAGGTGGTTACCAAAAAAACCATGTCAAATGGCAAAAGTCTTGAAACTAATGTCTGGAAGGAAGTGAAATCTCCTATGGTGTGTTAACGATGGCCAGACAAAATGCTCATATTCAAATGCTTCAGGCACACTACTATAAAGGAACTGAACTTTTCACTAAATAATTTATGCTAAAATATGTATTTTCTGACATTAGATTTCACTGCTTGGAAAAAATTGACTGATTTACATAATATTCTTATGCTGAGGATCTGACTCTAAAAAAGACCTAGCTTAATAATATGTTTTTAACACAACCTTCTATTGCATGTGTCAAGTTAAGTTGCATCCTAGTGTATTCTTCATCAATCAGCAACTATGGACATACGTATTAAAGGATGTAAATCCAGACAAATTACAGAATTATCACTGTCATTTGAGATTATAAATATTTATATAATTCACATTTTTTTTTTCCAAATTAATTTGTCAACATTTCAAATAAGGGAATCAGGAGAACAGATTAGATTTTACTCCAAGATTTTCAGAAATTCAGTAGCAATTATTGTTTGACTAAATAAGGTAGGAGAGAATGGGGAAAAGAAACCACCCAAGCGACCAAAACCACTTTTACAATTCAGCAGTCTGTCATTGCAGCACTTTATTTAAAACAATATCCGTAATAAGCATTTGCCCCAGTCTAGTTTTCATGAGGTGAAGCTAACCATGCTTAATATCTAGCACTTCTATGGTAGAGCCAATCTATAGACATTAAATTACTGTAGCAAACATTTTTCAAAATTATTCTCATTTTTTAAAGATGGGAAACTGAAACATTTCGTAGTTCAGTTCTATATCTAAGGCAACAGTGTGACTCAGTGATGAAGGCAGAAATAGAAACAGTTTCCTGGCTATTAATCCAGTACATATGATGACATGTACCAAACACCGTTTTCCAGGAAACTGAACAATCCATACATTATTAAAATACATTTTAAAAATATATAGAAAGTGAAAATACAGGTTACCGGGTATCATAAAAGGAAGGGCTTCATCTGACTCATTAATATAGGGTATGTAGGCACTGGATTGACAACAGACAAGCTAGCAGCACGTAAAGTAGATTATGCTTCAACTCTGCTTGGTATCTAGTGACAAGTTGATGGATGATAGTATCTGTCTGCTCTCTGGTTCACAATTTAATTATGCTTTTGATACAGTCAGAATAGCTGAAAACCTGAGAAAGAAATCTAAGGAACAGGAAACGTTAATGTTTAGCCATTATCATACAGATATTAAAAAAAAAAAAATCAGATCAACTTCAGATTTCAAAGTTGTATATAAACCTTGATAAACCTAGTATATTTATGCCCTATTTTGGGGTGGGGGTGGGGGCGGGAAAAGAAGAAAAAAGTATTGAGAAGAACAATTGGAATAAAACTACAGCGATATGAAAAGCTTAGAAGTCTGTCAATATTCTAAAGTGCTTTTCTCTGTTGATCTTCAAAGAGAGCA
>NW_008794578.1:126436-170037 GCF_000699145.1 Aptenodytes forsteri
GCGATGGTGTCTAAATATACAACTTTTTCAAGTATAAAAGTCAGAAATCAGTTCTGTTGAATGAAATCTTTGTAAATATAGATAAAAGGTCAGTGCAATTTTATCTACAATATAGGATAAGGTTGACCCTTGGAAGAAATGCTTTATTGCTTTATGGGCTGCCGAACATAGTCTTTTGACACATTAATTCTTTTCTCAGCCTTTTATCTGAAAACACATTGGCGGATGTTATAAAAATAAGGCATTATTATGATGCAGTGTTATGTACACCTTCTCTTAGGAAAGTTCAGTACCATCACTTATATTTTTATTGACTGGTTAACTTTCAGTTGGATGCTCTCCTTTTCATAATCATCACTATTTCAGGCATCCATATTAAAATAAAATTGTCAGCCATACAAAGGTAAGACAGTAGTTTGAAATAGGAGTTCCTATTTCAAATGCTTGTAACAATCTGTGGAATGAATTTAACAAGCACAGAAAAGTTTTCAGGCATATTTAAACATATAAATTTCCCTATGGGACCTAGAAGTCCAAGGTCCATGCATGAAGTTCTCTAACAAAACAATTATTATTTTCCCCTACATCAAAAGCAACATGTGCAATGGAGACTGCAGTCACTTTTCTAAGCAAGGTTGCTGTCAAGTTGCCTACATACAGAAAAAATTACTAGCTCTAGGTAGCTATGTCTGAAAACACTTGCCTAAAGCGGTCTCATAAATAATAGGCGACTAAGAAAGACTGTATTAGATCTGTAAGTACTCCTTCCTCTTCCAGAAGGGATGAATATTTTTCAAGCACACAGCTGAAGGCAAGGGGATGTGGATATAATACATGTATACCTTTATGTACACACAGATGTTTACAATTGACTTAAAAGATTTTAGTCTTTGTGTCATATGAAACACAGAATTTTAAATGACTAAATGAAGTTTAAAAAATTATTAAATGAAAACAGATTGTAACAAATTAATTTGTGCTTAAGATGCAGAAAGTTAACCAAACCTTTTCAACATGGCCACCTTCTAAATCAATCCTTACATTACCCATTTGCGGTATCTAAAGCTATAATTTAATGCCAGTCAAGAAAAAGTTTATGAATTACATTAACTACACATGAATTATTTTTAAAAGTACAAAACCTAATGATTATAAAGGTTTTATCGGTTTGGAGAGCATTTTGTAATTAAAGAAAGGGGGGTTTACACTAACCCATACCTTAGCATTAAAGAGTGGTACACTAACGAGAACTGTTAATGAGGAATTAGGCACACAGCTCCTGTTATTGTTAATGGAATTTTCATGCTCCATTCTCTCTGTGCCAAGTAAAAGATATAACCCTCAAGACAATGTTTAAAGAAGGTGCTGCCAAATCACAAACTGCAGAACAAGATATAATTTTTGAGAGGATATGTATGTTCTAGAAACATCAGCAGCTTATCTCGTGTATTATTACTTGAATGAACTTTAATGAAGTTGTGTGTATTTCACTCTTCTTTAAAGTCCTTGTGTAGTTCTCGGGTCATCTCAGCTTGTAATTTACCATCTGGAAAGCACTGCTGCATTTAAAAGGTCTTTGTGGACATTTTTTCCAGATTGCTTTTACTGTGTGAGTACAAAGGAGAGATTCTTTCTCACTGGCAAGCTGAGATACCACAGTGCTTACTTTAGGCACCTGAACTCCTTATGGAGATCTCCCCTCCTCCTTGTACAAATGCTCCTCAAAAGAGAAGATGCTGGATAATAGTTACCCTCTTAAATTCACTGAGGTAGCATCTAATCTGATCTATGGATACAACCCATAGCGTGCCTCTCATCACTCGTCTGTCCACTGTAAAGATTAAGGTCCTACTAATATTGCAGTGCAACTCCTGACTAGCTGGCATGTGCTTTCGAGGTTTCTACCTATCTCCATTAAATCTATGTAAAGTTCAGGCCCTTCAGCAAACACATTAGATGCCTACTGTTAAACAGTTTTAATATCTATCTATATGTAGTCTTCTACTACAACATTTAGCTGCATTGGTATTCAGAGAAAGTTACCTTGGCAATTAATCCTAATCATCCTTAAGCTTTGGTTATTGGAGAGGAGAAGTAGCGTTTATTTCATCTGAGAGTGATGTTTTGGTTTTTTACCCATGCAACACTTTTTTTTTGCATTTTCTCCCCAACTATCACACTGTATCACTTATTATTTTCACAGCTGCATTCAGAGTCCGGCCATAAGTCCAGCTCATCATGGATTTTTGCAGTATGTGTTATTGATAGATATAACAGTTCCATGGCTGTAATTTCTCTGGTGCCACAACGTAGTAAGTATTGGCAAACATTGAATTTTATATGAAGATGTATGTCTCTGAAATTTACACTAACCATAGATCTCACGCATCCTAAATACAGAAAGCTCATAATCTATTTTTCTTGTATTTTGAAGTATATTAAGAGATATATGTGCAATCATACCCTTTTTTAAAATATGTATTTTGTTCAGCACTTGAATATAAACTGTCCGAATTTAGTCAAATCCTTCAATGAAACATTTTCATAGCTGGTAAATTAGGTAGCCTAGTGCCATAGCTTCTGTGCAATAGACTGCCAAACCATGCACTTAAAGAAGTCAGTGCTGCTGAAAAAAAGCAGGCTTAGCACACTACAACGACCATCTCAGCAAAGAAAGGGCGTTTTGCTGACTTTATGCAGGTTTTTTCTCATACAAGCTGCTTAAGTGGGTCACTATATCTTATTAGTTTACTGGCCCAAGGGCAATTTAAAAATTTGACTGAATTTTATCTGTGTATATAGTGCTTTAATCTTATTCCCACAAATTTATGTTAGTTGCAGAGGAAAGCTGAATAATTTCTTTGTGATTAGAAACTATTGGAATTCACAGGGAAATCAATGTACCTCTGAAAGCCCTGGCACTGAGCATAACTTTTACGAATGGGGTACACACTTTGTAGGAGAGCTCTCATTGCCACATCGGATCACGTTTTTCCAGGTTTTTTTCCTCCTTCATTCTTTACAATTACTCCTGATAATTTAACCGCGTCCGTTTAGTCAGCAGTGTCATTACAGCAGCAAGCTAACTCCTTCTCAAATCAATACGAGCCTTTCTCTACATTTTCATGAGAGCGGGATCAGACCACAGGAATGAACATGACTAACAGGCTCTCTGGCCAGCTGACACACCATTATAAATATGTAACTTCACAAAGACCTCTGTTTCCTGGAACTACAGCTGCCAGGGACAATTTACTTTTTCTTTCCTCCACAGCATATGAAGGAATAAAAGCAGGATACATTCCTGTCTCCAAACTGGTGATGTTACCAACAAATACTCTCATGCTCGAAGATAAGAACAGGGATCTGCATGAAGAGTGCAATTCTTGTCAGAAGAAGTAAAATCTTAACCCATAGGATGTTAGTTTTAAATGACACTAAAGAATTTCTGGATTAAAGGTAAAGTACACTGGCATACACATAATTAAAACTGTAGTGATTACCCTACCTAAAAAACTGTGGTATAAAATTATTTTTGTGCATATACATGGAAAACTAAGTGAGACATCACTACTGTAAGAGCAGACCAAATTTCTCCTGAAACTGTAAGGTACCTGAAAACGTACTGCACTTGCTTGGATTAGCGTTGAGAGGACAGTTTTCTAATCATAGGCAATATGCACACATGGATTTTTGTGTTTGAAGAATAAGACAGCAACAGAAAACTGCAGACTCAGCTATTCACCGAATTAAAGAGTAACACTGCATGAGGAAGAGAGAAGAGCAGGGCTAAAATTAAGCTACAGTATTGTCTGAGAGTATATACGTCCATGGATCTTAACATTTCTTTAAGCTAGTGCAGAGAAATAGTACATTAAGAAAAGAGGAAAACTTTGTATTTTCAACCATAATATTTTTTAAGAACAGAAAGAACAGAAGAAAATTTTTTTTTAGAGTATTAGCAACAATTGTTTACTAAATGTGTCATCTCTTACACGGAAGTTCTACCAGTAAAATGTCACTGCTTAAAGCTGTTCGTATATACTGATCTATCCCACAGATTGTACCGATAAACAACAAAGACAAGATTATAGACCAAATAAGGACTAGTGATCAAGATGAAGCAATGTAAAGCTGAAGAATTCAAATAGTTCTACTATATTTACTTAAAAAAGCCCATTCAAAACTAGAGAATTAGCAGAGGGAGAGAAAGATGAAAAGCACAGAGTCCTTTGCATAGCAATGTTTATTGTTTGTGCTTAGGAAAGAAAGGAAACATCAATAAGAGAAAGATACAGTGTTCAATGAAGGTGACAGTAACACAATGAAATACATTAGAGATGATCACTTCAAGAGCTATATTACTACACAACAGTAACCATTTCACTTCGTGCACGGATATTTTTAAATTGCAAGAGCAACCAATAGAGCAAGCTAAGCCCTTGTGATAACCTCCATTCAGTCTTCAAAAACTGATGCTGGGATTCAGTTGTGAATAGCATCCTTTCTAAGAAGTATTGAGCAAAATGTCCAAATACATGATATGGTAGGAATACACTTCAGACAGAACGTTAAATTCAAGTTCTGTCTTCTTTGACCCTTCAGGAACTAAATGATGTGTCAAACTACATCTTTAAGAAATTCATACATGTTAGCTTTTATCCCTTTTTCACTATGCTTCAATATGGAACTGGCATTAAATGGCATATAATCACAAGCAGGTGTCAAGGGCTTGCATTAAAAGTAACATAAATCAATGCTGAAATCTCTAGCATCAAACAGTCAGCAAAAGAAGTAAGTTTATACAAAAATTAGACAGAATTTCTGCCTGAAGGCCTAAGGATCCCACCTCTTCTATTCACTCCATAACAAACATGGGGGTTTGTGTAATAACACTAATTCTCTTGGGATGGAATTTGTCAGACTAAATTTAGATATCTTTAGTGGTTTGTAATCAAGAATATCTCCAGAAGACCCAAATCCAGCAAAAATATGAAGACGTTCTACTGACTGATTGAAAGGTCCAGTCATTGTGGATGGAATTCCTAATCTCCCAGTTACAGAAATGTTGCACTTTCTTAAGTTTTGGTGATGCTCCTAAGAATTATATTATAAATTGGCTGTTTATGGAGGTAGTCTTGTTTCTAATCAATATGTCCAAGAAATTATTTCAAAATAAATACTTCTATAAGTCCTGCAAGAGGCCAATTAGGTTGCATAATGGAAGCTTGATGTAGGTGCTGTTCCATGAATGTGATATATGTCTCTAATTTAGGATTTCCTCCAGTTGTAGACAGAATTTCTATAATCAGAAACCAAATTGTTTCTCATACCATTGAGTAGTTCTATCAATTCAAGACTCAAGAATCTAACGAGTACAGTCTTCCAAGTTTACAGGAAGTTAAAAGCGTGATTTCCAACCTTCTCTCTTGATTTGAGCAATTTGTGTGTTAACATTTCCACATTTTTAAAATCTTGTATGAAGCAAAAGTTATTGTCTTGCTCCTGAAGAAGAAAATACTATTCATTTCTTATATGGTGGTACTCATGGAAAGAATTTAAAAGAATTTTAATTTTCTGCTCCTAAAAATTGACCACATCTGTAAGTTTTAGTGATAGAAATCACCTCCATTTCAGGGAGGAAAAAAAAGGACTTAATGAAAACGATAAAATCAATTATT
This sequence comes from Aptenodytes forsteri, assembly GCF_000699145.1. NCBI lineage: Eukaryota > Metazoa > Chordata > Aves > Sphenisciformes > Spheniscidae > Aptenodytes > Aptenodytes forsteri. The sequence goes on from NW_008794578.1 coordinate 132,118, forward strand.
CCCCTGCATTTGACAAGAATAAAACAATTCAGAAATTCATGTTCCCTGAATCTTAGTTAGTCAGCAGTTTGCACCTTTGAAGTTTTTCAGCTGGAGACCTTTTGGTCTGGATCTGAAGGATTTTTTACTTTTGGAGAATGAATGTTCAGGATAATTCACGAATATGTTGTTCAAATATAGCAAAAAATTGTGTATATAATATGTGCACTAGAATCTTCTGATCTGAAACAAATAATTCTCCATTTTTTGCTTTTATATTGCAAAGTTATTTTGTAAACAGGAGAACGAGCTGCACATTATATGGTCATATTTTAAATATTTATATATTTATATTTTGTCATATTTTAAAAAGAAAACTGGATAGAAATCAAGGATTGATGGCATGATGGATAAAGGGGAGGAAAGCATCCAAGGACATTATCTTCAAACAGACATAATCAAGCATTTTAGAGGACTGTGAAGTCGCTTGTAAAGGCACTTAAAATGTGCTATGTGGATGTTTCCTACATCGGACAGATGTCCTACCTACAACATTTTCATGCTAAAAGGAAGTAATTTTTTCTGCATATCCACCTGTCTCCATTGCATTTGCTTTATCTCATCCAAAGAAAAAACATTATCTTTGTCTGCTATGACTTCGAATGAAAAGAACTACAGTTTCCCTTGGTTTTCCTTTAGTGATACCTTACATATGGTGGAGAAAGGAAGAAGAAATGCAAAAATTCCCAGGCAACAGATAGGCAGACAAAGCACTTTTAGGTAGCTGCTGTTGTTCTCCTCCTGGTGCTACACTCCTGACGTTTTAACTTTCCCTTTTTGGTAAGGGTGTGGTTTACTCTTTTACCGCTGGCTTCTTTCCAGTTGTAAGACATAACTGAGGATCAGGAAAAAAAGCTGTGTCCTGCTGAACTAATCGTCCTCATTATAAAATGGACACTTGATAACCATGGCTGTCACTTTAAATTAAATTTTTTGTTTTCAATTTTATTTAGGTGAGGAGCTGTCTCAGTTATCACTAACACAGATGTGTGCCTTACCACAAGGCTTGAGCTCTTTTTTTGTTTTGTGCAATACAATGAATAAATGATTTAAAAAAAAAAATAAAATCAAGTATTCTACCTAGAGATGGTCACTTTAAATTTTTTGTTTTCAATTTTATTTAGGTGAGGAGCTGTCTCAGTTATCACTAACACAGATGAGATGCTTACCACAAGGCTTGAGCTCTTTTTTTGTTTTGTGCAATACATGAATAAATAGATTTAAAAAAAAAAATAAAATCAAGTATTCTACCTAGAGATGGTCACTTTCCATACTCCACTTAATCAGAATTTACAGGTTGTTATCTTAGCTCTGGCAGATGGCTGTTGAGAGAGACAGACAAATGATGTGCTCAACAATTCTATTTTCTAGCATTGCACAATGAAGCTAGAGGGACCATTTTTATTTTGCTTTGGTTTTGCTATTTCATACATAATCTATATATGTTTTAAAAATATATTTTATTTAAGCCTGAGTACTCCTTCAAGCAACTTGTAGAGTTTCACTGTAGTATGGTGTACTAATTGTTAAGATAAGAAAAATCTACAGGTAGGTAAACAACTGTACCAGCTCATTCTTAGAATCACAATGGTAATTAAAAAAGAGAGATTAAGCAAGAAAAATAAATGTCAGATACAATGTAATTGCCTAGGCAACATAGGATTCTGATCATGTCGTGCAATCCCTGTCTTCCTCAACATAAAGTGATACAATCATAAGAAATCCTTGTAGGAGGGTTTAGCGCTACATGTGGTAATTTCACCACTTGTTAAATCTATTCTTTAGAAAAGTCTGAATTATAGCTTTAGAAACATGTAAGCAGTTGTGGAAACAAGTGAAAATAGTGCAATGCTATTGTCAAAATTAATGACACTGAGTCACCAAATTAAAGAACTGTTTATGTTTTACATATTTTTATTATGCTTCGTTGTGTTTCTACCTATATCAATATGCTGAAAACTAAATGCAAATACAAGGTATAATAAATAAGTCATACTTTTGCCAGCATATTTTCTTTGAACTACTTACACTCCAGCATAGAGTGTGAAAGACTATAGTAATATCAAGCATTTAAAAGTCTTTCCTAAAAAATGCACATATACTAGAAACCAAAGTTCCATTTTGATCAAAATAATAAACGGAAATCTGACCATATCAGTACTGTTTATATCATATGTTGCTTTTCCTAATTTACTTTTCAGTTTAATATTTTTGTGTTGCTAAGAAGAAACTGCCTTATCTCTGTGGAGTGATTTATTAATCACTTTATTCACAAATCAGAAGATGCAACAGAATCAGTGATCAACTACCTGTGGGAATATAGGCTGTGCATACTCAAGCCCCTAGGCAGTTTCACAAGAACTGTTTATATGTGCATAAAAATAACCGAGCAAGGAGAAGAAAAAGCCTGAAGCTCTCTCCCATGTTAAGGACAAACACATGAAATTGATAAAACCAAAGCCACATTTTTCAGCTTCCTTTCGGTCCTTGCTTCTATACAACGGCCACCATTTGGATGGTGATCCAAATCCTCCATCTCTCCCCTTCTCCATCTCACTCCATCTCTCCATTTTTCCAGCATTCTACATGTCTGAGGTTTATTGTTTAGCTGGCTGCAAACAAGAGAGCACAAGTATTTCTTAACAATAAAAGCACTTGCTGAGAAAGTGGATAACTGGCAGTGGGAACAATTCAGCTTACTTTTCTGTCTTTCCCTAAGAACAATGCAAAAGTTACAGAAAAGACAGAGATCTACAGTTGGTAGAGTATACAGGCACTCTCTTTATTATCTGTTCATAGACATCTAATGCTTTGGCAGTCTTCCAAACATGCATATATAATACAGGGAACCACTTTTCTTGTAAAAAAGAAATGTTTGCTGGCACAAATTTCAGACTTAGTTGGCTATCTTTTAAATCAGCAGCTAAAGCTCAGCCCCTGCCCTACCATCAGGGATAAAGTGGTCTTTGTTACTCTGGCAGAGCTGAAAGGAAGAATTGAAACTTACTTTCTCCTCCCCCTAGCTTCACTTAGATCAGAACTCCCTAATTAGACTTTTTTTTTTTTCATTCTTGATATATTCTTTTCAGAATCATGAACATTTTTACTTAAATGATATTCATTTGTCTAATTTTGTGTCTGAAAAAAAGAATTAAAATTAATGCTTCATCAGATTTGACTGGATTGATGATGTATTACATTACTTTTTTTTTTCTTCTAGGTAGTTTCATGAGTAATAATCAAAAGTTATTGCTTATCAGAAGGCAGTTTAGATTATGAACTTCAATTGTGGTCTCAGGCCCTAGGAAACAAGTTTTCACAAATCACACACAAATCCTTTGCAAATGCTACTTGTTAGCTTCTTTCAGCTGGGAGGCTGAATGGATATGGAAATGATCAGGCCAGGGCAACACAGACCTATGCAGCATTCATGCATTTATAAATGTCAGGTTAGTGAGCCCAAAAATGAACTTCCAGCCTGTCATGTAGTTTCCCTGATATCAAGCTAAACAAAATACCATGCCTGTAGAAACATGAGTCACATGGATTATTAGTGATTTTTTTATCAGGTTTTCTGTTTCTTTTTTGCATGAATTAGTCTTAATTCTAATTACTCCTTAATCTAATATAAATAACATTGGTTATCCCTGGAGTCCTGCAAATGATATGATAATTGTCTCTGTCTATGAGAAAAGTACCACAGGTAAAGAGTGGTTCCAAGTACCAAAGGCGACAAATGTGGAGGTCAACTGTATAAACATATGCTCAGTTCTATAACTGCACACAACTTTAATCGATGCTTGCTGTTAAAACAGAACTGGCATCAAAACTAGCTTGTACTAATCACATTAGTTCCACTTACTATTACCTTGGCCATTGTGAAGAGCAGCCTATGGACGCCATCCTGTTGCAAACAGCAGTCTCTACCTGGACTGCAAAGTCAGTCCTTCCTTGTGTTGCCTGCTCTCCATTTTGGACTAAAATTAATACACAGTCTCAGTACAGGGCTAACAAAGAAAAGGCATTGACTTATGTGTTAGGCCATTGAAATATAATCACCCCAGATAATAAAGAAGCCGCAGACGAGGAGAGCTGGTTTATTAGCGCGGAGGTTGCCTGGTAACAGGCGCTTGGCATTTGATGAAAGCTGATCAGGAAGTCACGCTGAAGAAGATTGGATCATTATAAAAGAACAGCAATTTGCCCTTATGGCTCAAGTTGAGGGATCTAATACAGCAAGTGTCTACTGAGATAAGAGGTAACTCTATTTTTTTTCTCAGTGTAGAGGGAGAAAATTCTCTTTTTACAGCATCTTGCAGGGAAATGACGGAGCTAGAGCACTCTGGGGCTCTGTGCAGAGCCTCCAGGGGCTGTCCTGGTGCCTCCTGGGCTGCTCTGGGCACTCCATTGAGGCACCTTCCAGTTTTCTCATGGTCTGTGGTCTCTTCTGCTTTTTTCTCAAGCAAAAGCAACTATGAGTTTAGAAGCCCTGCACCATACCTAAAATGCTCATTTTAATGATAAAGCGTAACTCAAAAGGCTCTGATCTTTACTGAGACTCTAAGGGAAGAGGGGTTAAAAGCGTGGGAGATGCTAGCCTGTGCTTTGTACACCTAAAACTGTAGGTTCCTGTACCCAGAGATCTGACTGAGTATTTCAGAATAAAAGGCAATCTTGCTCATATAGGAGACTTCCATGTTACCAGTGACTAGATCCCCCAGCAGCTATTTAATAGGTAATGAGCAGGAGCTGCTCAGTCAGTTGCTGTCACGAGGCCCCATGTTCTAGGCCAGGTGGATGCTTTCTAAATAGGGAACCATTTTTTCACTTTCCAAAGGCCTCTGCAGTATGATTTACATTCTTTTACACTACAATTCAGGAGAATTATAAATAGAGCAAAGGACAAGACCCAAATAGCGGACGCAGCTAAAGTGAAATTTAGGCAGAATGTTTAGGAAAATTATTTTTAAAAAAGGGGTGGGGGGGGAAGCATAACCTTCTTAGGAACCTGAAACCCTTTGGTTTCTGACATTAGCTGACATAATCTTTTATAAGAAGTTAAAACTATATTGCTGTCTGGAAGTACTGCTATCTAGAGAGCCTAGTTATTCCCTAAAACTGTTCAGGATTGTGCAAGTAGGTATTCCTGTATCTGGTGAAAGAGCTGACTTACCCAGCTACATCAAGATCACAGCTGCTCTATCCTCCTTCTTGGCTGTATTTCAAGAGAAAAATAAAAGTGATGTAGTAACTAAGCCCTGGACAAGTTTTGACAAAAGCAAGTAGCTGCAGCCCTGACTGGGAAACCCAAGTCTGTGAAAGACAGCAATGTGTTTCATCTTCCTATTCCTCCTTCTCTGCTCCTAGCCATGCTGCCAGACCTCCTCCCTCACACCGGCCCTGGTTTTCACTTAAGTCCATCATTAACTAAAGGAAAACTGCCTTTCTTTTCTTGCTGGGTTAGTTTTGTTCCAGGATAGTGAATGAAATCAGCTGTCAGAGGAGCCTGATGAGCTACAGAGCAGACGGAAAGTGCATGTCAAGAGTAGAGAAAAGACCTGGAGAAAAGGACAATTTCCCTTTTGCCAGAAGTGAGCTGTTTTGACTGCCTTATCTCACATCAGGTAACTTTATTCTGAATATTCTGGCTAAGAGGTCAATTCCTCAAGCCAAGTTTATGCAATTTCTACTCTAAATCCTCCTTAGTCAGTACTGTGATTTCCATTGAAAAGGCAGATGCCTAACTTCTAAGCACATCACTGCTTGCTTACCAACGAAATACCTTTACCGAGGCTTAAAATGAATACCAAAAAAACCCCCAATAAAGAATTCTAGAGATATTCACTCAAGAAATTCTGAAGTGTTGTTCAAATTTTGAGCAAGAGTTTTAGTCATAGAAATGTTAAAGAAATCACGTTACACTTGGAACTTGAGTTGTTGCACTGAATGGTGATATATTTCATAGAAGATAGAAAGCAACTTGATGACAGGGTTACCAAAAGCCTTGATGCAGAGGCAACTAAATGAGACAGTCAAGGCTCTGCCAACACCCTTCGCAGTAAGAACCACTCACCCCCACACGACACTTTGTGCGAATGTCATGACAGAAAATTAATTTCAAACTTTGTATCCAGCCAATAACTCTTGTAGCAGCTTATTTTTTTTCTGAGAATGTGACTTTGGGCAAGGCTTCTATGATAAAAAGGAAGAATTCAAGGGTTTTTTTCTGAAAGTATATTTATCCCATCTTCTGCTCCTCACAAGGATTTCAAAGACCTAGTGAGTTGTTCTACCTAATTTGAAGTCTATATCTTACTTAAATTTAAGAAAAGTATTGATTTGTCTGCTTTTTGTGAGCCAAGGGAGAGATGAAATTTTATTTGGAATGTTCTTCTCATATTTATTCTCTCTCTAAAAATCCTTCATTTCAGTGACTGAATGAGAGTGTGTCTTGTGGGTACTTAGTAAAGTCTGGAGCAGAAATCCTCCTAAATTTCTATTTTATTAACACAATAGCTTTACTTATGCTGGAATTGTTTTTCAAAATTATTGAGGCATTTGAAAATGCAGATAGACCACAGTGGGATTGCAAATGCCCTTGAACAGTTTGAGATTCTACTTCTATGCTGTATCCAACATGTCCGAGAAAAGTGCTTACCTGCACCCTCAAGCATCTGACTTCTACATTTTTGTAAACTGGCCCTCTGTTTTGGATTTCAAGCATGTTCTAAGTGTATTTTGCTTCATGTGTTTCTCAGGTAGCTAGGCACTGCTGTGCACAGTGTATGTGCCACAGGACTTGTTATGAGTCTACTTGCAAATGGCACGAACAATGGAAACAAAGCAGCTCATGTTTACCATAGTTCCTCAGAGGGGTTGTTCTCTCTTTTTGCTGAGTTTGTGTACTGTTTATAATAAAAGTTTATGAAAACAATACAAGCAAAATATAGTTGTTATTTTTTTACGTGGCTATTGACAACAAAAATGGAATTTAAACAATCTGCTGAGGACATTTATGTGAATGAACCGTTCCTTTTAGGATAGAATAAAAATTAAAACATTTAATTTTTTATGCCCCAAACTATAAATTTAGGATCACCTGTTCTATAAATCTTCTGATATTTAGTGGATACAGATGATAAACTGTTCAGTATGATGAACTGTTCAACCATTTGTTGCTTCTTGAAGACAAATATCTTTGGATGTCTTCTTCGAAAGAAGAATGTTTTCTGTAGCCAGGTCTGACTTACCATACCTCACAGACAGCCCTACCATATCCCATGAATACTAATATACACCTAATAGCTTTTAAGATGGTGGATCCTCTGAGGCCTTTTAAAGTGCTGTATCCTTCAGCCATTCTTCAAGAAGTGTCTCTGTCTTTGTAGCTGAGGAAAATGCATATACTGGTTTTTGGTCATATTGAGAACTGCTCAATATGCTGGAAAAACTCTCAGCCAAGTTCTGAACTGCAGGAGAAACCTACGGGTTTAGGGAGGTTGTTCATCAAGCATCTCCCTTGTTTGTAAAACTAAGATTTGCTCCTTGGCTTCATTTTCAATAACTGTGTTTCCAGAAGATGAGCAAAATGACTATTGTCAGCAGAAGTTTGTGCATATGTATTATGTGCATATCTGTTTGTGTAGATTGCATCACTTTGTGTGAAACTGAAGCTGAAAGGACTAAAGCAATAAGGAAAAAGAGAGAAGAGGCTACTGCATGCATAATTAGTGAGCTCATATCTGGTATACTCTATGCTGCTCTGAGGTCTGATCTGTAGAAGAATATTGAAAAATTGGACAGGGTTTATAGAAATGCCACAAGAATTACTTCAGAGCTGTAAAAAGAAAATAAGATGAAAATGTTGAGAATGCCATCTAAAAGATGACTTGATCATGCTTTATATAAAGCTCTATTTCATAGTAGAGGTCTCTGTGGTCTTTGAAGGTCATGAGAGACAAATTTTGTGTAGAAATGAAGTGTTTACCTGGAATAGAGATTGTAGTTTATCACCTGGTGATGAAGTGGGTTCTGTATCATGGGTGATTTTTAAATGAGGATGATGCAGTTTTAGTTTTGTTTTGGGTTTTTTTTTTCTCTAAAGCGTACTCCAGTTAAACATCTAATCATTAGATTCTATGTGGGAGCAACAGATAAATACTATTCCCTTTCCTCTGCAAAAGTTAAGCAAAATGAACCTTTGGATCCCTTCTGGCTTCCTATTAAACACCAGGGGCACTTCAGTTCAACATCAGACAACTAACAGTTGCCTGCGGAGGTATGCTCTTTTACCAGAAAGCATACATGAAATTGTCAGAACTTATGTAGATTGATCAGAGCCTCGGTTGTAGACAGTCCTGACCTCCCCTGCAAATTCTTGTAAATCTAAAGGTCCTTAGGAAAGTCATGAAGCTTTTTTGATAGTATAGAAGGCAGGTGAGATGAGATGTAGGGAGTTTCTCAGGAGGACTTCTTCTCTACCTATTTTTTTTTTCTTTGTACTGTGAAGCATTTTAGCTTTTCATGTACATTGCTTAATTTTATCTGTAAAATATTTCAGTATATTGGCAATATGCCGTGTGAAAGGTAGAAAAATAAGATGTCTTCAGAATTACAAGTAGGGACATCAAAATCCAGATCATGTCTTAAATGGCTTATAATTAGCATATTTATTTATAGCCATTATAACATATAAAGGTTCTATATATACTAAAGAAACAGGATTTCTTTTGCCACTGAATTGAAAAATTTAGTTCAGTAGATTTGAAGTGGTCAAATGGATTTCTTTTTCAAAAGAATGCAAGAATGTTGACACATCATTACAGAATTTGTATCTTTTATTACAAGGATAACAACATATAATATTCTTTATTTTATTAATAGTATATACACCACATACTGTTAGTTGTCTGATGTTGAACTGAAGTGCCCCTGGTGTTTAATAGGAAGCCAGAAGGGATCCAAAGGTTCATTTTGCTTAACTTTTGCAGAGGAAAGGGAATAGTATTTATCTGTTGCTCCCACATAGAATCTAATGATTAGATGTTTAACTGGAGTACGCTTTAGAGAAAAAAAAAACCAAAACAAAACTAAAACTTCATTAAGAACTCAGGTTCTTAATGAAATACAGTTTTGAATTTTCTTTCCTAAGGCACATGCTCATCTATTGGCCCAGCCATCACTCTTGGTATCAAGAAAAATGCCTTGGACTTCATTGTTTAGAAGATGGAAACAAAAACAGAGGTGTGAAAGATGTTCTTGTCTGAGTAGATAGAGGAGAGCTGAAATAATTCAGAGCCATTACAGCATCCTCCTTTGCCTGTTTAGTAATACTGCATCATAATGCCGTGCACTGTAAAGTGGATCCCGTTTTCGACTAAGAGAGGTAGCTGCATTTCAGTGATGCATGAAGTAATTCATCTATGTAGCTTATAAAGCACTTAGGGTTCCTTTGGGATAAAAAGCACTTAAAAATGTGAGGTATTAGTATTTCTTATGTGTTTAAGTTGTCAAATCTTCTTACTTTCTTATCATTCAAATCAGCTTTAAAATTCACTTTTGCAGTGAAACCCACAAACGCAAAATCATTTCAATTAAAAATCTATTGCCTGCACATCATTTTTAATGGAGGCAGGTGCTTGGGTAGAATACCCCCTTGAATCTTACTCATGCAATACGATGTGGTGGGCCAGCTTTCCCTGGCATTTCTACCCATGTGCAGGAGCAAGCAGTTCTTTTGACTGACTCACGATCTAAAAATCCTTTTGCTGGGGTCAAAAAAACATTTGGATTTGTCTGCTTTTCTTCTTCAGGATTTGCTACTAGAATGATAATGAACATATGCAAGGGTTCGTTATGCACATACTTTCTTTCCCCTGTTCCTCCTCACTCTCCTCCCACTCTACAAGGTTTCACTAAGTATAGGATGCCACAAATGCCATTTTCTAATCCTTCACCCAAATGCCATTTCAGTAATTCTTACATTGCTGAAGAAAGCTTGTACAAGACTTTCTAGTTAAGTGCTTTAGTGTGATGGAACTGTGGCTGACATTTATGTCAGCACCTTCTGTGATTTCAAAGGGGACAGAAGTGCTTGGAGGGGGCATTAGCATATGTGCCCTCACTGCAGCTGTAGGGCTAAAGTTGGAATGGGGCTGGATATGGATAGAGATTGGAGCACCACAATGAAAATAATTTTCTAGACATTATTGAATGATTTTGTGAAATATTGTTCATTTTAAATTGTTCAGTAAAGTCAGACTGAAAGAAGCTTATTATTAAACAAAAAATGCAAAACAAATTACAATAATTAATTATTTAATTTAGAAATTTGTTAAGATGCAAAAGACTATGCTTCAGAAAACGAGTATAACAGCCTAATAGCTTTTTTGGCTGCTAAAACTGCAAGTCACCATGGCTTAGATAGCAGCTGTAATAGCATGATCTGAAGATGTATTCCTCAGATCTAGCCAATAATTTGCATGTTAAGCATCCTAAGAATGTGAAACCATTTGGTCAATAATCCATATTCTTTAAGATTTATTTATCTTTTAATTAATACTGAAGCTTCAGTTGTAGAAAAAGAATACCTAATGATGTACTCTGAGTCTTCTTAATGGAGGACCATCATGTGCATTAACCCCAGCATAAAAAAGTGAGTTAACGACAGGGATTTAGCTTTAACTCTGAATTTCCTGTCTTTTTCAGGCTTAAACAAGACCCTTAATGTTACTTTAATGTAGTTTTTGGTGGTATAATTCTTCTTAATTCTGTCCATTGCAGTCCTTTGATACTTTATGAATTACTTATCTCACATTAATAAGGCTTAACATGGAGTATTAACCTCCTATACATTCCTAATTAGTTTTTAATGAATTTTAGTTTCCTTGTTAGAAAAAGAGCTAGCTAGCTAACTACCACAAATTTAATCTCCATTACTGGAGCATAAGACAACCACCCCTGGGGATGCATGTCCTTGAGATTTTCACGTTAAACAAGCAGCTTTATAAAAGAGTCAAGGAAACTTAATACGTGTGTCTTGGCTTATCCCCTCAACTTTGATGGTGTAATGAGTCCTGAACTATTTATAACTAGTGACACAATACACTATATAAGCTTTAAGAGATTTCTAAAATATGTTAAGATACTGCAAAAATTTAAAAGGCCAAATTGCTATCCACCTGTCAGCCTGATACACTGGAGTAGGAAGGGAAGAAAAGATGAATTAGTGCATTTTCTAATACATGCTTTAGTTCAACAATAGCAACAATCATGATATTATATGCAATGGAAAATATAATTTCCTTTTTTTGACATGATAATCATACTTTTTCCCATGAATAGTTTTTTATGTGGATGAATTTTAAGAAATGTATGTAAGAGCGATAATTATTTTTGGTGTATAGTACCAACAAACATGTTGCAAGTAACTATTCTGCAAGGGAGCTACAGGAGTACAAGGTACAAAAGTTTTTTTCTCTTTTGGCAGTGCTTTAAATAAATATAAATGTGAATAAAATTTATGAACTAGTACATCGGGATAAGTAAAACAAAAAGAACAGCATCTCATTATCAACTGCAGCAGTAGTTCAGTAATGATTACAGAAAGGTTTTCACTGGCAGTACAGAGGATGCTCCTGAAGCAGCGCTCGGTGCCAGGATCAAGTCAGAGAAGCACAAACCCTCTAAGCCCTTTGGCTCTATCGGGAGGGTGCTACAGGATGTTCTTCATGCTGGTTCTTCAACTTCAGGATTTGATTTCTTTGTTGATTTACCAAAGCCCTACAATTTTGCATTCAGCATATACTGCAGGAGCTATTTGTCAGTCCTTTATGCATCTCCCAAGGGGATTGGGGAGAAGGCGTGGTTGTCTGGGGGTTGGTGTAGGAGGTCTGCAGTGGAGGGCTCAGTTTCTCACACACTTGTCTTCTCTGACATTGTTCTACCAAGTACACAGGCATTCTTGGCGTTGGATGTATGAACTTTTAGAATGGCAAAACATCTGAAGAGATACAGTTGAGCGAACATCTATGTTAAAGTGGTAGGCTGCAGTTGTATGTGTTGGACAGTTTTCTAAGTGCAAGTAGACGTTTCCTTACAATATTACAAATTGTATTTGGTTCATTTCTTTTTGTCAACAAACGGGAGCAAAAAAGAAATAATAGTGTCCCAGAGAGTGAAAATTTATACATGTACGAATACACATTATTAAAACATTTTAAATGCAGAAATCCAGTATGAAATACAACTGAAATTCATTTAAACAATATTGTTCTGAATTCTGAAATCCTTTCCATAGTGTTTTTACATATTTTCAAACAGAGAAAGATTATAAATATGTAATGCTCATCATTCATAATGGGGAATAGTGACTATGCTAGGCAAAAACAGATAGCTGAGCATTTTAACAGCTGAATTTCCAGACCAAAAGCATAGATGCTTCTCTGCAGATCAAGATGAACATGAAACTCTGCATATGCTGTAGATCTTAGTGGGACAAAGGCCTGGCACAGTAGTCTCTGCATCACCACTGAATTTCACTTATTAATCTTTTACTTTACAAATTGCTGGGTTATCATGCATTCATTAATTACACTGCACATTGCATGTTGCATGTTGAGACCTATCATTGTGTAGCAGCTGATGGGAAACAGAACAGCTGAAAATGAAAGGCTATCCAAACCCATGAAATGCTAGAGGCAACTTAATCACTGAGCCTGACACACAAAGTGCAAACACCGTATACAGATGTGGTTTAGCTGGGTTCACAACCTTATTAACCTAATTCATCTAGGGGTTAGCAAGCAATAACTTGTACAGTGCGAAACATCAATCCTCTCCGTTAGAGGCTGTCGTCAGCCCATGACCCATCCATGACTGGCCTCAGCCAGCACAAGGCTCTCTTGCTCTCACTTTGTGTGATTGTTCAGGGGAAAGGGAGTATCCTCTTCATTACACAGAAAAGCAGCAGCTATTGGAAAGTGCTCCTTTTCCCTAAATCCAGCATCGGGTGGTCAGGGTGTAACAAGCAAACCAGTGCACTAGATAGCTGCTATCGGATAGAATTATCCATTCACCTAGCTGCCTTCATCAACCCCTCAGTTTTCCAGATGGTTAAACTAGCCATATCTACTTCCTAGTTTGAGACAAATACCACTTTTTCCTCATACGGTTCTGAAGACGAATGTAGCACCTGGACTGTCAGAAGGACTTATTTGCTCTTCCTTCTGTTATGCAGGCAGGAGATCGTTACTGCTCTCTCTCTCCCTCCCCTTGTCTCCCACCAACAGAGGTGAAGAAACCGCTGCTGACATAAAAAATATTTTAACTCCAGTCATTAATACTTCTTTGTGTATTTTCTTAAAATACTTGATTTCCTGCCTCAGAATACTCATGTGTTCTGTTAAAGAGAGAAGAGACGTACCAACCTAGGATAAAGGTGGAAGCCAATGAACCTTTTCAAACTCACTGTTGCTAAGTCTTTCCTCTCATCTCAGTTCCGTGCTGCCAAGGACAGACAACATTGCCAATCACAGCAGCAATATCTGAGGCAAAATATGAACCTCTCTAAAGACCCTATTTATTTTCTGTAACAGGAACATATAAACACCAGGGCTAGCTTTAAATATATAAAAATACAATTCTGACTGAACAGCACATGGATTTTTTTTTTGCAGGAAGAACGGGAATTGCAAAAATGCTTTTCTGCAGCTACGCAGGTAGGTGGCTATCCCTCGTTCCTGTTGCTAAGTACTTTCAGGGAATTCCTCATATTTACTCATGACCCTTAGATGTTTATGCTTTTATTACATTTCAAATAAGTCTTAACAGAAATTTTTCTCACTCTTAAACATGCTATTTCTGTAAAGCACACAGAAGCTTCTACAAAGGACTATGTTAATTTCTTGCAATGATTGCATTAGAGTGAATTATGATACTTCTGTGGTACTACTTTTTTCCTTGACTATCACAGCTGAATTGGCCAAATAGACATTCTTTCAAACTGTATCACGTGTTCATTTTAAAAGACTAATCTAGCACGACAGTTATTCATAAATGTGGGTACAAGAGCACCACTAAAAATGTAAAACTGAAATATGCAATTTTTACAAAATGGCAGCAAAAGTCTCAAGTGCTCAAATTGTCTTTGCAGCTTTTGGCAAGTCTTTCAGCAAATATTGATCTTTTTAGATTTTACAAGCTTCCAAAAATATGACAAAATCCTTAGCATTTACACCATTAAAACTGTCTTCTATTGAATACATTTATCACTGACAAATTTGAGAAAATTGTCTAATAAATGTTATAGGAAAAGATAGGAAGTAAAAGAAACAAAAGTAGGACATTGCCACATGAATAGTCATTCATTTTGAATATAATAAGACAATTTCCTAGAAGACAGGAAGGCTGAGGGTATTGCTACAGTCAGTAGGTGTGGACTGTCCATCAAAGCTCATTTTCAAGGACTGAATAAATTAAAAGTTGTATAGGAGCTTATTGATCTAACTTTGATCTTAGCCTTACTTTGAGTGGGATGTGTGTTAATGGATGACCTTCACAGGTACCTTTTACCCTAAATAATTCTATGAGTTTCTGAAGAACTGCAAAGAGGAAGATAAAAGGAATAAGGAAGGGAAGAAGGAAAAGCAGACTATGAAAGGAGGAGTTGGTTTGGAGTAATAAGCTTTTCAATCAGAATGAACAGCTAGTTGGCAGGTAATAAGCATGTTCAAGGGGAAAGAGATAATAGCTTCATGACATCAGTGATCTCCAAGATGTGTACAGCAGTTCCTTCAGTATCTGTTTCTGTTAGTGGAGTCTCAGCTTCAACCTTGTTTTCCACCCTAAATTGCTTTGTCTCTTGAGTTCTCAGTGTCTTCAGGGAATTTTTCTCTCATTGAGGTGATTATGTTGTTTGCAGATTCTTCTCTCAACAGTTTCTGGATGACATGAACTATTTAATGGCTTGAATGTTATTCAAATGAATTCTTGACATGACACTTGAGTCCCTGTGAGATTATTTAGATTTAAGGTTTTTCTTTTTAGTGATTCAATGCTAAAATCAGCAACACAGATTCTATTCTTCAGACTGTCTGAAGATGTGATTTTAGCTTTTGCTAAGTATCTTTTTTTTTCTCTAGTACGTGATATCTTGACTTTCCCCAGTTGGTATTTTTCTCATCTTGATCCATGCAATCCTGTGCTGAGTATAGCTGCATATTTGTGATATAGCCAGATTTGCTTCCTTTGGTGAAGCTGAATTACTCAATGGTGGGATGCCCCTTTTCACTTTGCTCTGTCACAATCACATACGCATTATTTTTGAACCATAGATAAGAAAGGTTGATGATTTATAGAAAAGGTCACGGCATATCCAAGATCCGTAAATACTGCTGTTGATTCCAGCTGAGGAATAGCTAGGTGCATACTCTCATTCAAGAAATGATGGTTAATCTACTTCCCTGTTTGCAGCTAGTCAGTCTTTGCAGTATCATCATAACACTAATATTTAACAGATTGGAGACAGATTTTACACTGCTGAATATTCCAGTGATCTGTTTCCAAAAGTGATGAACAGAATAAGATGGTTGGAAAGGCTTCTGTGCACAATCCCACCGTGTACACTGCTCAGTCTTTTGCCAATTTTTCCAGTAGGCTCCTAAACTTACTTACATTTCTGAAATGTTTAAGGAAGATCGCAATTCATGTTATTCATGTTTCATTTTCAAAAAGTTTTGGATAACATGGACTGAAATCATAGATTCAAAACAAATCTGGATGCAGAAGTTTAGAACTATGGGGTGGTGTTTTCTGGGGTTTGTTTGGTTTTGGTTTTGGTTTTGTTTATTTCAGACAGATAAAAAATAAAGAAACACTGGAAGTGCAAAAGCAAAATATGCTTTGAAGAAAATAGCATGAATATATGTTACCAAATGTCCTGGTTTCGGCAGGGATAGAGTTAATTTCCAAAGCTGAATAGTTCAGGGATTGAAAGCTTATAAAGACACTTTGCTATTGAAAATCTCCTTAAAATAAAATAGTTTCAGCTCATTTTGAATAAAACTGTATACCACCAACATTACTAAAAAGGAGAAAGAGAGGAAGGAAGAGAGGCATCGGTATAGAAACCATTGAAAACGAATCAATAGAAGTGCATTTAAAAAACACAACAAACTCCCCACAAAACCCCAAAAACCTAGTCTGAAAGAATGAGAGAAAGGAAGGACCTTGCCTTCTTGTTATTTAGCATATTCAACTTCTTGGCAAAAGGTTTACACAATAATCTGCATTTTTAATACAGACAACTGAGAAGAAACTTCCTATATTATTATAAAGATTTCCTATATAGAGAGGCAGTTTTCATCCCCCCCCCCCCCCCCCAAAAACCCCCACCAAATAAACAAATTGAAGTTTAAATAGAGTACTCATTACCCATAGAAACATCGTTATACTGGAAAACTACTACACAATATATCATTGCTGGTGAAGCTTACAAATAGTTATTTGGTTACCTAGATATTTAACATTCAAATTTACTTGAAAGCTTGTCATTTGAGAAAAGGCTCTGACTATTTGTGGAGTGAGGTAATTAATGGTCACTGGAATAAATTACTGGTCCCAGTAATTAATGGCCACTGGAATCTGTTCCATATGTAGTAAATCACAGGACAAGTCTTCATGTTGCGTACAGCTTTTTTATTCTGCAAACAGGAATGGAAATGGATCTGTAAAATGCAAACATTTTTGTTTTACCCTGTAATAATGCAAAAACATGGCACATGAACTTCACGTTCAAGCCTGAGCTGCTTTATATATATTTTAAATAATTCTCAGATGATCTCTTGAATATGTATCTCTTGTCTTTTTTAAAGTTATTACCTGTAATATTCTCAGAAAGACCAAGAGCCTCAGTCAGAGAAAAGGAATGCTCTATGTGATTCACTGCTTTGATTCTTTTTTTTAGCCAGTGGGCTCCACTTACTGAGATATAATAATTCTCAGATCTCTTGAATATGTATCTCTTGTCTTTTTTTTGGGCTCCACTTACTGAGGTACATTCATATCAGCCTAAAAAGTTTTCTTCCTTCTTCCAAAAATGTTTGTATAAATAATTTATAAACCATTGCCATTACACCATAACTTGCACTGATTTTCCTCCTGTTCAGCTGTATGACCAAGTATATTTTAAGAATTACAGGCAATCATAATTTGAGGTCCAATCCGTCCTCATATTTATGAGATTTTCAGATCTTTAGCAAAATGCTAGTTCCACATCAAGTTGACCTATTGAGTCAAACTGTCAGTAGGATTCTTCAAAGGAAGGAAAAAATAAGAGTAGCTCAAAGCAAGTGATTTCTATGTCATGAGCTCTCATTAACTCAGCTTTTTCTACCAAAGGTACCAGACAGTACTGTAGTGTAGACCACTGCAGCTATTAAAACTTTCCTTAATTGCTGAATTTCAGAGTAATTTAAAGGTAAAGCAACATGGGCTGAATGGAATTGTCACCTAGGCAGTCCCTTTAAAATTATTTCTTGAACTAATACTCAGTCAAGCAAGAACTGTCTTTGTCAGCATTTTTAATTTAGAAGAAACTGAATTATTTATTACTTTCACACCAAACAGTATTCATTTTATTATTTTTGGAATAAAAAAAATTGCCTATTTTAGAATAGCAATGTCAACCTTATGGATCAAATCTTGCATTCTTTTTTCAAAACTTTCCCTGAAGAAAGTAGGTGGTATCTAATTTAGCTGGCACTTCAGCTATATCTTAAATGATTTGACTTAGGGGTATAAAAGGGAGTATTCCATTTGCCTAATCCAATCATCTAAATTCCCTAGGCAGTCAGAGGAGAAGCCCAGAAAATTTATGATTGTAGATTTAAGATTCAAGTACTATTCAGATATCTCCAGAGATAAGCCCAGCCCACTAAAGTGAGAGGCCAGCTTACTCGAGCATGAGTACAGATAGTCAATAGGAGGTTTTCCAACCTCTTGAAATCCAATCTGTCTGACCTAACCTGACCTATGGCACTGGATGCCCTGGGGTCTGTCCTATAACTGTAGATGAAACAGACATCTTCCATTTTTCTTAAGTAGCTAAACACAAGCCCATGAGAATCCTTCATTAAAGCTCTCCTTTCTCATTGAAACTAAAGCAATGTGCAATACAAGAATCATAGGTCTAGACACAATATGCCACAAGCTGGCCTGAATCTTAATCTAGTGCTAAGAGTAATCACCAAGGGAGCACATATGTTCAGATCTTCTATTCTCCAAAAGGTTATATATTTCACAATATTAAATACAAAACAAAAAACAGACCTGGGAGAAGCATTTTCTCAGAGTAGAGATGTATCAATCAATTGTAGGTATACATGCAATTCATAGCCCTGAAAACTGGGTGGATAGGCTGATATCTTGAAGTTGTCAGCAGGATTTAGGTAGATTGCATGCCAGTTAATGTCAATATAAGCTAAAGGGCAGGACTGTAATTCAAGATTATATATTCATATGAGTATCACAGATTTTTTGTTAAAAAATACCAAAGCAAAGGTTCTATCTTCTGTGTTACGGGCAATGAAAAAAAGCTTACATGCAGCCCAAAGGGAACCTGATGGAAGAATGGAGATAAGGATAACAGAAAGGATTAGAGAGTAATACCATATCATTAGTTGATTAGAAAGTCAAAAGAACAGGGGAATGGGTTTAGATTTCAAGTCACAGAGGAGATTAGTAAAGGGAGTAATTGACTCCCCTTTTGAGTTGACCTTCTTTCATAAGTAATGCCCCTTTTTGAGGGAGAAAACTCCATACATGCATCAGTACCTGTGACAAAAAAGGATATTAATGCTGCTATTTTCTGTACCTGCTGGTCAGCATGTACCAATAAAGCATGATACACTGAGTGACACTATTTATTGAGGGTCTAATTTAATACCCATATGGCAGTGAATAGCTGAGTTCGTGATCAATCTCACAAGTGGGATAAAATTTAGAAAAAATATTTTGGTAAGTGTAACAGAAACAGAATTTAGCCTATCATTGCAAGAAGGCTTAATTTTCATTATGTGTAATAGGAAAAATCTAAAAAATTTTTTTAGAGAAAAATCTAAATCTAATGGTGTAAGAAAGTAATAATACTAAAGGCAACTATGTAAACAAGTCATTTTGTATTTGAACCAATTAAAAACATAATATACAGTCAACCCTCAATTAGGAATCAGGTTAATGATGCATGTTAAAAGCTGTTATTTGCCATGTGATTTAAAGAAGGAGCTTATCTAGTTGACATGATCTAGCTTATGTTGACATGATTCCATATTCATTACTTCCTTTATTCAGTCTGAGACCATGGCAACAAAAGTAAGTCTTGAGCCCAACCATCTAATTCAGTAGGAGAAAGAAAATCTGTACTTTGAGCTTGATATTTCTTAGGTTTAATGCTGTCAGTAGCAATGACTTCTCTTTACTTTGACTGGAAAGAGGCTAATCATAATAAAGAAAGGTGCCACAAGACAGCAGGGGAGTGGCCACTGCTATGTAAAGCACTGAGGCTACTTGGGACTCCTAGAAAGAATCTACAGTAATAAACTAAACAGAAACTGCACCAACTAAAAAAGCACATTCCCATGATTAACCATACTGTCATACCAACAGCACCAACCCCAGTACTGTTTTGGTTCAACCCAAAGAATGGTCTGTCTTGGGTCAGGAGACATTCTCATTGCGTAGTGTTGATGCATCCACCATGTTTTGCAGAGTAAGAGACTTACCTATATGAACATGAGGAGTGCCATGCCAGTCAGCCTTGGGGTCAGAGAACAGCTCCTGCCCCACTTGGTGGTACAGATACAGCCCTACAAAGGAACTTTCCCTCACAGTTCATAAAACAAGAGCTCCAGCAAGTGCTATAAAGATGAACAAGTAGGAAGCATGATGCATGGCTAGTATAGTGTCTCCTGCATTTATTACCATGATCTTGGGAACTTTGGTCTTAAGATACAGCAAAAGCCCAGATAAACTATCTAATGCTTCAGTAGTTATCTTTAAGTTGCACAAAGTGCACAAAGTGCTGAATTCATATATATGCTATATATATACAATACAAAAGAAAAGGCATCATCCTCCATCCATCATGCTATAAAAAATACCAAAAGAACCTCAGATAGCTACAGAAGTTTAATGAAAAATTGTAACTCAACCAGCCTGTGTTTCAGGATAATTTTCCCCAGCCATGATCTGTTCGGTGTCTGTGATCACACCACAGTTGAGTTGAAAAGCACTGTGGCAGAATGGCAGTTTTGTTTCTTCTACTGGACACTTAGCATCCATTTAGGTTGAAATTAGTATCAAGCAGAAATTTAAAATCAAAAGATAACATTAAAATAAAAACAACAAATCACCTTTCAATGAAGAAATCTTAACAACCATCTCACTGTTTACATCTTTAATTTTTTATTTTTCTTAAAATGCTATAAATTGTTTTATTTAAAATAAAGTCATGAAACAAAATTCTTGAAACCATTATAATTTAAATATTTCTCTTCTATTTTTAGATATCAACTTCTTTTAAATTTGAGAGGGATATAAAAATACTTTTATAAGCAATCAAATATATAAAAGTATTATCATTATTTATGTAGATTTATCAAAGTATAAATACTTTATCAAAAGTATAAGTACTTCACATAGAAATATGTATTCTTTAGTTTTGTGTATTTGCAGTTAAGCTAAAAAGCCCGAGTAGTTATTGCTTCAAAGCTGCTTCTGTAAATCAATCATAACTTAATTTGAGGGAAAATCCAATGAACCAATGGACTTTTAACATCAGAGGCTCAGATGGATTTCTTCCCCTACTGTTTAAGCATTTTCAATAGTAAACACCTGAACTTATGCTCCAGATTAATTAGCTTCTTTTGTAGCATCTTGATTAGCTTTGGACTGACAACAATTTGCAAAATTTTCCTTATTCCCTTATCTTTCTTATTGGACATTTATTTTTCTATTTAGTTGCTTTCACAGAAAATTTTTTTGAGATGGTTCAAATTCTATTCTCAATGTCTGTAGACTGTTCTGTATTTTAAGATATTTCTTTTGTTTCCACTAAATTTGTTTTCTTCTTTAAACTTCCTGCTGGAAAGGTTTATCTGTAACACCATCCTTTAAACCTCTGTCTGTTGGTGCAACTGATGGGAACTACCAATAATGTAGCTGTGATACATCAAATTAATTGTCACACCTGAAGAACTCTGAATGAGATAACAACCTGCTTTTCTTTTATTATGATGTCACTTGGCTTGTTAGTTCTGCTTTAACAGTTATATTTCTGTATTCTTGAATGAGAAGAATTATGGTTTTTTATTAATAATATGTATTATTAAATACCAACAATGTACTGAGCACTTTACAAGACTAAAAACAGTTATTCTCTTCTGTGGCCCTTAATTTTATATTGAGAGAATATGGTAGATCCTAGCCGAAATAAAATTCAGGAGTCTAAACAGAAGAAAGAAAAAAAAAAGGAAAACATTTCAGAAAACAGGAAAGTGGGAACATGTAGAAGAAGAAATTATTCTTCATAGCTATCAAAAGAACATTCAAAGAACAATGACTCCACATAGGCTCTGTATAAATCTGAATATTTCATTCACCATCAAACCACATGAGTAAGGTTCAGCATCCCTTGGTCCTTGTCCTGTATCACTAAGGATAGGATTCATATCATCTAACCTTAAATGGCTACACTGTAGATAGCTGCATCTCAACTTCCCAACCTAGGCTTCCTTTACAATCAAGGAAGAGAAATAGGCTGTTCTAAAGTGCAATTCATATTAACTATTTTACATGCCTGTGTTGGAATAACTGCACTTTAGAATTAAAGGCTGGACCAGATGATTTTTTGAGGTCCTTTCCAACCTGGGCTGTTCTATGGTTCTATGATTCTATAAATTTACTCTTCTTCTGTAAGACATTGACAATAAAAGGGGTGCAGAAGATCAAGTCAGATCTTCGATCTGAAGAGATTAATCTCATTCTGCATACCTAAATACCATCTAACAGACAAATTCTTTCACTTGCTTTCTTTTGTACATTCCTTCAAATACTTAAAAGTACTCCTGCTCTAGAAAGCTTACTTAAATATGTCCAAACCCATCCATCATCATTTTGGGAAAATTATGATGATAAACAGTTGCTATTCTCTGAATATGAGATGGCAGTGTGACCAGGTGGCCAAGAAGGCCAATGGCATCCTGGCCTGTATCAGAACTAGTGTGGCCAGCAGGGTAGGGAAGTGATCGTGCCCCTGTACTCGGCCCTGGTGAGGCCGCACCTCGAATACTGTGTTCAGTTTTGGGCCCCTCACTACAAGAAGGATGTTGAGGTGCTGGAGCGTGTCCAGGGAAGGGCAACAAGGCTTGTGAGGGGTCTCGAGAACAAGTCTTATGAGAAGCGGCTGAGGGGAGGCTGAGGGGAGACCTCATCGCTCTCTACAACTACCTGAAAGGAGGTTGTAGCGAGGTGGGTGTCGGTCTCTTCTCCCAAGTAACAAGCGATAGGACGAGAGGAAATGGCCTCAAGTTGTGCCAGGGGAGGTTTAGATTGGATATTAGGAAAAACTGCTTCACCGAAAGGGTTATCAAGCATTGGAACAGGCTGCCCGGGGAAATGGTTGAGTCACCATCCCTGGAGGTATTTAAAGATGTGTAGATGTGGTGCTTAGGGACATGGTTTAGTGGTGGACTTGGGAGTGTTAGGTTTACAGTTGGACTCAATCTTAAAGGTCTTTTCCAACCTAAATGATTCTATTCTATCATTATTTGCTACAAATCTAGTCCTTTTAGTTTCCAGTGCTTTCTGAGGAGGGGGGGTACTGGGTTTTGTTCGGTGTTTTTTGTTTGTTTGTTTGTTTTAACCTTAGAAATCTATTTACATCTTTGGTAGATTTCTGTATTCTCTACGCTTACATAAAGACGGACATAACATACAACCTGAAATCAACCACACAGCTGCTTACTAATTTCCCCCCCACTGCAGCAGGACAGAGGTGTGAATCAGATGAGCAAAAGTGAAAAGACTCATCAGTCAAGATAAACAGTTTAATAGGTGAAATAAAAAAGGAAGAAAAACCAAAGGAAAGTAAAGCAAGCGATGCAAAGGCAATCACTCACCGCCTCTCATAAGCAGACTGACACCCAGCTAGTCTCTGAGCAATGGCTACCACCCCAAACCCCACTCCCTTCAGTTTTTATTGCTGAGAGATGGAATATCCCACTGGTCAGTTTAGGTCAGCTGTCCTGGCTGTGTCCCCTCCCAAATTCTTGAGCACACCCAGCCTACTCACTGGGGAACAGAGTGGGAAAAGAGAAAGCCTTGATGCTGTGCAAGGACTGCTCAGCAATAGCCAAAACACTGGTGTGTTACCAATACTGTTTTAGTCACAAATCCAAAGTATAGCAACATACGGGCTGCTATGAAGAAAATTATCTCCATCCCAGCCAGACCCAGTACAATATATGAAGTTATAATCTTTAGCAATGGGATGATTACTGATCTACCTACACATGCTTGTAATTTATTCCCAGCAAAAACATCTATTTGCACGAAATTAAGTTTAAGAGTATCAGTAATTTAGAGGAAAAAAAATTATTATTATGTTGTGATTATCCCAATACCAGCCATTACAAAGCAGAATAATGATTACACTTACAGAAATCAAAACAAATCAAGATACAGAAATGCATCTGAAAGATTGAAATGGTTTTAATCCTAAGTCATAGTACTATGCAGGAACTACAAGAAATTATCTGAGACAATTTCTTACTTGTATTTCAGATTAAATTGCATATTTTAAAAAAAAAATTGTTTTGCTTTTCATAATCCTCCTTCTTATATTATTGAAAGGAGAAGTCTCTCATTAATTTGAAAAGCACCAGGAATACTGTGTGTATTACTATCATGAATGCTGACTAACACAATTATGAAATATTTATCTTCTTTGCATGTGTGGAGAAAGAAATAAAGTAATGTTTCTATGAATGGGACAGCTTAAAGATTTTACAGTTCATACCTAGCTTGACCTTTGCCTGAAGTGTTATACAGAGAAAAAAACAACAATGCTATATAAATACTCAGAGCTCTTGGTGGTCTGTTACATCTCAATGATTTTCTTTGGAAGGAGTCTGAGAGCCTGCCACATAACATGACCATCCAAAAGCAATAAAATTGCATTAGTATGATGTAACTTCTTCCCATTGGAGTTCTCTAAGTTGATATATTTCCACTGAAAAAATTCTTAACAATAAAGATAACATAGAATCATAGAATAGTTTGGGTTGGAAGGGACCTCTAAAGGTCATCTAGTCCAACCCCACCCTGCAATGAGCAGGGACACCTTCGACTAGATCAGGTTGCTCAGAGCCCCGTCCAACCTGACCTTGAATGTTTCCAGGGAACATGTTGGGTTAAAATGTAAATAATTCAGTTAGAAATATATATACATCATAGTTAAACATTATGTACTATATATTTGTTCTGTCATTACTGTTGTTTATTCTCACCATCCAAACTCTTGAGACTTCAAATCAAACATCATTGCTTCTAAACACTACCAAGTTATTTTTTTTTGTTTGACAGCCACAACTAGCCATGTGACACTTATTTTTGAGGCACCACTTTATTGCATCTCTTGAATTCTTGAAGCCCCATGTGCTTAGCAGGGTGGACTGACACTGTTGTCACACTGCTACACAATGACACAAAATAGCTAAATCAAATAAACTTAACTCTGGCTATTCAGGTGTGCCTCTCAACCAGACAAAAGCAATCTTATCCATTAAATTGTATTGACAAAACACAGTAAGACATTTTGTTTTTTCTTCTTTAGAGGACTGTATTTGACAGTTACTGGCACTGCAGTAAAAGACCCAAAGACTGGCGCATACATGGCCAGTGGATTCAACAACCTTTCAAAATTGGACATGCCTTTTCTGTGACCACAAGTCACAAAGAGGTGGAGAGCTGATCTACTATTGACCTGGTTCTGGACCAATGTACAGGCTTTGATATAGAATTCAATTTAATTTCTTTAGCTTATTCTGAGGAGGTACAACATTTTTTTCAGGCTTAAAATTTCTTCTGACTCATGTTTAGAGTGTCATACTTGAGTCACAATGGATGAGAGATACCTGAATTGGCCTATCTTGAAAATAGATATAGAATTCAATTTAATTTCTTTAGCTTATTCTGAGGTGGTACAACATTTTTTTCAAGCTTAAAATTTCTTCTGACTCACGTTTAGAGTGTCATACTTGAGTCACAATGGATGAGAGATACCTGAATTGGCCTATCTTGAAAATGCCTTAAATGATGAAGAACAGACTTTATTATAACAAGGTGACTTTGCTAATCTTCATTTTAAAGAAAATAAAAACATCCAGAACAAAATTTTTTTTTCCTAGTTTAAACTATTAGGGCCCTGATGCTTTCTTCAAAAATATTTTTTATGTTCATCCATTACATCTCTAATAAATTATACATGTATGTACTGAAATGAATTATTAGGTATCTAGAAAAAGAGGTTTGTTAGAAAGTTAGGTAGATAAACCTGTCAGCCTGGACAACAAGAAGACCAAAAGGGATGTGTCTCCTATCATCCATAACAGGAGCAGCCTGAAAGTAAAATGAAAGAGGAATCTTTCCATGCATAATTTGTTTAACTGGGATTACTATATAAACATGAGTGAAATTAGTCAATTAAGGACAGATCTTTACTGTGAGACATATGTCTTCACAGTGTATGTATACTAAAGCAAACAAACAAAAAAGGTACAGTGCAGCTGTCAATAGTAAGGCAAGAGACAAATAAAACCAGTAAAAGTAAGCCTTTATTTTTTCATGCTGAAATCTTTGCTTAAAGTAAAGCCAATAATCTTCTCTTTTTTAAATGGAGACCTATGACCATTTCATTGTGCACAGCTATACATCTTAGTCTTAATTCCATCTTAGTCTTCAAAGAGATCTTCTGATATGTCACAAGATGAGAAGAGAGTCTTAATTCTTGCTATTTCCAGCTCGGCCAGAAGTGTAATGTACCATGCATTTAGGAAAAGGCTGTTTTCATGGGTTATACTGACACAAGCATTAACATTTTCACTCCTGTTCCAGCAGCCATATATTGGTTAAAAGGCTTACACCGATGTAAAAGGGCTTCCCAAATTTCAGGACTTTGGCCAACAGATGACTCTGCCAGGGTACCACAGAATGCTGGCCTCTGAATCCCACATTGCAAACTGCGATGAACAAACCTGAAGTTCATAACAGAATGAAAGAAAAAGTACCTCAGTGGTAAAGCTGTAGCCATGTGGTGCTACTGGTAATCGGGTAGGTAGGGAGCCTTCATTAGTTTTATTGTGTAAACCCTTCTGAGTTTGCTATATTAGTTTTACATGGCTACAGTTTTACCAGCAGCCCAGCACTAGCAGGACACAGAAGTGTGTTAAGGCATCTAACTCCTCCTTTCTGATTCCTGCTTCCTGAACTGTAATTTTACTAGTTTCTAATTTTAATTAGACCTCTACATTTCTGAAAATTATATATAGACAGAGATGGAGTATATTATATGGGACAATTAAGAAAGCTTTCATTTTTAAATGAAGTTTATAACTGAGGCTAATAGGTCTAAACTTATCAATACATATTCAACAAAACCACATTGCTACAACATTGCTTCAGTGGACCCTCCCAGAACTACCCCCTACTACTTTATGTTATTCAAAACAGCCCATGCTACTCTGTGTTTGTATATAGAGGTCACAGAACCATGAGCCAGTCGGGGAGCTGGTCTAATCTGATACATTCAAAATGTGCAGCAGCTATGGCCGTCAGGATTTCAGTAGTTTGGTATTATGAGGTTCCAGAACAATCTGTTCAGAGATGACAATGGCTCAGGAAAAAGCTTCAAATCACGTTAATACAAAGGTATTTGTAATAACTGGTACTGTCACAATTTAGTAATGAACAGTGAAGCACAAATAACTGGAAATAGGATGGAGAAAGGAAAGAAATCCAGGCTAGTGGAAAGACAAAGATTATACTTTAAAGCACTGCAATGAATTTATCATTACTGACTTCAACCTCAGTTTATATTATTCTGAATGTTGTTTATTATGTGTCTGTTACTAGGGAGCTTACCCAGTTTGAACCTCTGACATTCTTATCTCTGAAAACTGATGGAGAATTTTTGCATTCATTAACCTTAATATGCTTTTATCAGTCTCAAAAATAAAAAAAAAAAACAAACAAAAAGGCAGCTATATCCTGAACAGTAAGAGGTTCAGCTGCAAAAAAACAAAGTCACTGAAACAAGAACAAAAGGTGACAGTAAAAACCAGTTGATGAAATAGCTAGTGAAAGCAAACTTGAGTAGAAAGGACTGAGATTGGAATAAAATAATCAATTATCAATGGCCAAAGGGCATTTGATATGTGAAAAGAAGAGGGATTTTCCTTTTTTTTCCCCATATATACAAAGCATACTTTCATATCTGAATTATTGATTTCATTTTAAGTGGAAAAACTATTACAAAAAATAAAAAAAGTCCCATGAGAGAAACACTATGGAACATCTATTTCTCACATAAAGGGCAGCTGCTCTGTACAGGATAGTTTTCAAAAGGTAAAGATGCACAATGGGAAATAGTCTGTGTTTCAAACCTTTAAGCAAAAATTTGTTTATTTCTAGCTTCATATGGTATCCTGAGACATGAAATTCTGAGTAACATTTTTGCCACGTTTTTGCAGCCATGAAGCTACAGCTGATATTTAGAGCCCAAAGTAAAAGAATTCTGTTCATTTAAAAATCACAGCATGTAAACTGTGATTAATTATTAATTTCCAAAAGTTTTAAAAATAATTAAAATTAAAATTGACATTGTGAACACACAAAAGACCAATAAAACACTTACTGAGCTGCTGTAGGTGTATTAAATTACTCAGTAAGTCTTCATTAGGTGCCTCCATACTGTGAAGTCAGTCTTTACACTTCTGTAGTGGGGATTTAATGCTGCTGTTGCTCATACTACATGGATTGTTGTTCGTTTGCACATTCTGACCTGGGACAAATATTTTCTCTGGGGAAGCCTGGGTGACAATGATCCATGCCAGAGTCCAGCCCTACATACTATACGGATACAAGCTAGGATGTCTAACTCGGTCCAAGCACCCTTCCTGTCATCAATAACTAATACATTTCAGTCCAACTGTAATTAGCTTTGAAATCTCATTTTATTGTAGTATCTCTCTGCCAGCTGAGTAAGATAAGGATGCTAGAATAAAGATGATGAGGAGGAAAGGGGAACAGGAAAGACTGGTTTACAATTAATAGGCCCCTCTTGTGGTTACTTTCTGAGGGTATCAGGCTTACCATAACAGATGTAAATCCTACTTTAAAAAATAATAATCATTTACACCTGATTTTTCACTATGGGAACGTTCAGAGTTCCTAATTTCATGAGCTGTTTAAGACATAAATTCTAGAAATGCACAGATGAGCCAGCTGTGAGTTAAAGACATAGCATAAACAGATACATGAATTATCAAAACTCTCACGATGTGTGACACATCAAAATAAATGCAAGACACCTTATTCTCATAAACATTACTCACTAAAAGTCCAATTATCACCCCCAGAACTCCTTTAAGAGCTCGGTTCTGATCTTCATTTTCCTACTATATGCTAGACTGAAATTATGAAAAGTATACTATAAGAGGTATATTTTGTGTGCTTTGAGCTTTTAATATTTCATTATCAGTTTTGTAGTTTAGGAAAGTGTGATTTCCTTCCTTTACATGTTGTACCTGGCTGTGTATGTTTTGGGTCAAAGAAACACCTCTAAGAAATAACCTCAGAAGAGTCCATTTTGCAAATGTTCTCTTTTAGGCAGAACTGCCTTACAAGGCCTCCATTGCAATTATAAAACAATTCTAACACTTCCATTTGAATTTTTTTTCTTATAAATAATGTAAATATCTTTATAGTTTTACAGTGGACTCACACTGCATTATTTTTAAACTTTTAAAAAATAATTTGGACATAAAAATACTAAAAGCACCCTAAAGTTTAATTGTTTACTATAAACACGTTTACTTAGCTCTTTGTTCAAATTAAATTGTTTTTATTCACATCAAAAATGAAAGGTGACAGGCCTCAAAGTTTGAGATCTTGAGATTTTTACGGTGCAAGAAGAAGCAGTTTCAAAGATAACTGAGTCAAAAGACAACATGCAGAGGTTTTCTACCACCCCTTTCCGATCAATGCAAGTTACTCATATACTGCAAATAAGGGAGTACAGGCTCTCTGGGAGAGTCCTATACTGCATTAACTGCAGTTAACTGCATTTAACTGCACCCTAAAATCTGAAATTTTAATCCTCATACCATAGCACAGGATAAAATAATGTTGACAGTTGACTTCAGAGAGCCCTCTCAGTCTGTTATGTATTCCATCATTAAAGGATTATCCAATTAAGCTCTCCAGTAGATGAAAGAAATCTTTATGTTGACCCTGTCTTGAGACACACAGATAGATCTAACGAAAGGTTCCCGCATGTCTGAAACTGCAAAGTCGCTCAGACACTGAAACCGTGAAGTGGGTTTGAGCGTCCAGAGCTACCTGCCAAGCATCTCCACAAGTGGTAGGAGAGACCTAACAGCTTCAGAAGAGTTTATCGAAAAAAACAGTACACTGTGGAGAGGACTCTCCTCCACCAGCCAGTAAAACATGCCCACTGCAGGTGTTTCTGATCTCCAGCTTGTGCTCCTCCTCGCTTGGGTGCCTGACCCAGCACTGAGGACAGGTGCCTCTGTCCACTCAGGAGTAAATCCATTGCGTTGACTTTCCACCAAGTCATCCTAAGGTTTTAGGCATAGGAGAGCATTCTTGTTTTCTTTTTCTGTTAAAGTTGTAGCAACATGGTGAAAGGAATATGAGATTTGTGGAAATAAAAAGGGAGACAAGGAAACGAAGTCTGTAGCCTTGTGCAGTATCATGAAATCTGTCATGTGTGTGCCATTGGTCTGACAGGAACCAGAAGAGACTCCATAAAATTACTACAAAGCATAAAACAAATGACATCTAAGCACATATTCCCATGTAACTGGCACATGTCACTGCCTGCTCTTGGCTTTGATTAGAACGTTTTCAATTATTGGTGTGTAAATGGAAAAAAAAGTGGGATTTCCTAAACAAATACTCTCCAGTCACCAAAAGCAGCAGCAAACAAATTGGTCTATGGATATTTTTCAAACATGCTCTGAACCACCAGGTACGAAGTCCCATGCTTTCTCCCATCCTTTACGTTCCAGTAATGCCACGGCCACCCTACAAAGCAGCCTGGTTCCCCAGGGTGAAACCTGCGGCACACCAGCTCCACGCTGCCGTGATCAGCATTCCTCTGGGATGTGTCTTCAGCCCCACTTGAAGCTCCCCTTGGCCTTGGAGCCCTTTAATCACCATGATTTTTATCCTCTCATTTCAGCGTGGGCATAGCAAATTCTCCTTTCTCTCTGAATCTACTTGCAATACAAAACCAGCTGCAGGTGAATTTTAAGAGGAGTCCCACCCTGTTGGGAGGCCAGGGAGCAACAGCTGTCTTCTGCCCATCCCATGGACCCCCATGAAACTTGGGTGGGAGGAGAACGCCTGGCCATGCCTGGCGATGACATTCAGCCAGGGAGCAGAGCACAGCTGCAGACTGACTGCTGGGGAATTTTAACGCCAACCAGAAAGACACGTAATGAGTTTTAAGCACTTCCCAGGTTAGGCAGCTGCTGAGCAGGGGGTGTTTCGATTGCCTAGATACAGCCTTAAACCTAGAGTAACTGGCTTCTAACGTGAAAGCTAATTCTCTCTGATGTCTCAATGTGCCATTTATGCTGTGCCACCAGGGAACTAAGACGTGCTGCACTTGCCTACCTGATATGAATTCTCCTTTGATAGTTACCAGATTGCCTATTAGTTAAAGCAGTATAAATGTAGTACATGTGGTTTATATACCACCTGCATATTCACAGTTCTGCCATGAACTGGGAAATGATAAAACTTTTACAAACATTGATTTTATGGCAGACTGCCTCTGGGGAAAATCACTTCTTTTGTTAAGGCAATAGCCTTCTGCCAAATGGAAATCACGTCGCTGAAAATCCCCTTCTGCATTGTCCATTTAATCTCTGCTTCTAATTTTTGTGGTTGGTTGTTTTTTTTTTTACCTTTCATGCTAAACAATAATGCTCTGAGCATCAAAAGATAATGCTGGCAGACAGCCGGCAATGGGGTATATACAAAACAAGAAATATGAAATATGTTTTTTTTTTCTATTTGATGTGTCTGCCCTATATGTGGTACAAGTTAAACAACCAGTCATATAAAAAAATCAGGTTATGATTATTTATTGCAAGCTACTGCAATGTTTGGTATTATAATCTGATAGGATTTTGATTTGCAAACACTATTTTTATGAGGATATGTGTGTAATAAGATAGCAAAAATTATCTGATAGTGTCTTTATGCAATGCTGATCAGTAGCACTAAAATTACGATCACAACTAATATATAGAATACGACTTATCTGTCTGTACCTTTTAGTATAACTGTATGCTGTATAAGAAAGAGCATAGAAAAAGGTTTTGCTAACGATAATTTCCCTTCCCCATGTGCAATTGTAAAAATATCTTCTGTTGCTTCCTCTCCTGAAGACGGGAGCCATTTATAGATAGAATACAGACAAAAGGAACTGCCAAATTTATGGTGTACGAGATCAATTGATTGTAAAAATTGATTACTGTTCTTCCATAGAAACGACTCTGACTCTGAACCCCACATTGCTGTATCTAAGAGCTGGGGAAAAAATGCAGGAAAAAATGCTGCCTGAGCTAGACATGACTAGTATATTCTGTCTTGAGACAACGCAGTGGGAACAACCTATAGAAAGTGGCTTTTTCCTTGACTCTTCCTACAGTCTCACCCTTAGCCATTCAAGACAGAGGTCCATCACCGTGACTATAGAAACGAAAGAAAGAGGATGAAGTTTTCAGCATCCTGCTTCTTTTCCCTCTTCTATACAGAAAGGGAGCATACAACTGAAAATCTACATAGGAAAAAAAGTGACATATTGTAAATGGTTAACAAAATATCCAGAGCTCAGTAAATTCTCATCCTATATTCTCCAGGAGCAATTTTAATCTAACAGGTATTAAACTGTTATTGGTATGCAATATTGTAATTCAGTGTGACCAATGGAAATAGTATTCAGTCCTAAATAGCCAGGAAAGCAGCAGGTCCAAACTATCTGCATCTCATTTCAGTTTTAATTATTGCAATAACATCTCATTTGCTTCAAGGTATTATAATTATCTTCTCATTTAAATGGAGTGGTATTTTAATATGAATGCAGTTAATGAGGCAATAGGTTGAAAATGTCCATAGCATTGGGCTTTAAAGTAGAACAAACTATTTTAAAAATTGATCATCACTAGCAGTTAAATGCATTTTCATTTTGCCCAATGCAGAGTATACACTCAAGTGATTTATAATAATTTTTACAAATTGCAGTGGGTTTAAATTAAAAATTGGTAATAAATGCAGGCACTAATTAAGAGTTCTTCTGCTGCATTTGGCCATTTAGACTGTATCAGGCCACGATTTAAAATGTAAGTGTTCATTTAATTTGAAGACAAAGAAAGAAGAAAAGTCTGTCACAACAAGCTTTCAGTTCTCTTGTACATTAATAAAAGTATTCTGGTCTATTTATAATTTATCTAGATGGCAAAAAAAAATTCCTTCAATAATGCTGTGTACCAACATTAACATTTTATTTCCTAACTAATATCTATTGGATTATATGCCTTCAACACATATTATTTAAAAAAATAATACTCTTTAAATTATTTATAATTGATTTTGAATTATAAAGTGTTCTCTGGAAACTTTAAAATAAATTATTATTATTATGATGATGATTTGCAATTCAAAAATCCCCCAAAGCCCAAGGAGGTGTTCCTGCATAACTATGTTATAGCCCTGAAACACTCATATCCATAACCCAGGATAAGATGTTCCCTAAGAAAGTAAATTAATTTTTTTTTATGTCATTGACAATATTTTGTCATTATTAAGTAACCTATTATAAGCACCTCAGCCTACACTAGTTATTTCCCTAAGGATTACTTTGAGACATTGAAACTGATTGGTACCATTTGCTAAGCCATTTCTGCTGCCTGTAAAAGCCTGAAACACTTGGTATTTTTCAAGCTGACAATTTCTATTTTGCCCTCAGAGACTGTCAACATTTTAAATTTTTAAAGTTTTCTTTCTTTTTTTTTAATCAGATGTAACAACACATATTTGACACACAGAGTTTAAGATGACTCAGGACTACGGCAAAAGTGTTCTGTTCCTTGAGCATCAGGGAACAGTCACAGGCAGACAGTTTAAAAACAATTTTTTTTACAAAATATGGTGAGGTTACCATTAAATGATTACATTATTTTTCTCCTACTCGGCTTACATTTTGACTTTTGACCTTGCTCCAAATACTATCCCTTATGAAACCTGAGTTTTTTTCCTCTGTCTTCGTCACTTTCATCCTTTCCCCATTTTTTATTTTCAACCCAACAAAGTGATTACAGGCCTGAGAATGCTTTTCAGAATAAAATTTTCTTTTACTTCAGTTTACTTTAAAGTGAACTTCTGCTGCATTCTTTCTGACTGCATCAAACATCTCTATCTGGTAACATTTTATTCTCTTCCAAATTTGCAGAATTTGCATCAAAACTAATCTATGAGGAGAGGAGCAATATGGAGCGGGACTCACACAGATTATTTTGTACACATCTAATACGCCGATACCACAATATAGTTCCCAATTCTTTTATTCAAACTTGTGTCTTTCTCTGACCCTAACAAAACCAAATGTTGGTAGACTGCTTGCAATCACTTCTGTGTTTCTACTGATTATTGGCTAGCTCTGGTTTGCAGTTTCCTTTCCCTGCTCCAACTTGACTACCATAAAACTTGCTTTTTACTTTTTTTTTTAAACAACCTATCAAAAACTGTTGAACGCACTCATGCTAACCCTCTTGAATCGGTTACCAGCAACTGCAAATCCCAGTGGGATACACATGCTTTTGCAGTACCTCCTGATTAACATGTCCCAGAGTTACAGCTCTATGTTCGGAAAATATAATACTCTTTTTGCATATTCTGCTCTACATGACTTATGCCTGCTGTGCTAATCAGTCATGTTGCTCAATAGCTATTTTGAGTTCTTATTGCTTATTTTTTAAAACTGAAAAATTGATTCAATCAGGATGATGCATGGTAACCTTTTTAGCAACTTACCATTGTCCAGACATGTTCAGGCTGTGGAGCAACTATCATAAAGACACAGGATATCATCTCATCCAAATCTCCCAGCACTGAGATATAGCAACATACTATATCATCACTTTGGAGGCCTTGCCCATAGTTCTCATTAATGAACATTTGTAATTTGAGAGTTCAATTTTAACAGCAGGATAACCACTGCTAAGCTGGTAATACCACTTCATCCCAAATGATTAAGCCAAAAGCTTTCTATATTTGGGTACAGACATAGGGTCATTGAATCCCACTAAACAGTACACTTCCATAAACATCTGGCTATTCCTTTACCTTTCCTGCCATCAGTATTACTTCTTTCCATGTCTTCACCTGTCCAGGAGCTCAGAGCAGGAAAATGATGGGATCAGTCACATATCTTGCAGTTTCAAATGCTCCATGCTGTACTACTGGGGTCTGTTATTCTATATTCTTGCCCAGAAACTGGTTCTTCTGCCCACAAATGAGGCCAAAATTTAGACAGGTGTCATAATACCACTATACTATTGTTCTCCACTTCCACTTCTGGGGCAGGTATTATTTTTATCTGTCCTAACCCACTAGAATCAGCCTTCACTTTCTTCATTCTGATAAATAGGTTACTGAATGCTAGTACCTTGGGAAGAAGGGTTCTCTAATTCTATTTCTTTGTCCTTCCCTCTTTGTAAGCATTACTGTCCTTTTCTGTTTTCTGCCTCACTGTCAGTTTACACCATGTGCAGGGAGGATGTTAGTTACAATGTTTTCATCCCACTGAGCCTCTCCTGCATGGATGTGGATACTCTGATAAACATACCAGAATTTTTCTTTTCCTCTGTGCTTGTGCAGAGCCATCTGTAGTGACAAAATAGCATTGCAAAAGTCATCAGTGTACTGAACATTTCATCTAGCTCTGTGTGTAAAAGCCAAATGTCAGGTGCCAGATTTATGACTCCACAGGATATAAATATTCCCTCTCTGGAAAGGTCACGCAAGATTATCATCAATATATGAAGCAGACAGTGACAACAGTGTCCATTTCAGTACCTTCAGTTGTTTGTAGATCTATAATTTGCTGTGCAGTTGTTTTACAACCACCATAATGATTAGCCAATATGCAGTAATGTTATCTTCTGATTCTACAGTAATGGTCTTTCATAGACTTCAAATCACAGCTTTGCCATGAAAGAGCAATTTCCTTTGAAAATGGCTTCTTATTCCTGGTTGTATAGAGTTGATTTCTTGTCCTTTACATATGAAGTTCATGAGTTGTCTCCAATCTCTAGCTTACAGGATACATTTCCCATTGGAGTTCTCTAGAATTTGTTGTTAATTACTGCTGGGCTGTAACTCACTGTAAGAAAGCTTTTTTCTTTTTTTTTTTCTTTTTTTTTTTCCTTTTTTGATTGGATTTACAATGTTTTTTAAATAATTACATCTGGTTCTAATTCATCCCTGGGGAGTCACACTGGATTGCCTAGTTGAAGCGTAACCTGATGGTGTCTTACTGCTACTGCTCCTGCTTTAATTTTGACATCGTACATAGATGTTTTCCTGTCCAGAGTATTTAATCTTTATATGCTCTAGGACTGAGGCCATTCTCTGATCCCTCAGCCTTTCCACACAAAATTTTGGTGAAATCCTTCCCTGGCTTGTCTCTATTGCATCTGAGGCTACTGTAGCTCTCACTGCAACAAGGTACTTCCATGCTTTCATGCCATCTGTCTCAGTAAACGTAACTTCTACAAGCATGGACTTGTGACTGTCATTTGTATGTACTGGGAGGGAAGTTAACACCTGACTAGTCTTGGTTACTCATCTTTCCAGGATTTTCATTCTTCCATTTCTATATATTTGTATGTTAAAACTGATTTTAAGATTAGATTCCTCTTTCAGACCAGATGGTCTTTCGAATGGTGTCCCCTACACCAGTTTCCTTAAAATGCCCACATTATGTGACAAGAATTATTCACAATGTACAGATCTATTCCTTCATACTTTCATTGGATTCTTTTGATGATCTGCACAAGTACTTTAAGCTCTCAATTCCCAATACAGAAGCAAAGTCAAGCTTTGGAGAAACACACACTTTCCCCTTACAGTTGTCTTTTTTGCACAGCGAGATCTATGACCTCAGGCTCCCATGTCCACTGAATCTCCATTCTGGTTTCTCTCTCTGCTGTAAAATTCAGACATCTCAGTACTTCAGACATTCCAGTACTTCAGTACTGCAATGAATAGTGCTGCAGTAAGCACAACTGTAAGAAACAGAGCTTTCATGTGTGTACAACATGCTCCGACTCTGCTGTTTCCAACTACATCAAAAACAACTTCAATTATGCCCTTAGTCCATACTAATACACGTCCTTCATGAAAACTGTTCTTTTTTCAATTCTGCTATAACCTTCGTTATCTTTCCCTCAGAAAAAAAAAAAGAAAAAAAGTCAGTTACAGCTGAGAGTGCATATCAGAAACTAACATAAAGCATATGATAGAAAAACTATAATTGTTTCAATATCCTCAAAAGTCAACATAAAGGTTAAACTGAAAAGAAATTCAAGTATGTTAAGAGAGAAACACACAGCATAATCCCCATGCAATCTAAATTCTTGTACTGTAGTAACACCACAAAGAAACCATTTGGTTTCTGTTAAGATTTTCAGAGCTTGTGATTCCAAATCTTGTTAAAATGATTTTTTGAACATATTGTCTTCTTTTTTCTTGGTAGTTTCACACTAGTGAGAGATAATTCACACATTTCTTTACCTTGGCATGTCTCAGAACACAGAGTGAAGAATGCCAATGTTTTTGTGGATGTACATATTTAACCCTTCCACCACTGCTCTCCATTAGCATTTGAAAGAATGCCTTTTAAGCAGTCAGAAATGCAAGACAAAGTTTGTAGGCAGTTATCATTATTATTATTATTACTACTACTATTATTATTATTATGCAGACTGATATCTGTTTTTTCCCTAACTCTATGTTTTCAGGCATGTAAGCCTTGTCTGGAAGCAGAGGCAGCAAGCTTAAAACTGAAATATATGCTGTGAACAACAACTTAAACGGTAAGGTCATACCTGTCTTAAAAAGCAGTTTAGTAGAAGCTTGTCTATTGAACAAAATAATTAGTGCAAATGACTCAGTGTCCACACTATATGCATTTTGAGGGACTACTTTGGGTTAGTTTTAGTATAATCCAGAAAACTAAAGGCCCAAAGTATTAAGATGCACTCCTGGAGCTCATCTTCTGGTTTGCTTTTATTCCATAGGAATACCTGGTATGAATTCTGAGCTCATTCCTTGCCATGGATCAAGCACAGTAAGTGGAGATGATTGGGAGATCCTACTTGAATGATGGATGAGGAAAAGGCTGAGGTACTTAATGCCACCTTTGCCTCAGTCTTTAACAGGCAGACCAGTTATCCTCAGGGTACTCGGCCCCCTGAGCTGGAAGACAGGGACGGCGAGCAGGATAAACCCCCC
>NW_008794578.1:171430-209839 GCF_000699145.1 Aptenodytes forsteri
GACGGTTGGACTTGATGATCTTAGAGGTCTTTTCCAACCTTAATGATTCTATGATTCTATGATTCTACTCAAAAGCACACACCCAATGTGCACTAAAATGACCATGTAAATGCACACTAACTTGATCGATCTTATTAAGTTGAGCTTACAGCAACACTTCCCATCTTCACTTAGACCTGTCTGTATGCCTGAAAGCTCAGCTCTATCTCCCCCACCCCCCTAGTCCCCTCAGCTTGTACAATAAAAGACATAACTTTTCCCTACAAATCTTCCCACACTTCTATCCTTAGACCCTCATGGCTCTAGCACTGTTATTTGCTAAATGTGTGCATGCTTATTCAACCATGCAGCTAAGGAAGATGGGAACCGGCTACCTACACTCACTGTCCTCTGCCTAGTTAGTTTATTGCTTCCTATGATAGAAACATGGCCAGAAAATGAAAATTTTCTTACCTGAAAGCATAACTGGAACTCTGACAATAATAAGCCCACAGGTTAGTAAGTGCATGGCCATTTTGTTGCAGAGACTGTTGATTGTCACTGGCTACATCAGCGTCCTTTTTTTTTCCTATCAGCTCCAAATTAGAGGGCAGAAATTGATTACATCATTTACTTCCTACATACCAAGCTTCTTTTTTTCCTTCTTTTTCTTCCTGAATGGGTAGAAATATTATATTTTGCCTTGTGGGGTATGGGTGGTTTCCCCTCACAAAGGAAGCTCAATGAAACAGTGAAGAAAACTTCTGCAGGACTCATTTAGTGCCCTAGGCAACATGGGAGCAGCTGAAAAGCACTACTAGATAACTCTGGCACAAGTGTACTAATGCATGAGTAGAGTATCATCAGAGCAGGAATGCATGTTTGTTTACAGACTGCGAAAAAGTTACTGTCCATTGTTTCCATCTATCATCTTATTTTGGACATTATTTAATATTTAACATAAAGCATTTTGGTTATCTTTGCTTCTTCTATGATATTGTAATAAGATACTTTTTCTTCTCCATTACCGTTTCCCCTCCTGGACATAGCTGTCCCATCACTGCCTCTCCCCAGTGGGGTGAGCAGAAGGGCTGCAGCAGACTGAGCGTGGGAAGCGCTTATTTGCCGGAGTTCTCTTCTGGACAGCTCCAGCACTCCCCCTCACTGTACTGCTCTGGCTTTGTGGGTTTTTTTTCTGCTTTTCACGATAAGCCAAATTCTCCTCTCTGTGTAGAAAGGCTGTGGGTGTATTGTGCTTGATCTGGCAGTATGAGTGTAGAAGAAAAAAAATCTAAAAGTTTTTTGTACCTTAATAGGAAACCTCCATTAAATTTTGTGAATAAAATACTGATGATGCAAGCACAGGTTTGAGGAGGGTGCTAAATTACAGGGGGTGCTGAAGTAGCAGAAAGAATGATGTACATGTCTACAAAGCAGGTACATCTTATCTGTTGTATAAGAAAGCCTTAAATTTTAAAAGATAAAATTTATGGCCTAAATGTACAAAATTGTCATTTAAACAAAAATGTGTTGTTACATTTATTTTAAACAGACTGTCTATATTAGCTTGTTTTTAGAATTGCATTAACAAAGCAGAAGTGAAGTTGCTAGACTTCATTAGCCTGACACTTCCTACCAGGCCAGGTCAATTGAGCGTCATCTTGCCCTAGTGCGATATACAAAGTCTCACTCTTCTCTAAAAACAGAAAAGCAAACAGATTAGTCTGAAGGGTGTGCACACCTTACTGTATATGACTCTCTTAAGATGAACCTGAAAATTTAAAGTCAAGTCATTTTTTGTTGTTTTTTTTTTTAAGAGAAGACAGTGTCTTCCATAACACCTATATTATTTGTACAGACTAGCAGTAATGCAGTAGAGGACGTAAAACAGCTATTCAAACTCAGTCTGTTGCATTTGTGGGACTAGGGATCTGCGCGAATACTGGCTCCACCTGGTCAGCTAAATATAATCCCCAAGAAAGAGACATCAATGACATTAAAAAAACCAAAAACATACGATTAATTTAAAACAACCTTTTGATATGTGTAATTTTGTGTGTTGTTTCAATTCGCAGTATTTTTGACATCATGCAACAATAGCAAATGTAAGCTACAGCACATTTAACTATTTTCAGAAATAAATTCAAATGTCGTGTATGAAACTATCTGACCAAAAAAGCCTACACCAGTGACAATAATTAAGTTCTTAGAAATCTAATATTACTCCCGAGATCAGATTCCTTTAGTATCAGCAAGTTGAGCTGAAGTATGCAACTGGAATCTATACCTTTTCTTTTTTTTTTTTTTAATGGCAGTATGGCTATGACAAAGTATCCCACTTTGACATTTTTGATTGAAAGGAATTTTTTTTCCAATTTAAAATATTTCATTTCAACTAGTATAGGCTTAAGTCAGTCCCAATTACCATGGCTCTTTATACTTTTATTCCCTCCAACAGACAAAACTCTCAAACCACTTAGATCACTTTCATGTCATTAATGGTCTTCAGACTTCCTACAACATACAGTAGGAACCAGAGAGTTACTAACAATGATACAGAAGCAGTCTGAGAACCATTTACGCCTCTGATCTCAGTGCATTTGGAAAAGAAGTGCAAAAGTTGTCCTGTATCACAGACGTAGCCTGCCCCTAATGCACAGAGGTGATTCAACCAGCTCAAAAACTACAATGGATTTTGACAGATAAAGTCCAAGGATGGAAGGCACTGCAGCTCTAGCTGTCATGAAGTGCTTGTTCAATCAGAAATAAGTAACTGACCAACTGATCTAAAGTAAAACATTTCAGTTTGGTATATCAGGTCAAAATATTTAACTTGCCTTCCATCTGACAAAGTATTTTTTAATGATTTTTTAAATTTAAGAAAATCAAATCAATTTCTTTTCCCAGGAAACCTAGTTTTGCCTAAGCTCTACTTCCCACTTTTAAAAACTACACATAAAATTCTCAACCAGTTTAGAGACTGACATTCCTTCAGCTTGAAAAGAAAACAGGAATACAGCCAAGAAACAAGGATATTCTTTCTTCCAGTCTCCTTATCTGCTACAGTTTGTACTACAAGCAGTCATAAACCAAGTTAATTTTTGGCAAAATCTGAAGAAAGGAGGCTACCTGAAACCTCAAGTTCCAAGAAGGGAGGTTCCAGGCAGGGAACCAGGCACATGTTCCCAGGCTGCAGGGGCTGCCTTCTTGCCTGGCAAAGGCAAAAGAGCTTGTTTCCAAAACACTGACAAAACCCCCAAGAAGCTATGCTCAGATTGTGAATTTATGTTGGCATTTTCTTGACTATGTTTATAAGTAGTGATCACTTTACATAGAGATATGCCAAGAATCACTGGAAATTACTTGGGCAAAGTACCACAAGAATAGCTTATAATGTTTTCAGAAATGTCTTTGCATCAGTTACAAGAAGCTTGCTGCAAGGAAGAGGACTCTGAAGGAAATAGGGCTTCAAGTAGTGCTTTTATCACAGTCCCAAATAGGAAACAGAAGATGACTCCATCTTATGATGCCCTGAGATACTAAGTCTAGATGGAAAAGCTACAGAAGAAGCTCAAAACAGATGTCCAGTCAGAAACAAATTAATCCTCTTCTCTCGAGAGAGAGTTAAGATAGTCTAACCTTGACTTCCAGCCAAGAGTCTGTTTTCTTAACTGGATTTATCTGGTTTTAGCCATTCTTTGGTGTTAATTTTCTTTCATACTGTTTCATTTCCCAGCTTTTCAAAAAGGCAAAAAGGATGATGACAGGTGAGTGACTTTTGCTTTGTAAGTTTTTGTAACTGTATGATTTAGCCAAAAATGAAAGCTCATTCGCCTATAAAAAAGCACAAAGTGCCTTGAAGGTTACCATGCCCTCACTGGAAGGTAAGATTTGATTAAATCATTGACAGCTAGCCCCAAAAGTTTCATGAAATGACACAAAAAGCTGAGCTCAGCTGCCTGACAGCTCTGTTGTGGAACACAGCTCTATTATGATTTCTGCTGCATGTGAAGCTCTACAGGGACATGAGGAAATGAATACACATATGGATTAAAAAGCAAAGAGTATATATTAAGTACATAGCCCCAGCACTCAGAGCTATATTGTTCTTTCTTTGCCCTCACTCTTGCTTAAGTTTTCTTGCTGTAACATCGAGCCATCTCCTTCGAATCCATCAGCCCCCTCAGCAATCACAAATATATAAGCCCCTGATCACTGCTCACCCCAAAAAGCCACATCTGTTTCAGCCACTATGCAGCCACAAATGAGCAACAACACAATTATAACACAGCTCATAACATGTGAA
The DNA here is from genome assembly GCF_000699145.1 of Aptenodytes forsteri. NCBI lineage: Eukaryota > Metazoa > Chordata > Aves > Sphenisciformes > Spheniscidae > Aptenodytes > Aptenodytes forsteri. The sequence continues at coordinate 175,716 of NW_008794578.1, forward strand.
ATTCAAAATGTTGCTTACATTGCTGCTTGCAGTGATAACAAAATTATGAGAGCAACAACAAACACTGAAACCGTTCAAGCAAACAAACTAGAATACACGGTAGTTTTTTGTGGCAGCCACATCCTAGTGCTTTCTCTAGGCTTTCTTCCTCCCTTGATGCAGTTTTTCCCTTTGACCACATCCCACTTTACATCAAAAAAAGTCATTCTTTCTTGTAGAATGTGCAAATTGGATGTATGGTATGAGATGAAGAAGGGTAGAGGGAACATGAATCTTAAAGTGACAAATAAAAGAAGAACTGGAAAAGAAAGTTAACCCAAATAATCTGCTTGCGCATATTCAGAAATCTTTGAAGAGCTATGTGCATATTGCAAGTTGCAGCAGGCCTACAGGCGGCTTTAATTTGCATGAACGACTCTAGCACAGAAGCAAAGGGCTGGATGACTGCACAACCTTGGCAGCATTCTGAGGGTCACTGAAATGCAGTTTCTTCAGTGAGGCTCAGAGGGACTCCTTTGATAGGGTATATACCAGTATGTTCTTTCTTCAGATTTTTCTTTTCTTTGGCAAACATAGTTCCAGGTGCAGTAAGGCTGTAGTAGTCTCAGTTGAAATTTGACTGTTTCAGAAATTTGAATATTTCCCTCGCTGAATATTATCTCACTGTATTCTATAAATAGAATGCATCTTGCAATTTTAGCAGTATTTTGGGACACTTAGCAGGCCATTGCTACTCATCACGATGTTACTCAACATAAGCTGTGTTTCTTATGAGATTTTGATTAATTATCATCAAATCAGCATGTGAAGATCCACTGCATGCCCCTTTCCCTCCCAATTCTGAGATACAGCAGCAGAAAATATGCAGGTAGTGTGCTTCAGGCAGCAAAAGTGGCAGCATCACCAGGGTTAGATACCTATTTCCTAATTAATTCAAACAGTTTCTGCTCACTACCCACTGATTAAGTCTGTTATATTTTGGCTGAATACCATTAAACTGAACATAGTTATCACCCATGCTGTTACTATAAATAAACAAAAAATAAATCATTCCATACATAAAAGATATTATCCTAATAAAAAATGAAAGAAAGATCTTAAAATGTTAAGTACAATGCATGTGCCTAAAATATAAACACAAACCCAATAAGCTTCTATGAAGCAGACACTCAAATTTCTGTGTTAACATGGAGAACTTATTTCTTTTCTTGGTGATAGTTCAAGTTTGCAATTAGATCAGTGTATCTCATGGCTAGGAGGATGGGTAGGATAAGTGCAGGAGCCAATAAAGATGAGATAACACAAGCTAAAATGCCAAACATATGTAGAGCTACTCCATTGTTCCAACATGTTTCATCTTCTTAAAAAACCTGAGCATACCAAAGATAAGGCAACAAGATGACATGATGGAGAGAAAAAGGCACATGTTATACAGAATTCTGCTCAATTTTCTTGACCCAGAAATAATATCTCACAGGCTGATCCACTCATTCTTGGTTTGTAGATTTGATTCCTGCACCTCATACTGAAAAATGGAGATAAGCTCCTTAAAAAGGCTCCATTTAGTACAAAACATTATGTTTTAACTGCAATCCATTTTGCCTGGCAAAACGGATTGTCACAGACATGTCACTTTTGCATTCTCTTTGTGCTAGTTACCTCTGAATTCAGAGTCCAGTTCAAGGTCTATGTTCTACTATTCATAGCCCTAGGAAATAATTCTTTTGTGTAAGGGGCCGTTCTGGTTGAGTAACCTTAGACAGCTGAAAACCACAAAAGCAGACGACGAAAACTAATAAAACATAACAGGAAGAGCTTGATCCCTATCCATTGCTAAAATAACTCTAAAAATCGGAATAGCAAAAAAAAAATCCTTTCCTCATATACTTCAGAAGGCAATTTTTCCTTTAGAAGTGACTGCAAAATATGCATGATCTAAGTCCATCACAAAAGAGAACAGCGAGGTTGGGTCCCACGTTGAAACAGTGAATGGTGTCACACGTAATGTTTAAAACAAGAAAAAAAGCAGTTAGGATTTCTCAGCACTTTGTGTAGGGCTCAGCTCCAAATTAGGATATGCAAATGTAAGTGTCTACTTTTGAGTGATGCGTCTAAACTCTGATTATAGCCCTTGGGAAGCTAGTACAGCCAGTGGAGCCTGGAGAGAAAGTCCAGGCTCTACCGCTATCCCGTTGATCATAATTTTGAAAAATCCGCATCAGTAATTCTGTAACATATTCTCTTTAGCCCAGAAAATCCCCTAACAAATATAAAAGTGCTATTCATTTTGATAGATCCTCCCGTCACAAATTAGAATTAGGCTATTCATTAATCCTGCTGTTTTCCAAACTCTTGCAGTTTTACAGGGAGTCTCAAATAATATTTTCTTCTTTAAAGCTCCAGATTTTGTATTCTCTTAAACCCATCAACATACACTTTTAAGACTGATGTTCTGTATTTGATGAGGAAATGCTTCCACATACATGAGCTTCTCCATCCTTTAGAATAATTACTTCTTAAACTTTATCATCTCATACGCTCCTCTATATATTTTGCTTTATATTAATTATACTTTCCACTGTGGGTAAATAAAGAAACCAATTTTTTTATATACTTTTTATAACATTTTCTTTAGCTGTTTTTCCTTCATAAGGAAGTCAGCATTGCAGTTGATAATAAGTAATTCTCTTCACAATAGTCATGATTTGCAATGTCACTGCAATGTTTTTCAGAATGAGAGGCAAAATGAACGATTCTGAAACTTTCTTTTTGAAGTCATTTTTTAAATCAAGCTTTTCAATTGTATTTTAATTATCTTCTGCCCAAATTTTTAATCAAGGTCAAAGTACAACTAAACATTTAAAATTGTCAAAGATCTTTTCAGTATTTTTCTCACAGAAAATATGTTTTTTCTTCCTGATTTCAGACAAACTCTAAAGTCACGAGAAACTTCATGACATTTAACTTTTATTCTCCAAAAAGCTCTGCTTTGAGGTCTGTCCAAAACATTGCTTGGCTCATACATGTTTTGTAAGAAGATCTGTCATGGAAAAAATTTGTGGATAAGTAAAAATGTCCCTACTCTTATATGCTACTCAAATGATCCCTTGCTAAAACTACAAGCTAAACAAAATCATTCTGCGTGCTATTGTATTTGCTGGCAGTTATACCATCATGAGCAAACTGCCTAATTACATAAACAGCCATGATATTTCTGGGTCAGCAGACAATTGCATTTGGAGGCACAGAAGACCCAAGGAATATCTGAAAGTCATAACTGGCAAAAGCTACATCTGCAGTATTTCTCTATTTAACTTAAGGGGCAATGATTCAGTCATTCAACATTTGTCCACCAATCAACCAAATGCCAAGTCATTATTTTAAGCCTCTGGACTCAATATGCAGATGTGATTTTGTGCCTTCACAGACTAAGTAGCATTTTTCAGATATTAAGAATGAGACTATTCTGAGCATTTATTACATAACAGACAAGCTTTTAAGAAAGAAGACAAAAATCAGAAATTTACAAACATATTAAAAAAACTTGTCCTTAATAAAAGATGAGACTTGAACAAATAAAAGCAAAAGTACATGGTGAGATTAGGATAAGTTTAAGCTTTAAATGTATATATATTACTAAGTTGAACAGCTAAAACTCTTCCCTGTTTTCTTACAGATATTTCTGCATTTCCAGTTCCTTCTTTGGAATTATTCCTCATTTACCATTGTTTAAATGAGAAGAGAATTAGAGCCTTTCTTTTTTATTTGTGCACAATGATCTTGATTCAGAAGATCTAGTGCAGAGATATATTAACAATTCACCTTTTATTCAGAGAGGGATTGCCGTCCATAGGCCTACTGTATGGAAGGGGATAACTTTCACTCCAGTATGAACAATGCAGGGTATCTGCCACCAAAAACAGCTGAGGAGAGGCTGTGATCTGCTGAATCTCATGCTAGCCTTTGTCTTGCTGTTCTTTCTGCAGCTACTTTCTATTGCTCCAGCCTAATCCTGTCCTGGATTTCTCCCTAGTAGGTACCTCTGACAGTGTGTTGGTTTTGGCTGGGATAGAGTTAATTTTCTTCATAGTAGCTAGTATGGGGCTGTGTTTTGGATCTGTACTGAAAACACTGTTGATAACACAGGAATGTTTCAGTTACTGCTGAGCAGTGCTTACACAGAGTCAAGGCCTTTTCTGATTCTCACCCCACCCCACCCCACCAGCGAGCTGGGAGGGGACACAGCTGGGACAGCTGACCCCAACTGACCAAAGGGATATTCCATACCATATGGCGTCATGCTCAGCATATAAAGCTGGGGGAAGAAGAAGGAAGGGGGGAACGTTCGGAGTGATGGCGTTTGTCTTCCCAAGTAACCGTTACACGTGATGGAGCCCTGCTTTCCTGGAGATGGCTGAACACCTGCCTGCCGATGGGAAGGATCATCCCATTGTGGGGGGAGTGAGCAAGCAGCTGTGTGGTGCTTAGTTGCTGGCTGTGGTTAAACCACGACAGACAGGAATTTAGGGCATCATAAGATATCAAAATGATAAGGATGGAAGAGGAAATATTTTATACAATTTTTCATTTTCAGCACACATTCTTTCACTGTTCTTAATAGGCACTGATGGCATGAACATGAAAAATCCATTAATTTGGATACAAATACTGCAGTCTTTACTCATCAATCTCAGTTAAAGTTTGTTGCATAAAGACTAAATTTAGTCCTTACACTTCAAAATAAATAGACAACTCCCCTGCCTTCCACCCTCCACAAAAAGCTTTCAGTTGTAGGACTTGGAGAAAAAGGCACATAAAGCCCATAAATGAGTCAGACCAAACTACCACTTTAATCAAACTTGTAATACCTGGCTGTAGAGCACGACAAAAAAAGTAAGAAAAACTGAAACACCCTTAAGAATAATTGAACAAGCCAGGACTGCCATCATACAGGGAATAAATATTGGAAAAACAATAATCTAGAAAGGCTGATGCTAAGAGAATTAAATTAAATACCCATGGAAGTTAATTACTGGGAAAGTAAAAAGTGTATTAGAAAGAGCAAAAGAGAAGATAGACAAATAAACCTGCTACCAACTAAACTTGATTCCAACTATTCCTTCTTCTATTCCCCTGGTGTGTAAATTACAGTGACTAATCTGACAGGAGTAGATTCACAGTAATTCAAGAAGAATAAAAGCCCACACTTTTTCTACTTTATTGAATTTCACCTGTGTCTGTTTATTGCAATTCTTGGTAACTACCCTGGTGTGTACAGATTAGAAAATGACAGAACTTTTCCAATTCCTTTTTTCTCATTTCAACATTGTTTATTCTTTGAAGAAGCCATCCAGTGTGCATCCATTCCTCTCTATAGGCAGTGGAGTGCCAAAACCAGTTGTGGCATTCCTTTGATATTAATTTCTTCTCCATACAGGTGAAAAACACCCTGTTCTGGATTACAGATATCTATTTAGCATTTCATATAAAGACAAGACACAGCAAAGATGATGTGAGAACATCCTCTAAGGAGAGAGCTGAAGAGTACACATGGTCTACGTATTTCACTTGCATTTGGTGTTTCTCCTATTGGTCTCCAGTTGGAAGAAGGACACCTATTTCACAGCAGTGGCTGGAAGTAGCCCAAAGAACATGAAATGGAGCGTGGGAGGTGTAGTGATCCTAGCCAGAAGACTGTTGTACATTGAGGAGTTAGTGATCCACGTAACAGGCAACATGAGTAGCCACAGGCGTGTGCTGATCTGTATTACACTGCATACACAGCATGGCTTTCAGGCCTGTGTTGTGTTGCACTTATCCCTTGGCTGCAGGATAAACTTAGATGGCTAATTGTGACAGAGGAGGCTGCAGGCAGCTCACACTTGGTATTGGTGATTACATCACCTGTGTGTCTTTGTCTTTGCCTTAAAGTGAAGCAGCAAGTTCTTATGTGAATGTCCATTTCTTTCATGGAAGAAATGATGAATAGAGTAGTTTTCCTCAAAGAAAATACTAGAAGAACTCTAAAGACTACAGTGCTGGTGAACCTCTCCATGGACAGGATCTGCACTGCATGCTGTGCCCAGACTGGAGGTCCATCCAATGAGACTGCACAACTTGGGGTTGTCACATGTGAAGGACCATGAAATTACCTTTTTCATTTTTCTGTTAGCTCCAATAAATGGTATTCTCAGCAATACCTTATGGAGTCTGAGCGCATTTCTTACTGGGATCATAATGAACACTGCCACTACTGGGGTCTAACACAAAAGCCATATAGACTTGGAGTTAAATTGCCCTGAACACTAAAACTCTTGCTACAATTCTGGTAATATCATAGTTCTCAGTGCGGTAGAAATATATTTTGCTATCCTTCTTTAAAAAGTCAATTATGAAACTGATACACATCTCACAAATTTACAAACTTTCATTATAATTCTAATGCTCACTTGTTCTCAGAAGCAGCTTAATTAAATATTGAAAGGTTATTTCTTTGAGGTCCCATTTTAAATGTATTGTATTAAAAAAATATATTTTAGAGAGCTGGAATGAGTTATAAAGATTTACGTAGAAAAACTTTAATTGCCTTTCACCAAACTATTTCAGTGCAACACTATGCATTCAAAACTACTGTAAGAGATATAATATACTATTGCACTCTTGAACACAGACTGTATCATGTGGTCCATCATACATGGATGGGAGGAGAATGCATGTCCCATGCCTTGATGTTGCCAAGGCACCCTTTGACACTCTTTCCCATAATACCCCTGTAGCCAAATAACTGAAATACGGACTGGATAAGCGGGTAAAAAGGTGGGTAGAGAACTGGCTGGAATGTTGAGCTCATAGGGTTGTGATTAGCAGCACAAATTTCAGCTGGCAGCTGGTTAACTAAAGGCATCCCTGGGACTGACAGTAGGGCCACCAGTATTTAAAGTCTTTTTTAAGAACCCAAATGGTGGGTCAGAGCTCACTTTTGAAAAGTTTACAGATAACACCAAAGACAGAGACAGACTTAGAGGTGGACAGCAGTATGATGAGAGACAACAGACACAGGTTGCAACATAGAATCATAGAATCTTAGAATGCTTTGGGTTGGAAGGGACCTTCAAAGATCACCTAGTCCAACCCCGCTGCCATGGGCAGGGACATCTTTCAATAGATCAGGTTGCTCAAAAGCCTCATCCAACCTGACCTTGAACACTTCTGTGGATGGGGCATCCACAATTTCTCTGGGCAACCTGTCCCTAAAAAATCCACAATTTCTCTGGGCAATTTCTCTGGACAACCAGCATCTCACCACCCTCATCGTCAAAAATTTCTTCCTTTTATCCAATTTAAATCTACCCTCTTTCAGTTTAAAACCGTTGCCCCTTGCCCTGCCACTAGAGGCCTTGGTAAAAAGTCTTTCTCCATCTTTCTTATAAGTCCCTTTTATGTCTTGAAAGGCTGCAATAAGGTCTCCCTGGAGCCTTCTCTTCTCCAGGCTGAACAACTCCAACGATCTCAGCTTTTCTTCATAGGAAACATGGGATATTCCAACTTTATGTACAAATTCACCATGAGTGTGGTCAAACACTGGAACAGCTTATCCAGACAGGTGGTGGAGATATGCCCTGGAGATATTAAAAACTCAGCTGTAAAATTCCCTGAGCAACTTGATATAATCAGTCTCCTTGGGTGGAGAAACGATACTTACTATGTCTAAAACCTGAATCTTCAACAGCTTACAGTGCAGCTGGAAAAGGAATTATCTTGTCATCCTATGAATGCTTCAAAAATCTTAAATATTTTCCTGTCTTTTAACAGAATGTAAAAGAGAAAACATTTCAAATTTTCACAAAGCATTTTTTTTTTAATTTGGTCTAGGTCATTTGGTTATGACCTTTAAGACAATTGTTTCACTAGGATTAGCTTATTTTTCAAAATGTCATTTACTGGTGAAAAAAAGTGAGGTCTTTCAATTTGAAAAGGTCAAAAAGCTTTGACCTTTTCAAAACTCTTTTGAGAAAAAAAAAATGTCAGAAAAGTTTGTTTTGTGAATAGCTGAATGTAGTTGTTACAACATAACAACCCCATTGTGCGGACCCACTGCTTATATTAAAAGCTTTGTGGCATGGCTTTCAGTAAAGACACATGGTCTGACTTAAAAAAATGCTGACTCTTTCACCTTTTTTCTGCCTGCCTGAAGAAAAATTTCGTTTTCCTTCATGAATAGCAGCGATCTACCAGGACACAAAAATTTAATCTCAGTAATTAACATATTTTTACTTCCAACTATAATTTGCTATAACAGTTACAAATAAAAATGCATAAAATTCTAAATATTTAAATATTTTTAATATTGTGTATTAGGTATAAAGAAGAGAAGCTAAAAAGGAAAAAGATTCTTGCTCCATGATAGTGAGCTTTCCTGTCTGACTTAGAATGTTTTTCTCAGCCTGTCAGAACTGCAGCACCTCTGGACATGACATTTCTCTTGGATGAATGTCTCCTCCACAGTTTGTTAGACATTGCATACTGATATGTTGATTCCCCAAAGGTGACATCATTACAAGAGGTGCTATCTTCTTCATGTTGTCAGAAACACTGTCCAGCTTTTTTTTTAAGCAATCTTCTCCTCTTATCTTTCATTTTCTTTTTCCCCTTCCTTTCACAGAGTATTTTTTTAAAGAATAATATTTTGGGCAATTATTGCCCCCTTGTTGAAACAAAATTTTATACAGCTTCTGATTCTGAAACACCAAGAAACAAATTCTCCACATTTTAACTAATGAATCTTTTTTTTTGTCAAGGTTGTTTTGCAATATCTTTCCCAAAAAAAAGACTACAGCAACATATTAGTTCCTGTGTTGCACTAATAACTTACTTTAATCTTGATTTTGGTAGAATCCAAAATACTGAGACATTCTAAACACCCATATTCTGTCCCAGGTTGCTAATACCATTTCTGAGTTACAGGTTCATAAGGAATTAAACGTAATCAAAATTTAAGTAATTTCATTCCAATTTTCCAATTTTCCATCTATGAAGATGGACTTTTATTCATTTATACACTTTCCAATTCATTCCAAAGTCACTGAACCTCTGCAAAAATGCATAGGCCCATCATGTTGTTTCAGACTGCAATATCATAGTTTAAAATTGTGCAGGATAGTCGTAGAAGGAATGAATTATGGAAAACTTCTTTGACAAAATTGATAAGGTGTTAGCAACATTAACTCAGCAACTTCTATCAAACTGCATGAATCACTCATAGGAGGAGAGAGAAGGGGCATTCATGTGGCTCACTGCAGACTGTGTTAAGAGAAATTAGGAATTTAAATTCCCTGCACCCTCATACAGCAAGACGGAAGTGCCTGTACGACAGCGATTCAGAATACCTAAACCAGACTTCTAAAAGAGTAGATGATGAGAATACCTTTGATTTGCTTAGCAAGTAGAAGCAATACAATGGATCAGATATATCCATATCCGACAAATACAAGCCTAAATTGTCCAGAATAATAGGATCTGAATGGGGTAGGTCTGGCAAAAATGAATGTCAAAACTGCAAAGGGATGCCATACTCATTTCTCTGCTTTGCTGCCAATATCCCATGTTTTGATTTACAGCTGTCCAGCAGTAGTCCTCGCTTGAGCAAAAGCTGCCAATTCTATCAGACTACCCGTATATAATTATATCTTCTTTCTATCACAGTAGTTCCTGGAGGTCTTAAGAAGACAGTGGTATTCTCACTCCCCTGGCAGTCACTGTCCGACAAACAATAACCTTTTGTCTGTGCAGGCTGTGACAGGGAAACATAAAAACGGGTGGATGCAAGGCTGGAAGGCAAGGGGCTGCTGAGCTCCTCCTGGGGAAGACCCAGCTCCCTGAGACACCCCAGCATTCCCCTCCAGCAGCACTGGTCCTCCCAACCTTGGCACCCAGGAGGACTTTAGGAGGACCAGCATAGCAACATAGAGAAAGGGTAGATATTCATAAGTCCTATTGTATAATAATTTTGAGAGTAACATTCCAAATGAAGCTGTACTGTATTACTTGGGTACTAAAACCACTTGCATTATTATAGTTGGACAAAACAACCTTTTGGTGTATTTCAATGTGATTGTTCAGTTTTCAGTTAGGCTAACAATAAATCCTTGTCTCCACATACATATGATGTATTTCCTTCTGCCCAAGACAAGGTTTTGAGTGTAACAATTTTTAAGTAATTAATGCAAATTTCAATGGGGTCTTAGCATACACCAGTTCTGAATGATGCAGCTATGCAGGAACCAAAGCACCAAATCACCTCCCTAATGGTTTTCTGAGGAAACAAACAAACAAACAAACAAAACCTTCAAATGTACCAAACAGGATTTCTGCAGAAGTATTACAGCCTTTTTAAAGTCTCTCCCTTTGTATCAGATTTTTAACAGTATTAGCTGCAGTATTAACTGCTATGGAAGCTGTTACTGTTGCTGCAGTGATATCAGCAGTGGTCAAAATGGTGCTTCAGAAAGAGAAATGCAAACGCAATCACTATTCTGCTGCTCGGGGTTTTGTTTTGTTGGTTTTTTTCTTGCACAAACATGCCATACAGCTCTGAGACACTTCAGACTGGCACAGATCAGGACGTTGTAGCCACCGGCTGTCAGGGACTTGAACAGTGGTATCATGGCTGCTGCTAAAACCACTTGCAGGTCCACCAGTGGGGGACAGCAGTGGCATGGACAGACCAAAATTCAGCACGGCACCTCCATTTTTATGCTAATATCCCAGAGTGTCCTGAATTTTCATTGCGTTTGCACTCAAAGTCACTTCTCCCTTCCTCCCTCCCCGCATCCCGAGGAACACCCTGGAGTACTCTGCCACCCTGCTCCCTCTTATGGCAGGGCTGAAGAGCCGGCCCTCACTTACAACCTGGGCACAGCTTGTTTACTGTTTCCATCCTGTAATAAATAACAGCAAAAGGAAAAAGATCATTATACTACTCACTTCAACTATATAAACAGAAAGTAGCATCAGTAATCTGACTGCGGCTCTTCTGTTCTAGGTAAGTAATTCAGCCCATGCCTAGATCTAGAGAAGATCTGGAAACAGGAACTAAGAGTTATAGGAGGTTAGGGAGAATTTCTGTCATATACTTTTTTTCAGGTATCTTATTCCATAATTTCAGTAGATAGTCAGAAGTAAAAACTGTGTTTAAAAAAAAAAAAGAAATATCAGAAATTTCAACCTGCTCATCATGACTGAGACCAAGAAGAACATTTGCCATTTGCCCTCTTTTTCTCTAAAGCAGGAATAATTCCAGTGCAACTTCCAGCTGGGGATTTAACGCTATGTAGGAGGCTGCCTGATTTTCAGCAGCTGCTCTCTCTTCCCAGTTCTCACATCAGGAATGGTCATTCTATAACCAGTGAGCCATAACTCCACAAATCATGCATGAAGTTTGCTTTTGCTGTAGCTCTGGCAGGAGGCAGGATGCCGCAGAAGCCCTGCTTAACATTTCTCAGAAACAGTCTTAACCCGGTGCTGGCTCAGAGTGCCTATCTGCACCAGAAGGCACGAGAGGTTTTCAAACCCTGCAAAAAACTAAGCATTGAACAGAAAGCTTAATATAAGGCCTATGATGTATTGCTGTTGGAGTTTCAGTAAAGCCAGATATAAGTAAGGATCTCATTGGACATTAATTTCCTCTAAGTTAGGGCCTCAACGGAGCCCATAGCCAGTTACACGGTCGTTTCTGAAAAAAGTCCTAACTGAATTACCAATATTGTATTTCTCTCAAGAAAGGGCAGCTTAAAAAAAAAAGTAATGTCTGACTTTCTTTGGTAAGCAATGGGGAAACAAGCCAATTTACAAATATATAGGAATAAAATTTACTTCTGGGACTAGCAAAATTAAATTGAAATACACTTTCCAAATGTTGCTGTTGTTGCAAATTCCATCTGTTCTACAAGTTATAATCCTGAGCTGGGAATACCATAAAAACCAGAACAGAGTGCAAGGCATCAGAAGCTCATTAAAAGAAGCACTTTTTAAGCACATCTTTTACAAACACTCTATATTTATGAAGTTGCTATAAAACAAAACAAATGCAGATGAGGCGTTGATGACATAGAATCAATCCCCAGCTAGTTTATGCATCAAGAAAACAAAAATAAATGGAAGCCATATATCAAACAAATAAATATAATCTAATACTTATTGTTATCTTTCTGTTAATTTGGTAGAATAAAATCAATTTCATTATTTTCACTGATTTCCCACAGCCTGTTCCTACGTAAGGATTCAGTAGCTGGTTTAGTTTAGCTGTTTTTGAAAGCATGATATATCCTAATGACTGACAGGATGACAGAAGACGTTTGACCTTACTACCACTTTCATAATGAAGTTTCTCTACTCAAAGAGAAATGTAATTCAAGAGTTGTATTACTTCTTTGGAAAGGAATCTTCCATACTTTGAGACAGTGACTCCAGTAGACATTTTTCTCCCAAGACTACTCACCAAGAAGTACAAAAAAGAAAGAAGCTATTTGAAATAAATTGTTTTCATGTTATAAGATGGCTGTTTTGTCAGAACACAGAACTAGGGGTACTTCATGAAGCTAAAGCAATAGGATTAACTTTTCAAAGCAAAAACACTCTCTAAACTAAAAAGATGACAGAAAACTATTCTTACTTTGAGAGGTCTATAAACATTATCTCGTTTACTTGCTGAATTCTGGTTGTTACTCTAATATATGCTAAAACACTTTTTATAAGTAAAGATATTTCTTTACAAGTCAAAATGTTTACTGACCTTTTGAAAATGAATTATAATTTGTAGCTGAGCTCTCAATAATAGATTTACAATTAGTTGCAGTCAGTAACTGCTTCTTAACCTGTAAAACTGATGCAAAACTGATACCTTTCTTGAATAAATACATCATCTTATTTCTTATATTATACTAATGTATTAAAGATTAGTGCATTTTTGGTATATGCAAGAAATTAATCATCTGTGTATAATTGAAATTAATGTAAAAATATTAGTAGATATGATCTGCTAAAACTCTCTTGAACTGAATTTTATTGGGAAAATATGTGCTAAGTTATCACCTGCCATATTTTCCTCCAGCATTTCTTTCATTTGCTTTACTGAGATTAGGTCTAGCTGGCTCAAGGATCATCCTTTTAATATCCTACTATTTGATCTATTACACTACTCAAACATCACGGTAGGAATAAGCCACACAAACAAAATGTCATTAAATTAGTAACACATTGAGCAACAGTAAGAATATTTTGACTTAAAAAATCACATTCTGATACACAACTATAACAGATACCATGTTAAAAAAATCCCATTGCCTTACAATTAAACAGTATAGGTAATTGCTGAAACTCCTATGTCCTCAAAAAAAGTTTTGCAAAATGGTACTTTTGAAAACCCTTGTTACAGTTTTATTCAGTGAGTAGTGGCTCAAGGTCCATCAAATGGTTTTGTACTTAAGTTCATATCCTAAAAAAATTTGCTCACTTCTTACACAGAAAAACTTCCACTAAATTTAATGGAATTTCGCCTGGCTAAGGAGCCTCAAGATCCCTGCATTAGTGTATTATGCACCATTTGATAAGTGAGAAAGTAATGACTCAGAAAATGGTAATAATTTAGTTTGGTCTACTCACTCCTAAATGGTTGAAAATATCTTCCCTTGTAAATTATAACTGTCATAAAACCTGTGTCTTCAAAACTACATTTTGACCAACATTAAAAAGAAAAACAAAGCAAAACACGGTGGGAAATTCATTCTGGTTTTAGGCTTGCTTTTGTGATGTCTTCAATTATAATGAGCAAATCATGGGTCCTCCAGATAAAATTGCCATAGCAAAGTATCAGCTATAAGTTCTCCTTGTCTAAAGAAGCAGTAGGAAAATGCCAGTTCAGCCAAAACAAGAGACATCAATGACCTTGGCACAACCATGACCACCAGCCAGGTCACTGAACAATGCAGCGCAGCTCTCATGACAAAAAAATCATTGTTTATTATGTAAATCGAGGCTGAACTCTCCTTGTATGCGACTTTTAATAATCTTCATAATGTTAATTTTCAAAATCTTTTTATTTCCAAAATCTGGAAGAATGATATTCATAATGGAATATATATTAGAAGGCATATAAGAAAGAGTCTTTTGTATAAAGAGATGAATTTTTGTTTTTTTTCCTTTCTTTATAACATCTGTTTGCATAGGTTGCCTAGACATTGTGAACTCTCAAGAAGACAGCAGTTCCTTAATTGTCACAGCTTTTCAGCAAGCATCCAATTTTGCAGTCAGGATACCAAGGAAAAGAGTATTCAATATGTCTTTACATAGGATTTCTGTGACAGATCTATTGACTCTCATTCTATTGCCTTCAACAGAAAAGTGCTTTCCTGTGGTCATTTTGTAAACTTCTTTCCATGAGTAAATCAAAGTGGCGCTAAGAAGATGGCTGTAGAAGTTTTAATTACCTACTGCTGCTGCACAATATATTAGAAAAGAAAATGTACAGAACAATTCTGCATGCTTGGGATGCAAGAGACGAGGAGTTTTTGTCCAAAGCCTATAGTACAAGGATTTGCATTGCACTGATTAAAAAAGAGAAAAGGGAATATAAAATCAGTTTAGAAACATTACAGGAGATTTTTCTTCTTCTCTAGGTATTATACTGATTTTATTATATAAAGAGTAAAAGCAGATTGAAAAATACTGGCATTGCCACTACTATTTATTCAATACAGTAATTTAATCCTCGATATTTAAACCTAAGTAATGAAACTCTAGTTCATGCAGATGACTGAAAGATCTTCTCAGATTGCAGGTCTTCCATACCCCTACGAATCCCCCAGCAGTTTTCTCTTGACCAACAGATCTTTAATTCCTTTATATGGAATGCAACAGCTTCATCATGAGGGGTACCAAACACATAATTCAGCCCCATCCCAGACACATCTACTGCCTGATCATTAGGCCATTCTCCTGGAAAATAGGAACGCGGGTTTGAATCCCTTTGACATCTGAACAAACTAAACATTAGGCTATTGAAGAAAGATGGGAAGGCATAAGGGTGGTTCCCAGAAAGAAAGTATTAAGTCCTTTTATGTATGTATGTATGTATGTATGTATGTATGTATTTAATATACTGAAGAAACATTTAGGTCAGGAAATGACTCAGGACTGAAATCCCAAGAGGATGGTAATGCTTCCCGGTAGTGCTGAGTAAGGTGCGTAAATCTCACAGAGATATGTAATTTAAAATGTATTTCTGTGTTCAGCATGTCCTGCTGGCTAACTCAGAGGCTCCCTGCTCAGCATGCTGCTTTTTCTAAACCCTTTTCTGAGACACCTAACTCTGATATACATTGTATAGGAAGCCTTTGTATTTCAGTAACATAGATTTAGATGTCAGCAGGTTATGAGTTAGGTGCTACAGTACTATGCAGCTGTGTCTCATCCCTTCGTGGTTCTACAATCTTACAAAACAATTTAAATTCAGATTTTTCAGCTGATACCAACTTGCTCTACTACCTCAAGAGAACTATATCAATTTACACCAGCGAAAGGCTGGCCCTGATTCTATAATTAAAGCATGAGCTAATATCCGTTATAACAAGCACTCAATCACAATCCACATATGTAAGAGAAACCAAAGTGATTAATGCCTGAAAACTGATATGAGAATGTTAATTTCTATTTAGACAACCCTAAGTAATAGGCAAAGTGAACACCAGCTTGACAGTATGGTTCTTTTCTAGACCTGCAATTTGTACACAGGGCATAACCAAGACCTGATGAGTGATTTGCACAGATTACCTCTTAGCCCAAAGGAAAGAGGCATTCTGTGAGAATGGCTCAGTTGGTAGTTGTCCTATTACAGAATGACAAGTGATTTGATTGTGATACACAATGTAAGTGCTCTGTTCTCATTAAAAACGAACATGCTGTGGGAGACTTTTACCGCTTACTCTACAGGTACCCACTGTGAAAAGCTAAGATATAATGAATATGTAATTTGGATATGTCTTTCATGGAAAAATCCAATGAACCCAAAATAAAAGTTGGGAAGAACCCCTAAGGTTAGATATAATTTTCCTTGCCTGTTCTACCTACAGTTTTAAATGAGGTGACTTGTCATCTCTGAGCTGTAACACCTTTCCTTTCAAATATTTACTGGATTGCCATGTCAGACTGTGGCACGTAGTACTACAATAGGATAGACAAACTATCTGCTACATATTATAGCTGGAGTTCTATCCCTGCCAACAAGAAATTCACAGAGTCTATACACAGGTCATAAAATGTGCATGGTATTTCCATGGAACATTTCTCATTCATCCTTGGCTATCTTATCTGAAGCCTGCCCGCTGCTTGTAGGGATGGGGTCTGATACTCTAATCATCTGGGCAGGTCCTGCAAATACACTCTTTTAGGGAAAACAGTTGCACTGACACAGGTATTATTCTTTTTTTTCACAGCCTGGAACTCCAACCTTCAAACATGCAATCAAAATAAATGAAAAAACCTTACCACACTTCAACTAAAAATGCAGAAATGGATGATATTTACTGCTTATAATAAAATGACAGGTTTGAAATCTTGTGACCAAGCTTTCAAGGTGAAATTTTTAACCTTAAGAGGAATATCACAGCCTCAGCATAAGTTATAAAATACCTACTTCCAGTATTAAAAAAGGTCATAAATTCAGCCTTTAGTCTGTGAAATACAGCATTAAAAACATGTTACACAACTACACGATGATTTTTACGTATCCCTCTGAGAAGTCTGCGGTTGTATGTTTGAGAACCAAGGCATCTGAAACATTACAGAGTAATAATGGACAACAAATAATGTGGTTTTTTTTTTAAACAATCGTCTTTGCATAAGTATCATACGTAGAAAATATAGAGTGGGAGAAGTACCAGTGTTTGCAGAAGTCTCTCAGAGTTGCATATGGCTTCCTCAGTCATTAGTTCTGCAGCCTCTTCCATTACACTGCACACACCCATCAAACCTGCTTATCTGACGAAACACACACGTATCTACAAAGTTGCATCAGAATTTGAAACACAGTAAAAAGGTTGAGTGCATCTAGAGCAAAAGGTAACATGCCCTAATGCTATCATGTTTCCAGGATCAACAACGTTAATTTTCACTTCTCAAATAGTCAGAAAAAGAATTCCTCTTTTATTTTCAATCACTGAACGATAATTTTGGACAGTGCTGAAATGGAGTCAATTAAAATCTTTTTATACTCTCATCGATAACTCTACTACACTTGAAACTGAATTATTTAAAAAGAAAGTAGAAGTTATGAAAAGGAGCCAGACTGTCTCCTTCATGGAGCATAAAGCAAAAGTCAAAAGCAGACCAAATCACAGATAGAACTAATCAGACGTGCTAAGAAAAAAATTAGTTTTGTTCTATGTTCAGCAGATATATCTGTATTTGGAAATATGTTTATCTGCCATAAACACAGTTCACTGCATTTAATTGTTTTTAAATACCCCAAAAGGACCTACACATAACAAGACATAAAGGTATTGGAAGACCCACAGATTTGGGCACAGGATCCACTACAGAAGCTCCTTTTTGGACAAAGAAATTATCTAATCTGTTCAGATTTGCTGCATTAATAAGTTCTATGATTTGCTGCAATAAATTCTATTTCCTTATGAATTGAAACATACAGAATCCAGTTCTAAAAACTCTGCAGCAAGTTCTAACTCATAAAAGTTATCAATTATGTGGTGTTGGCAGGGGTCCTACCCTACCTATCTTCTATTCTGCCATGGTGTAGCACTTTTGGTTCGGAATCAGGTACTACTTCTTCAGACCTACTAGTCCCAATTCATCTCAGCCCTGGTCTTCAACGATCACTTGGCTGAAGAAAGTATTTATTCTGAATCTGAGGAAAATTATTTAGTAATTTTGTTGTGTTGCAGTCAAGATGATTTCAAACATCATACCAAACCACAAACACATATGAAGTGTTATATGATGTCTGGTCAAACTTCATTAGTTGGACAATAACCACTACTAATTTTGTGTATCTGGAATCCAGCCAATCCTCAAGCAACTGCAAGTGGGAAGGGAATAAGGAGTCTTCTCTTTTTCCAAGGCCTCTGCAAATGCAATGCAGAATTGCAGCAGTCCCAGCCAGCACTCAAGGGAGTACATGGATTGCTGCCAAGTTCTCTACTCAAGAGCAACATACAAATGAGGAACGATAAAGAACTGTGGAACAATAGCCCTCCCATGCCCTTGCGCTGATAGCCACTGTCCTGCCATGCTAGAAATCACTGCTACATGCCTTCCCTTTCAAGGGATGTCACACTGCTACCAGGCAAAATGTCTTCTAGTGTGGCAACAGGAGCAGCGCTGTAAATTTAGCTCATAATGATTTATGTGAGTCCTTCCAAAAGAAAATGATAGTTTTACACTGGGAAGAACTTTCAAAAGCTTCTAAGAGCAAACCTCAAAAGTGTATTAGTCACTGAGGTGCCTCAGTACCACTGAAGGACATGTGAACCTAGCTAATTAGAAATGTATCTAGTATGAGTATCTTTAAACTATCTCCATCTATTCACACGTTAAAGGGGGCACAGTACTTTGTTTCCTTAAAATTAAGAATTGACATTAAGAAGGCTTTTAAAATTAAAGTCTATTAAGTGCTGCTTATAAATTACTAACTGAAAATAAACCCATGGTCTCATTCTTGTTTTTATACTTGAAATACAAGTGCATTAGAGAAACATTCAAATGTATAAACTAAAACAGAAGCATCACTAGTTTGAATAAGAATGAGGCAATGGCAAATCTGATGTTAGTGCTCCTTGCACAGGATCAACAGTATTACGAGTATAAGCTCAGCCAGTAACTTCAAACTGTCCACAATTTTTTTGATAATTTAACCTGTTATCAAAAGGTTAGGTCCAGTGTTCTTCATTAAGGAACTTGTTATGACTATATTATATTATATTTATATTAACTTCTGCAAAACTGTATTTCTTGGGTTTTATATTCTAAGGATGTATTTCATATCCTCAGACACCAGTACTATGAACTGTATAAAAAAATCTTCTTGCTGTTGTGCTGGTTTTGGTCGTTAAACCATGACAGCTGTTATAGGTTTAATATGCTCAGCTACTTTATGCGAGACACACAGTATTAGATTTTGGAGGTCAGAAAACTTTGAATAAGTATAAGATTTCATCATCCATATAACTGAAGTTATTTTGAATCAGGAAGATCAAGGATTAATCTTTGATATTCTTTCATCACATAAGCTTTTATCATATGTTAATAATATAACTTTTATGTAATGTTAGATGTTGTAACTCATCAAACAGTAGAAAGATTAAAGTAAGAAAAAGAAACATATGTAGGCCACATGAAAAAAATATAGATGGAAATAATTAGAAACTAGAAAAGTAAACAGACACAAAATGCTAAGAACAAACAAATGCAATCAAAAGGAATTTAAACAGAAACATGAAAATCTGTCACACACAAAATTAGAATACCCCTGGAGAGCACACATTCTTAATGACTGCATAACAAAATAATAATTTTAATTATTAGTTGAGGGGGTCCTCTTACATTGGTTGGCAAATGTA
This sequence comes from Aptenodytes forsteri, assembly GCF_000699145.1. Taxonomy (NCBI): domain Eukaryota; kingdom Metazoa; phylum Chordata; class Aves; order Sphenisciformes; family Spheniscidae; genus Aptenodytes; species Aptenodytes forsteri. Next base: position 195,344 of record NW_008794578.1, read on the forward strand.
CAAAATTATCCTTTCAAAAAAACCCCAACCTGTTGTAAGCAGGACTCATTAATAAGTGCAACACAACAATATGCCCCTTAGGAGAAAAGGCTTTGTAAATTCCTAAACTGTTGAAGATAATGGAAGCTTTTAAATGAAGAAAAAAAAACCCAGTATACACTACAAATGTGATGTTTAAATATCAGATGTGATGTGGAAACTGAAATGTATTTGAAGTACCACTTAATCTTACACTTGTCTAGAAGCTAATCAGTTAAAAAATGTACCTGATTTTATAACATTAAATAAATTCTGGTGTAACCATTTCACATGTATTTGTTACCAAAACACTAAATATAAGGACAAGAGTACAGCTAATGGGAACACATCGTGAATTTTAGAGTACCCCAGTGAATGCAAACTGTGTGAGTCTACAAAAGGTTTTTCTTATTCCAGAAGGAGCAGGTTTCTGTCCCTGCCTGTCACTGAGCTGCAGCTGTCAACCAGAGAGAGCCCTTATCTTAATTTTTTTTCCTGAAGATGGCGATCAAAAGAGAAGATGTAGCATCCTATTGTGAATTACAAACATGCTGCCTTGTACTCCTGCAATTCCCCCGCTGTCTGGAGGCTATCATGGCACTACAACATCTCCTAATGTTTGATATTCTACTTAACCCCCAGCTACTCAGAGCATTTGAGAGGAACAAATACAGAAGAAGGAACAAACACTCTCTCTGAAGCCTCACACCATCACGGTCTGTCACACCAGGAGTGTGAAATCATAGTAGGGAAAGGGGTGAGACTCTGCAAAGGACCCAAAAGAGTAACATGTGGCAGTATGAGTCGGGAGCTTGCATGCATTTGGCACGTTCAGCTGCTTAAAACACATCACGCTGCTCATCTCTGGAGCACTGACAAACAGAGGATGATCATGCCTGTGGCAGGTAATATCTTTCTGTCTGCTTGCTTTTGTGAATGGACAGTGGCATGCTCTGCCTTAGTAAAACACTTCTCAGAAACTGAAGGGGTCAAGGGAGAAGCAGGAAAAGCATGACCACAACTTTGAAAGTGATGTGAGACAATAATGGGTCACAGCATGACTAACAGCTATGTATTTCCTTGGAATAAAGTATCGGAGAGTAGGGTAAACTTTTTGGGACACAGATAAGTATCCATTTAGTCCAATATTCTGTCTCTGTACTTCAGAATGAAAATGTCAGGAGCTCCCAGTATTCACATCTTCCTGGTCCCCTTCAGCCAGCAGTTAGCTGAAGTACTAAAGCATAAAGGCTTACATCTCATTTTTTTCAGTTTAACGTAACTCTGAAAACCCCTCATTTCTTACAGAAGTAACCCTTACTATGAGCTACGGTTGTTTTTTTTTTTCCTGTTCTGAGCAGATACAGTTCATTTAGAATGCAACAAACTAAAACAGCGTTTCAAGTTACTCCTCCCAACCTGCATTGGCATGTGTCTATAAACAGCACCATTAATTAACTGTCAAAATACTTATTCAACTAGTGTTGTTTCCCACTGAAGTTTTTCAATATTCTCTCTTCCTGACTAAGCCAAGCTATTGCATCACCTATGCCTGGAAAGGCACTGCATCTCTGACATAATGGCTTCATTTTGGTTGATAAAAATGTATTATATATGTAATGCCTTGATTACCAGAATTCAAGCCTCCAAGCACAACCTAAACCTTTTCACAAGTTGGTAGACAGAGAATAACATTCCTCTTTATCAAATCTTATATTACAGACAATATGTCTACATTTTGAACTAGAAGGCACGCTCTTAAAGATTTCTGAGTAATTATTGCTTCTTTGCTTACCAAAGCCATTAATTCCCCTTTTTCTCCTCAGTAAATTAAAAAAAAAAAATTCTATAGCACAGACTCATCATCATTCTCACATCTGCACAATGTCTTTCCTCTCTCAACAGCAATTACTTCCGGACTTTTCCACTGACCTTTTACTAAACCTTTTTGTATCCCCACCTCCTAGTATAGCAGTATCTTCCCCTGAGCTCTGGCAGAAGGACAAAGCTTCCTACACTCACAGGGTTCGTAGCTCACAAACAATTACTTGCTGTGGCCATGTATGCAGTCAAAGGAAATTTATAGCAACAGAGTTTCAGCAGATCAAATATCCTAACTAGTGCCTATTTGGAAAAACTGATTTTCTCATGCCAGACACACAAGGAGTCCTTGTCACTAAATGACAATAACTGGTATAGGTGCTCTCTCTCTCCCACCTGGAGGGAGCGCTTAATTCATCCTTCTTGTTTCTATACTGACTAGTCCATAATAAATTAGTCTCATCTGTATTCTTCATTCAGTGGTTCAATAGCTGATGAGTACAGATTTACAAGGTAGGTTTAGAGAGAAACAAGAAAAAGTCTCCTTTTTGATAATATGCCTTCTGCCTATTTTTTACATCGTCTTCAAGCTTCCCATGCTCATTCGGGAATCCAAAGCTGACAAATACATTTGGGGAGTCTCCTGGAGACAGGTGATCACACAAGGTTACCTACAGATTTGTTCATTCTCTTTTCCTGATCTCTGATAAATAGGTCGGTCTCAAAGCATTATAAAGCCCACTGCTCACTTCTTCTTCTTTACTCTCCCTTTTCCTGTTTACCTACTTTTCAAAAGATTGGTCTTTGCCTCTCATGTCACATCAGGGAAGTTGAAATCCTACAGTTCTTATGCAGCACTTAAAGACAAGAAAGAAAGTCCTCTATCAGTTAAAGGAGAACATGTACTTCTTGTTTCTCTGATTTTATTCTACAATCCAGGCAGCATAGCTTGCAGTCACATCGACACAGCTAACCTCAGCAATGCCATGACGGTAATCATGTTTAAATGGACCCGTTGGATACCTTAATGAAACCATCTTTTGTTTGTTCTTATATATAGAAAGACACCTTTCCTCTCAGCTCTTCAGGAAAAGCCCTAAAACTTCATCTGTTTTAAAAGGTAACTTATGCTAAGGATAACAGGGAGTTAGGATTAGAGACTTCAATAGCTATTACTAATTTCATAATACCAAGAATCCTTCTTTTTTTTCAAAAAATGGTGTAGGTGCACAATGTATTTTAAGATTAAATCTACTGTATATCCTGATTTGCTCTAGGCACAGTAATTACCATGTAGATCACTCTTAACACAAATTGATTTTCTCAGTTTTCTAAGAATATGCTCAATCTCATTCTCAAATAAAACATTGTTCCTACTCGGAAAGCAGAATTCAGAGGGAAAGCAAGTAAATGATGAATTAGCCAATACTTCTGGAGAGACAGGAGAATGTGCAACTGCCATCAAAGGTAATGGGAGCATTTTGTTCCCCTTAGGATTTTGGGTCTTAGTTATGAAAGCCTTTTAGCTGGGATTTCTCTCAGTGAAAAGATGTAAATCTGATTACAAACAGTGTCTCTTATAAAGAAATGGTAACCTCAGTTAATGGAGACACTGTCAGCAAGCTCATGGTGCTAAGTTACCATTTCTGGGTTTTTTTTTCCTCTCATGCTCTTCCTGACTATTTACTTCTTTGATAGAAGCTTCTGTTGTTGTGATAAAATCTAAAAGTATATAAATCACCTAACTATGGCCTGTTCCTGTTTTCTCTTTCAATGCTAGCAGCCACACACTAGGACAAATTGCCAGGAATATCACCAAAGCCACTCAATTTCTGGCATGGGTTCAAGTCTTTTTCATACATCCATTTGCACTTCTACAAAAATTCAGAAGACTCTCTGCAACTCAGCAGTTACCTTTACAGAAATACTAGTATTAGAATACCACCTTCTGCTACTCTGTCACTACTGTTAATAGGGATAAAACGTCCCCCAATTAAACACAGCTTTCTAATTAAGGCCATGGTATTAACTGCAGCACTGCTTTTCCACAAGAGAAAAATAGAGGATTAAAAATTATCCTGGAATAGCCTATGGGTAGTCTAAAGCTGATAAAGGGAAGAAAACAACAGTACAAAAAAAGGTTAAAAGCTTTCACATAACTGCATTTTATTCTGTAAAGAGTCTACTATTAAAAAGTCAGTGTCTACCAACGATTACCCCGGTCCTGCATCTGATATATTACTGCTATCTTTTTTTTTTCAGTAAAAGAGAAAAAAGTGCCTAGTTTTTAGAGAAGCTAAAGAATTACGCTTAGTTGAAAGCTTAGTTTATGTGAAACTGGCCTGTTTCCTTCGATGAATGGAAATAGTATACTGACACCACCTAAGTTAATCTTAGAACAGACCGAATAGTCAAAACAATGCATTTCATTATTGAACATTTTCTTTGTATGATTGTACCTCACCAAATTAGGTCACATAACTAACATGCTTACCCCTCCCCAAGTCTTCCATTAGTTTTGCTTAGTTTCTCTACAATCCTTTTTCCTCCTAAAAGGATTTTCAAGTAAAATTTACTGACAGTGCAATTTTGCTATTGACTTTTGTGCTTTTAGAGAAAATTAAACTGTACTGAAACCTCCCTACTGCAGATGTTTTATTCTGAGTACCTTGCAATTTATAAAATTTTTTAGGTATAGTAGATAAGATAGTTCACAGTAGTCTAAAATCTTCATACATTTTGTAACTTTCTCATAATTTATAGATTTATCAATGAGGTTTCTAAATGCATATTAAAGTCTGGCATTAGTTTAATTTCTGATTTCCATTTTGGATGAATTAAAAGCTTCTTAAGAGGTAAAATGGCTCCTATGAATATCACCCTTTTGTCTCTATTGCTCTCATGAACAAGCAAGGCAGAAATACCTATTCATCCTCCAAAACATCTTTCTCTACTCTAGAATAACCGTTTTCTCTGGTGACTCGCACTGAGGACTGAGTGACAATTAGGGACAGCTTAACTTGCAGTGACTGGTGAGGTTTCAGCCTGCGTTTTCTCGGGGTCTCGGAGCTGTTCAGCAGTCACATCCTGAACCCCAATGGTTTACAGCAGTGGTTCAGCATAAAATACCGTGATGGAAGCTGTGACAGTTCATCAGCTGACTGACAGGCAGTCCAGTATCTGTGCAGTGCAGGTGGTGAAAAGAGCTGGAAGCAGTAACGTCAACATCCATTAAGCTGTCCCCAGTTGTCATTCAGATCCTTGAGCAACCACTCAGCTGTCTGGATCATCCTGCAAGATATAGCCAGTATATAGCTGCCAATTTTAATATTTATCCCACGAAAACATAAAAGAGCTTTTAAACAGCCCCTTGTCTAAAGTGCTACTAGTTTCCCAGAAATTAAATTCAGGAGTGGGGAGCAGCGATAATCTGCTGCAGAATCAGGGGGCTGTGACGGTGACAGAAGTGAGAGCAGGTCAAAAACTCCACTAAGACACAGCTCCACTCACCAAGCTATTGAAGAGTAGCTCCGCTGCATACATTAAGAGGCTTCACTCATACCTGCAAGGCTGAGTGTGTTTCATGATAGGGCTTTTGATAATTCTAGTAATATAAAGAATTGACTGGAATTCTCTTTTTTATATATAAACAAGGGAAGGAATATAGAATTAGGTATTAGGAAGAGGCGTATGTTGGTTATTAACCAGTACACAGACAAAACAAAAAAGATTGGAATGAGCAATAAAACTGAGTCGTCTCCCTTTTACTATTTTGCTTTTCAGGTTCAGAAGAGTGGCAGTTCTTAACATGCTAACACACTTTCTCTAGCTGTTGAACAGATATTCACATAAGGTAAATTACACTGAAATGGTATTTTAGGGTTTAAATGGGTTTTTTTAAAACTTGTTATTGTAAAGCAGTGCCACTCAACTTCAACAGCATTTTACCAATCAGTCAGCCATCTTGTCCCATGACCTTGTCCCTGCCCAGTTCTGCCATGGACAGTTTTGGCGAGCTGCTGACATGCTGGTGACCACATCTCAGGAAGAGACAGACCCCTCTGTATAGAGCACAAACCACCAAAACTGTTTTTGACCTCCTCCACTCATTTTCTCATTTTTTTACATCACTTTTTCTGTGTATGAGTTCTTGGAAGACTGACAGGGTTTTTTTGGTGGTGGTGGTGGGTTTTTTTAATTAACATAGAAAAGTCAATTGAATTTATGAAACTTTGAAAATCTGAGGTTTTTATTTCTGAAATTTCCTTATTTTAATAAATAATTCACTTGCCATAAAACCGTCAGCATCCTTTACACACTACTAAATAATAACAATTAATACTATAGTCTATTTTCATCTGAGGTTTTATTTCTGAAATTTCCTTATTTTAATAAATAATTCACTTGCCATAAAACCGTCAGCATCCTTTACACACTACTAAATAATAACAATTAATACTATAGTCTATTTTCATCAGGTAGGTTGAAAAGATTTCAATTACTGAAAGAAGGATGTTTTCAGTCCTCCTTTTTTATAAAGTCAATGGAATGGTCCGCAAATATCACTGTGAATGCTGAAAAAAATGGATTTGTTATAATCAGACCTTCATGAAGAAAAGAGAAAATAGCAACTTTAAGAACTTGTTATGTTATCTAAAATCATAAGTGAGCCTTAGAAAAAAGTATTTGTTCCCTCATTTATACATGGCAGCAAATGAAAGCCGTTATATTCATATTTTTTGTTGGCTAAATTCTTCAGAGCTTTTTTTCCCTGAGATGTGTTATGAACCCTGTTTGGATTGGCTTGGTCAGACATCTTGAACCATGTGCAAAGAAATTGGCAAGCAGGATACATACAGCTTGAAAGTATAAAGTAATTATTTATTGCCTAACAGACACAAAAGATAGCTTGGATTTAATAAGCTATCAAGCTAAGCATTAATATGCTCACCACACCCAATAAAACACCTCAAGAGTCTTTGCTGGCACGGCAGGCATCAGTTGGAGGAAAAAAGACTGGACTCTGCTGATCTCAGAGACAAATCCTCAATATCGGTACATTGCATCATCCACACCATCCAGTCCACACCAATGACATTGACTGGTGATCAGGCTGACGACACAATTGCCTATTTTTTCCCACTATTGACGACACAGAGGCCTGTGACACCAGTTAATTATAAATCTACTAATCAGGACATAATTAATATTCGTTTGCCTTGGTTCTGAATATGAGTATACTAAAATAGCGCAACTAATAGTGGTATGTAGGTATTCTGTGATGGCATAGCCAGACAGTATGTGAACAGTGTGATCACTAGAGAGGAAAACAAAGAGAGGTGTACCTGCAGGTAGAAGGCATCCAAGTAACAAATATTGTCAGAAAGAGGACAAAATAAGCACAAGGGACTGCAAATAGGTGGGATATGCTCCCATACACACAAGGAGGATGACTGGCAAGACAAAAAGAATCCTCAAAATAAGTAGTATCGGAGGCAGAGGAGACCATCCTTTTGGGAGGAGGGCAGTAGCATAAAAATATCAGGTTTAAGCAAGGAAAATCAGAGGAGAAAGAAGACAAGCTCACTTCAGTTTTGAGTCTTTTTGTCAATGAGCTCTCAAGACTGATCTCCTGGGCCTCTGTGACTAGCAACCACCAAGGATCATAGACATCAACTCTAATTAAACAACTTCAGCTCCACAGTATTGTATATTCACAGATAAATTAAGATACAAGTGTTAAAGACTAACAGTTTGGTATATGCAGTGATAAGATGGATTAATACTGTGTAAGAACTGACCCTTAGCAAGAGGTGTGTTGCTAATTAATGAATTTAGTAAAGTCCAGTTTTACAGCTGAAAACTGTCCTGATTTGTCCGTCTTCTGAATGCTCCCATTGCAACAATCTCTAATATATATATGTACACATATATTCAGTTGCAACATCATATTGGTGTTTTCACTCCTGAAGCCTTGAACTTCTAAGAACCCCATCAAAAACATCCTGCCTCCAATTGTAATTTTACTTTACCTTTCTACAGATTTTCTCAGACCTCTCTCTCACCACTTCACAATTTCCCCAAAGAGTCTGAGCCAAAGTTATGGAGCAGGGCCATGTCAAAGCTGGCCCTTGGATCGAAGCAACATGGGGAGCTGAACCCCTGCAAGCAGGGAGATAACATTAAGTAGAGGTTACAAAGAGACAAGGTTACAGGGCGCAAGCTTCCATAATATGGAAACTATTGCACGTTGTAGTGCCATAATCTTCCCTTTCTATCAAAGTTTTTATGGTTAATGTTATTTAGTACAAATGTAGGGTCATGTTTGTTGCTGTATACCAGTCTCTCTAAACCAACACTGATTTTGGGTCTTGTTTTTAAACTGTATTCATTCTTCATAAACCTGGGCTGTATTGGACAGATATATGCTGGTAAGACATACCAGCATTTCCCTGCAACAGCTTCCTCCTGCCCCAACCCCAGGAAAGCATTCATTTAAATAGCAGAAAGGAAAGGCTTGGCATCTTCTTCTGGATCTACCCAAAACTGTTGAAGAGGTTACTACTCCCGTCTATTTATCACTGCCCACTAGCAGGACAGTATCGTCTTGACAACTTAACTGGCAAAAAACCACAGGAGATTGATCACTCATTCCATTTTTTCTGCAGAGGCAATAACCTCTAGCTAGCCAATGGTAATAGGCAGCCAGTGGGCAATTACATATTAAACAGCTCCCATCAGTAGTAAAGCGAATGAGCACTAAGCCCTGAGATTTTAAATGCTGTGGCTGCAAAGAAATCATGAAGAAATCAAATCAAACATAACAAATACATAATGTCTAACTGTCTCTCCAGACAATCTAGAGGATAAGGGGGAAACAAATCCAAAAGTACCTTCAAATGGCCTTATATATTTCTGTAAGTTGCTAATTCTGCAACTCAATTTAGGTATTTCGATTGTCAGCATTGTTAACTATCCCTACTAAAAAGAGGTACAGTGGTGATCAAGACTGTAAGTTAGAGAAATTGTTTTGTATTTGGTATCACAAGCAGGAGCACTTAAAAATACCAATATTTTCCCCTTCTTCCACTCCTCTAACTCAGCTCTTCCTATGTACAAAGAAATCAAACCCAAACAGCTTACTTGAGTAAACAAGCACAGTCAAAGCCTCATCATAACTATGCCCAGGAATATCAACGGAGCAAAAAATCATTTGATTATAGTTTGAACATCTATGCAATCTACTAGAAGAACCTTTTGTGACAAATATAAGAAAAAATATATTTTGTGAGTGGGGATGGAAAACCATCACACTTTGTTTTCAAGCTTCACTTTTGTTCATAGGAATCAATTAACTGTTTTATGCTTATTACATTCAGATTAATAGGTTCTGGAAATTATTTGCTCTGTTCCCAATTTGCTACTTGACATATGTGGTTGGTTACCTAAGGTCTTGTCTGTACGGATGGATGCAGACAGAACACCATTCACACTCCATATAGTCAGGCATGAGCTCGTTTTGGGCCAGAAGTAATTTAGTTACATTAGAAAAGTGCCACATTCCAGCAAAGGGGCTTTACAAAAAGGCACAGAAATTCACTGATTTACAATTCACTAATTCACTGGTTACATCATTTTTGGATCAGAGCTGGCTTGTATCCAGAGAGCTCAGCGTGTAAGCAGAGGAGCTCAGGTCCCCCCGCACCCATTCATGCGGATGTGCCTGAAGTCATATGGCATTGTTTCTGCTCTTTGACAGTACAACTGTAATGTTTTTCACAGGAGAGCAACCAGGGTACAATAAAACTCTAGTGCAGAGGGTAGTACACATCCTATACACTAACAGCTCCTAAATTATGGTATAATTTGCTTAACTGAAAATGGGAGTTAACTTTAAAAGTTTAAACAACACATAAATTGCAGTATATTCAGGGCTGTATGACTGTTACTTAATCAATCATATATTAATTCTTACTTATCAACAGGGATACCATGACAAACGTATACCCATTACATGAAAACAGAATTATACAGCTGATGAGGATATTGCTCCTTCCTTAAAGTTCAAACTATATTATTAATTGCATACTATTTTTTTTTTTTTAATTTGTATGCTGTTCTACATGCTGTTTATTTCACCACACTAACTGTAAGAATGAGGAAATTGGGCACCTTTCAAAGTGTTCGCCAACAATTAGGAATGCCAAATCTTAGCCACCTCTCTGTATGCTGGTTAAGTACCCTAAGCTGAAAGAAGAAGAAAGCCAGCAGTTGGCTGAGTGATACCAGTAGATCAACTGTAGCACTTGGAGAAAATTACACACTGTCCTCTAAGACAGAGTTTCTTTCTGCTGATGCAGAAATAAGGATAGGGAAAAATGCAGTGTGTGAATTTACATGTGAACTTCCCATGCTTACCATGTAGGAAAAAAAGAAAAAAACAAAAAAACATGTATTAACAAAGTTGTCTTCAACATCTACAGTAAGAAAAAAATTTTCAATGACCTTCATTCTGGGAAAAAAAACTATTTGGTATTCAAAACTATTTGGTATTTGGTTGCAGTCAATGGTTCAATGTTCAAATAGAGATCAGTAACAAGTGGTGTCCCACAGCAGTCTGTATAGGGACCAGGTTAAATATCTTTATTAATGACACAGGCTGTAGGATTTAGTGCACTCTCAGCAAGTTTGTGGATGACATCGAGCTGAGTGGTGCAGCTGATTCACTTAAGGGAAGGGGTGCTATTCAGGGGCATCTTGACAGGCTAGAGAAGTGGGCCCATGTGAATCTCATGAGGTTCAACAAGGCCAAGTGCAAGATCCTGCACCTGGGTTGAGGCAATCCCCAAGGTCGGTACAGACTGGGGGGATGAATGGACTGAGAGCAGCCCTGCGGAGAAGGACTTGGTGATATTGGTGGATGAAAAATTAGATGTGAGCTGGCAATGGGCAATTGCAGCTCAGAAAACCAATTGTACCCTGGGCTGCATAAAATGATACATGGCCAGCAGGTTGAGGGAGGCGATTCCCCCCCCTCTACTCCGCTCTGGTGAGACCCCATGTGGAGTACTGCATCCAGCTCTGGGGCCCCCAGTACAAGAAAGACATGGACCTGTTAGAGCAGGTCCAGAGGAGGACCATGAAGATGATCAGAGGGCTGGGACACCTCTCCTATGAGGATAGGCTGAGAGAGTTGGGGTTGTTCAGCCCAGCGAAGAGAAGTCTCCGGGGAGACCTTATTGTGGCCTTTCGATGCTTAAAGGGGGCTTATAAGAAAAACTGCGAGAGACTTTTTACCAGGGCCTCTACTGACAGGACAAGGGGCAATGGTTTTAAACTGATAGAGAGTAGATTTAGATTGGACATAAGGAAGAAATTCTTTATGATGAGGGTGGTGAGACACTGGAACAGGTTGCCCAAAGAAGTTGTGGATGCCCCATCATTGGTAATGTTACCAAATCATTGGTAATGTTCAAGGTCAGGTTAGATGGGGCTTTGATCAAACTGATCTAGTGAAAGATGCAGTGGGGGATGGACTAGATGATCTTTAAAGGTTCCTTCCAGCCAAAACCATTTTATGATTCTGTGATTCTATGATTCTACAAATTAGCTGGAGAAAGAAAAAGGTCTAGATAAAATTAACATACGGTAAAATAGATGCAAAACTTAATGGAAAAAGTACTCAGAGGATTAGAGGATCATTTTCAGAATAGAAGGATTTATTAAGCAGAATTCTGCAGGGTCCTGTCTGGGCTCTGGTTCTATTCATATTTTTAATAACACTGGATAACAATACTCTAAAGATTACATGCAATAATTCTAAGCTGGTAGAAAACAATGAGAATTCACAATTTTCTTGGGGTGAGTAATGGCGAGTACAGTGTTACTCATTTAAGCAACAGCTACACAGACATTGGAGGAACAACTTACTAGGTAGGAATTCTTCAGGAGGAAATCTGGAGGTCATGCTGGAATCCTAACTAAACCAGACTCGGCAATACCCAGTAGTTCTCAGAAAGCTAAATGTTATACCTGTCATCTGTGTCATCTGTGAGACATGGGGAGTAATCTGTTTGAACTAACAGCTGGTTTAAGTTCTGCATCTTGCTTTGAGAATCGCTCTTGCAGAAGGTGGTTCACTTGGAGGCAATCCAGAAGAGAAAAACAGGAATTATAAAGCTATAGCAAGTGATCTACATGGAAATGCTGAAGAAATTGAAGATAATTAACCTAGAAAAAAGGAAGAGTTATGGATGGAATGATTTATTAAACAGTGATCACAGTCTTCAGTTACATAAAAGGTACCTACCAAGAATAAGGGAATATTTTTTTTCTTCATATCCACAATGATTAATAAAAGAACTGGTTAACGAGGAACATTTGTTAGAAATAAAAAATAACACCAAACAAAATTTTTATCAAGGACAGCTAGTAAAACAGCTTGTCTGGGTGGCTGACAAGTCTGAATTCCTGAGTGTCTAAGAACAGGTTAGATGTACATCTCTCAGGAATGATTTAGATATAGTTCAGAATATTTTTTTGGGGAAGGAGGAAAGATACAATGATTTCACAAGGTCCTCTCAAGCTCTTTTAATCAAAGACAGTTTTAGACAATCCAGTTTAAAGCAACTCGCTCAGGTACTGAAAGCACTTCAGGTATTACAATATGAAGTACTAAAGATCATACATAGAAGATAGTCTATCTTTTGTAAAAATATAAACAACTGCAGACATGCTTCTTCTAGTACTTATTCTATTCAAAGTTAGTTTGAAGTAAAAAGCGTACTGCCCTGTAGTACAGCCAGACCTTAACAATGTAAAATGATAGCTGCTAAGTCAGAACTGCAAACATGACCATTTAAAGGAAATAAGTACAGAAAGTATGTTCTGATATGCCATGAAGACCTCTCTCCTGCAACTTCTATGAAAGATAAGTATTAATTAGGATGGAGGTGGTAAAATTTTTTCATCCCATAACATGCCCGGGTACACTGTTTAGAAACCAACAAATAAAAACAGGAATTTAGAACACAAGCATTGTAATAGACCTACTATTGCATACCCTTACTCTGTGGTCTATGAACTGTATCTAAGAGATCTCGGACAATCAACCGATAGGTTCAAACAACTTTATGAGAAATTTCACTCAATATAATGAAAACAAAATCTGAATTCAGAGCATTGTGTAGACAAGGAACCAACCCAAAACTAAAACTTTTAATATTTTTTTTTCCAACTTGTACATGAGGACAAGATAAACCTAAACATCCTCAGATTTTCCATAAAAGACAGACAATATAGAATTTGCTACATTTGGTTGTAGTACTCCTGGGCAATATGGGAGACCATATTCACATCCCTAAATTGCTAATATTTTTCACCATAAGTCGCCCAATTATTGGACTACAGGGTTTTTGTCTTTCCCTTACAAGTAATCTCTGTTTATAAAAGAAAATAGTTTTAACAGCAAAAATTGAAAGGAACTTACCAGAAATCTAGTGCCTTTTGGAGAGGGCAGATTAAGCTCATGTCCTTGAACATGGGCCTCCCACATCCCAGTTGCATTTCCTAACTATTTACTACATCTCATTCTTTCTCTGTGTAGTTCCAAAGAGAAATCCAACCCTTATGACAGAAACTTATACAGTCCCTAAAACTTCCTGTTTAAATGAATTACCATTTTTCAAGGAAATATTTTACTGAAAAATATCTAACCATTCTAGTGAGCAGCTCCTTGAGATATTTTTCAAGGTATTTTACTGAAAAATATCTAACCATTCTAGTGAGCAGCTCCTTGAGATAAATGTCTTTATTAATAAGAGATAGGCATTAAAAAAAAAAAAAAAGAAATTGTAAATTGTAAAAATCTGGCCAAAAAATATAGAATGACTAGGGGAGTTCCACAGGTGCAGAAGTAGAGATATCAATGTTGCTTTTACAAGGACCAAATTTTTACAATAATTTTTTCATACAGATACAAAGATCAATGTACTGACACTCTAAGTTTAAAGGATTGGGATTTTGAAGAAAGTAAGGCATAGTGCAATTTTCTTCTACCAAATTCAAGATTAAGCTGAAGATTTTCTTCTACTACTGCTTATTTACAAGTCAGAGTCAGATAGATGGAATGACAGCCATGAAAATTCATGTCTCAGGATTTTCAAAGACAAGTTGCACAAACACCAAAATGAAGATTTAAATTGTGAAATGAAAATACACTTGTCTTCTACACAGATACTGCGATTCACACATTCTTGGTTTTGGGTTTTAAAGGATTTGTTTGAACTGACTTGATTTTATTTTTTTGAACAGTTTTAAAATTCTTTCAAGTATGGAACAGAAGAAATGACATGTCAGTTATGTAAGCAATCACTAATGGGCAAATGGCTCAAATCAAAGATTAAAAGATAATAAAAATCATAATACAATTTATAAAAGAATACATTTAATAAAATCTTGACTGGGTCACAAGTTTGCTTTGAGGAGGATGGGTTAAACTTTTCTATTAACTTGCTCATTAAAGAGCATTCCCTGAGTTGTGCTAATAAATATTATCTGTAAGAAATTAAATTATTTTATTGGTACTTTAGTGTATCAAATCCCACTATCATTGTCTTCACTGGGAAAAAAAAAGAGGAATGAGCAGTTTACAACAGG
>NW_008794578.1:209886-212535 GCF_000699145.1 Aptenodytes forsteri
TTAGCAATAGATTTGATAAAAGCTCTATCCAGAAATAAAATATGCCAACAGACTTAATATTATGTAAGCTTACAGCTTGTGCACTATTCCAATGATTAATTTTGTTTACTTACTGTGTTTTTAATATATGTTCTTCAATAAAAAGGTTAACAAATCCATCTATACTCTGTTGTATAAAACCTAATAACACATTTCTGCTCTGTTTCAAAGCCTGCTTCTCTTGGACTGAATATCATGAACAGTAGCATAGATTGAAATCAGACCTTTTATAGGAGGTTTACATTCTAGAGGCTGAAATTGCTATCAAAAAATAATAAATCTACTGATGTTTTTAGATTAAATGGAGTTATATATATAAATCTAGGATACTATTTGACATAAAGCCTTGAGCATGTTAAGGTACAAAAGTCTGTTTTCTATTGGCTTTGTGGATCTGATGGAATCTAAAGTGAAAAGCAGAAATTTACTGCAGACAAATCACTGAAGAAATGTAATTCATACTTCTACCTCAAGAGCCCAAGGTAGGATATATCTGAGAATACATCGACAATGCAGGAGTGGAATTCTAGTTATGAACAATCACCAAAATACGCAGGAAAAAAAGAACCTGTTATTGATTGATGTGTAAGTCTGGAAAGAACACATTTATTGCTTTTTCTCAAAGATAATGTTGGATTTTTGTTTATTTCTTTCCATGTACCTATGTTCATGGATTACTTTTTTTTTTGTTCTTTCCTTGTTCTCTTGAGCTATAGAAGAATAAACAAAGAACAAACAATGCAAGGTAACTTGTCTTGTGTAAACCAAGAATATATACAAAATGCTGTTTCAATGTTTCTCTGCTGGTCTAATTAGCTATGTATGTAAATGAGGTACTCAATATAAAGTATAATTCTCTTTGGAAAGAGTTTTGCAATGACATCTGCTAAAAAGATGAGATCTGGCATTTATCTGTAGCAAAGACTTCAGAAAGATCTATTTTCTCTTAAATTAAGAGATTTCTATATAGTTCTTCTGTACAGAACACAGCATGCTGGAAAAAAAAAAAAATAAAAGAAATTTCCTTGCAATTTTGCAAACTCTAACACATTCCTCCAGGCACAAAGTTTATTTTTATGTCTCCCTAGCAAACTACTGTGCAAAAGACTCCAGTTTTTTTGAAAGAAAACCAGTATTGTTTGTTTATTTCTGGTGTATGAGAAGAGCTGAAAAATATGCAGGTCCTTTGAATGATGTACTATAAAAATAACAGAAAAGTTAAAATTTTCTATAGAAAGCAGCTCTCTGTGGGTTTACAATATCAAAGTAGATTATTTCCAGGACTCATTCTTCCATCTTTCAGACCCCTTTCATTTCAGAGGCCATTGTGTCCTTATAAATGGCATTTCACATTCCCTTGGGGGAAAAAATACGTATACTTTTTAAAGCCACAATTTTGTGAACAAACACACAACCTTAATCTATTGTAATGTATTTTCTAATAAGGATTTCTTCTTTCTTCAAATACAGCTTCACCATGCAACTGTTCATAGGAGCGTAGGAAATGCCATACTGGATCTAACAAGGACATACCTAATTTAGTATCCTCTTACTAGAAGTGTCTTGACTAGGATTTAAAATATGTTAGGTGTGGCTCCAAACTAATAAAGCTTGTATTACAGTTTCTGAACTTTCTATATGTTTAAGAAAGCAAGCCTTCCAGAGTTCAATACAACTCAACTGACGTATGTCAGGATCTAAAGTTTTCTTAAGCATTGAGTTTTGGAACATATAAGAATATACCTCCTAAACACACTTTTAAATCTAAGATAAGCCTTACGACAGTAGAAGAAATCCAAAGCAGACAAGTTTTTTCCAAACATCTAAAAAGTAATTATTTTGTGCCGTAAGAAAAGAATTAAACTCCTCTCTTATATAACTGGGGATGTTCTCTTTTATTCCTATAGCTGTCTAATCCTTTTTACAAAGATCTCGGTCTCAGTGAATTAATTCTTTGCTTTGGTGTGACATGCTTGGTGTATTTAGCCCTAAGACAATCTAGGGGTGACACAGGAAATCATTGCAGGCTTTCCCCAGAGTATATTCTTCTCTAGTCTTGAAGGAATCAATCCTGCAATGAGAAATTGAGAAGACAAACAAGAAAAAGTGCTGGAGGCCAACTGAAAGACTGCCTTTACCTTAATAGCAGAGAAGAAAGCTGGGTTTCTGTATATCCTGTGACCCATTAAGAACCCCTGCAGGGTGAAGTAAGCCTGCTTTCCAAATGAGATCCCTGGAAAGGCTAGGTTTGTTTTGCAGGTCCAAAATGTTTTCTGGAGATATTTAGGATAGAATTCACCTTACAACACAGAGTCAGGAAAAATGCTATGCACCAGTTAGGTTCCATTTCAGTCTTGCTGTAAGCACTGAAATATATAATTCTTGAGCTGTTTTTCTATTCTGAAATAAATGACAGTTTAATACTCAGAAAACTCAATGAACAGAAAGGCTCACCCTGGAGCAATGGTGATGGTTGGTCCAACTTGCTATCCCATGAGGTATTAAACCTTCCTACCCGCACTTAGGTTTGTGTCATTCATGCCCACTGGTCCTTCTATCATTCATGGATCATCCTTATCTGTCATTAAAAATACCAAATTAATTTTAGAG
>NW_008794578.1:212550-230180 GCF_000699145.1 Aptenodytes forsteri
TATACAAATCCTTTACTGTCAGATCATAGTGTTTTGAATGGAAAAAGCACAGTGAGTACATACATATGTGTATATATAATATACATAATATATATTATAGTCTATAAGATATATAATGCAATTCATTGTAATAAATTCACTGTGTAAAGAAGAAGGTGTAACAATAATGCCTCTGTATAATGGATTGGGGAAAAAAGATAAGTGCTGCATGAAATTCCACCATATATTACATAATTCTACGATTCTATGATTCTAATTTCATATCCTTCTCTTTTGTTCATCTTTACCACTGTCTCTTCAAGCTTGCATACTCGCAATAAAATTCAGAAAGTGTGCTCTTTGTCTTCTAACCCTCCCTTCCCAAGTGCTTCAGCCCCCCACTAGCATACTAGGAATAATTCATTTCATTTGTAATTAATTTATTTATATCTAGTGATGGTGCTTATGCTCATGGCTTTGAAAATTATACTGCATCTAAACAGATGTTGCAGTTAGTTCTGGTATTCAGCCTAGATTTTCTACTTTTTTAATTCAATTAATTACTTTTAATTCTGTGTCTTGAAGGTTTCATAAATAGGTCTTCTCCTTGACTTGAAATGGTATTATAATACCCTTCAAATATTTGGGGATATACTGCTAACAGTGCCTAGGTATCTTTTAGCTAGGTATTTTTTATTGCTTTTGATCTTCTGTCCTAAACCATTCACTTCAGTGTCTTTATTGTGGGTGCTCTTCTCTGAAGTCTGTGATGTACCATGACCTTTTTGGTATAAAAATTAAAGACTTGTAACTGTATATCCAGTCCACAAAGAACAATAAATTTAGGTCAGAAGCACCATTTTCAGCCTTTGCTTACGTAGGGACCTTTTGTTTTGAGTTCTAAGTCACTATCAGACATTTCTTCCTCCCTGCAATCAGCTCCAAGTATCATTCTCCATTACTGCTTTCAGGATTTCCCCTTCCCGTTTTATTTCAATTTATTCCCAAGACAGAGCATTAGTTTACAGTATTCTGAATTCTATTGTCGTATGTCCTGCCCACATTTCTAATTGATATAAGCCTTTTTTATTTTCTCTCAGTCCCCACTAGTATTCACATTTCCTCCTAATTTATTGTTGAACTGCAAGTTTCATCAAGTAGATTATTTCTTTTGTTAAATCACTACTGAAGATATGTCCAAATATGAATTAATGCAGGTGTCAGTACCTCATTGCTATTAACTTACAGTGTTTTGTATAGCCCTGAGTCCACTTTTACAAACTGTGTGAAAAACTGAACAAATCTGAATTAAGTTTTGAAGGGACAAAATAGAAGTCTGAATAAAATCCATATATATGCACATACACTCTCATTTAATACTTTCATTCACCCATTTTACAATTAAAAAAAAAAAGCTGAGTACTATTTATAGTACTGGAATAAATTTAATAATACAGAAAGTCATGATAATTATTATAATTGTTTTTTCCACAGAGTGATATCCTTTCAGCTTCTTTTCATAGCTTTACTAGTCTAGAAATTAGATTCTTAGAACACTAAAGTTAACTATTTTCTCGTGAAATTTAAAAAAATGATTATAAAATCCTGTGTTATTTTCTTATAGTCTAAAATGCATATTCTGTGTACCACTGGATTCCTGCATACTCGGATTTCCCACAGATGACTTTATTTCATCTTTGTCAAGTTCTTCTTACTTTTTAATTGTTCTAGAATCACCCTTTATTTCTTATTCCTAAAAAGAAGCTTTTTAACTCAGTTATTTTAAATAAGATTAATATCATCCCCTTCAGTCTTTCTGGTATTTGGTTTTTTCCCTATGATGTAAGAAAATCCTTATTATCTTAACCCCTTTGGCTAGCATTAATCTATTTCTCTTTTTATACTGCCTTATCTTTTCCCTACAAGCTTTAACTTTGAATATTCTTGTCTGGCTTCCTCTTTTCTTTCCCCTTTCCAGAACACTGTTCAACAGTGATTCCTTATCTTGTCTTTCAGTGCCAGAAGCTACCAACAGCATGGTACAGCTGTGACATATCACAAGCAAAAGGGAAGGTACACAAACATGCTCTCGCTTTGTGTAGGTGAGTGATGTAAAATACTGTAAGAAACTACTAATTCTTTTTTAATACAACCTCTTGGTAACACTGAACCTGACTTGCCAAACACCAAACTGTTTCAAAAATCTATAGATTAAGGCTGACACAGCCATAATTATTTTTTGAAAACTTTCTCTAGAATTATTTATTAGCTATTCTTCACATTAACTATTTTGGCCATTCTGTGCACTGTCAGTGTTTTTTAGATCATTTTACTCCTAATTAGAATACTACGACCTGAAGCATGTTAAAGAATAACTAAAAAACCATGTACCATTACACTGACTGAGAGGAGTAACAACACTCACTGACAACATACACACTAGCTCCGATTATGGCAGCTATTTGCTGAATACTGACATATGTACAAACTGTTAAGAATCAAGAAACCTTCACTGTGAACCAAAGAGAAGACTGAAATAAAATATGCAACTCAATTAGTTTTATCCTGAGCAAGGGATTGGACTATATGACCTTCAGAAGTCTCTTCAAACCTAAATTTATCTATGAGTCTATTTCAAATAATTTCAAAAGTATTTTGGAATCTATTCACAAAAATTGGTCTGAAAGTAAAATGTTAGCTTCAAGGCACCACCCTTAAAATCTCTTGAATTTATTATTACATCTGGTTGCATGAACACAATGAACTATTTTCAAATATGAAAGAACCCCAAAATCTTAATATGCATTCATACATTAAAAAAATCTCTATTTCAATAAGTTAAGTTGGAAAGCTTGAGGTCTGGTCTTCTGGGACTGCTCAACATCTGAATCCTGCACACCGCATCATACCAGGGAAATGCTAAAATATAACCAAACCATGAGTATGGCCTCCTAACTTAAGTGATCTTCCAGGGACCGCCATCAGTTCTAGAAGCTAACTTGCAACAAAAAAGTCGTCCAGCTAACTGTTCTAATCCAGCTGATGTTGTAAACGATTCAAGCTTTCAACCTCATTTACCAAGGTTTTTCAAAGGTTTCCCAGTTCTAACTTTACAACTATTTTCTATCCATTCAGAGCAGAATCTAAAAAAAAATGTAAAGCTCATATGTTTACAAACTTTTTTCTAAATGGAGAAATATATAAGGTCTGCTACAAAGAACAGCAGCACTTTGTTAATTTATTTTATTAGTGTTGAAATGCCTCAGAAACCAGGATCCTGTTGTTCTCATAAACTTCCTAGACTTACTGGTGAATGCATAAATTGCCTTTTTATAGCTGTGTATCAACAATTTCTGCAGAAATATAGGAAATAATCTAATGCACATATAAAGGAATAAGAAAGACACCATCTATGCAAATTTAGTACAAAATATAAATTCAGAAGATACTGTTTAACGTCATTAGGAAATTTGTTTAAACATTATAACTGCATATTTCTCAGTGAGATGGCATTGATTTGTTCCAGATTACCATGGATTTGTACATGAATGGAACACAAAATTGTTAGTACTATAAAACTGAGTGCTGTGTGGTTGTGCTTATCATGTGACTAATGAGTAGTGTATATAAAAATGAAACTTCTTGGAAATAGAAATGAGCACTCAGAGGCTGTAGGGGACACCTGTGTGGACAAAGACATTTATGTATGATATCTGGCCAGAGTTCAAAATTCATGCTACTAAATGTTCACCTGGGAGAACTAGGACAAATTCAGCTGTGGCAAGTGTGCTGGAGACAGGGTGACTAAAAAAGGGAGGGGGTAATTTACAGCATTTTCTTGAATACAAAACAAACAAAAAAGTAAAATAATACTGTGATTGGTTGTTAAAGCTATTCAGTGATACAAATGAAGATTAATTGAATAAAGACAACTCAGAGCAAGAGTGTTCCCAGCACCATTGCCACTCAAAAGCACATAGATCTAACATTGCCCTGAAAAGGTCATCAGTCCATCTGTTTCTCCGACAGAGGTGACAACTAGCCTACATGGATTACTCTCTCCTAACGGTATTTAACATTCCATAATCCTCAAACCAAACAAAGACAATCCCATAAAAATCCGGGGGACAATCTAAAGCATTTCTATGCTACTGCAGACACAACGGGCTAGAAGAAACACAGTCATTATTCTGTGGCAAAAAGCACCGATTTCAAGTCTCTGATAAGCTAGATCCTCCAAATGAAAGTGTAAACGATTTATGATATCATTAGACTCAATTGCCTCTATGTAGACAATTATTTCCATTTCTCTGAGCTTATAGTGTGGTTTGTGGTAAATAATTTAAACAAGAAAATGTACAACATACATTGGACTATTTAATAATTTCATTTGTTACACATTTGTACTCATAAATGAAAGTATTTCAACATTGTTTATAATTCATGTGATTTCAAAGACTTCTTATGTCATTTAGATTAAGGTATTGTCACATTTGAGTAGACCAGTGCATTTACACATGGCAGATCTATTAAAAATGTAGTAATCATTTGTGACCGTGAAACCACTGCAATAAGAAAAATAAAGTCTTGATTAAATAACACCCGTATCTTTGTCTTTCTTACACTAATGAGTAACTAACTTGCAACTGTGCTTTTATATAAACAGAAAAAAGAATGTTTGCTATAAATAAAATCTAGAAATTTCACTGAGAATTTAATTTTTAAGAGTGCATGTGGCTCTAGTAGTTCTTGTGCTTAAATTGACAAGAACCCAAAACCACAGAACATGAAATACTCTCTGGCTGACCTTCTCACCTTCAATCCTACTGACATCAGTAGTATTGAAATCAGTGGAAATCAAATACTAATGTAAGCAAAGTTTGACAAGCAACATCATGAAAATCTTGAAGGTTACTGCAAACGGATTAATGCACAATATTTGTACATGGTCTAGACACCTGCTTTGGTGTATAAAACAGGACTGAGCAGAACTTAAAGCTTCATTTCAAGCAAGTGGTGCAGATGGCCGGGAAGTAGCTCCTGAAGTGCCTACGTGGGGACATCCTCGTTCCCGATGGGCCTAAATAAAGTCTTCCAGGACTACACATTGTACTTTGTTCCCTCTTCGAGCCTGGTTGGGGATCTAGGTGATGACGTGAGTCTGCTGTGTGCCAGAAAAAGGCATCTAACCTGCTGATGACCAAACCTCTATGCGCTCTTAGGCTATGCTATATATCTGAGAGAGTACTGAGCTGAACCCAAAGACTTTTTGCTCACTTCTGTTCAAAAATACCAGCTATGGAAAAAGACGTAATATGCCTTTCACATATAAATATGCTACTTAAAGTAAGTATCTCTTAAGGAGGAGGAGATACAAGTTCATGGTCATCCTTAGCCTGAGGAAACTTAAGCCCATATTTTCTCTTTCCTGGGATACTGCCCTCACTAGTAGGCAAAGGGCTCATGTTAAGTGTCGGTATGTTCTGAAATTCCTGTGAAATTACAGCACTGCAAGAAATAAGAAAGCAAGATTGATGGGGTCAGCAGAAGCAATTCAGAGGAAACCCCACACTGTACTGGTGGTTAAAGTGCTTCCTGACTGAGGGAAGACTAGGCTGTGGGCAACATACACATTCAATTCACATCTTAGCTTAACCCACCGCAATTTGGTTGCCTGCCTACACTCTACCATCACAGCAGTAATGGGACTTGCAGAAATGAATGGGGTATGGGCTGGAAGGCATATCCTGCCTTTTATGACTGAGACCTATTTTGTGCATAAAACCAATGGAGAAAGCCAGTGGAAGCTGATGGCACAGAGCAATGGGAGAAAAGAAACAGATTTGAAGAGAATTCATAACACAGAGGAATCATGTGCAAAGTAGAGTGGCAAGCTGGGAGTACTGAACTCTTCACAGACCTTCAACTTCAACTGGTTGTGTGACTGGAGTGATGAGGAAACAAAACCAGGCAGTTAAATACAGGGATTCTATTCCTTTGTCCATGCCTGTGCATTTCTTGGGATAGCTGAAATAAAGACTGTTTTTTCTTTTGTTTTGTTTTGAGGTTTTTTCATTTGTAATTCCTACAAAGCTTCTGTGTTTGTTTACTTCACCTATTTTATGCCCCAGAAGGGATAAACTGTAAGCTTAGAGTACTAATAAGACTGGAGTTCTGTGAAAGTGCAAGCTTCTGGGAAATCTGAGGGTTTAGCTGAAAAAGTAATGTAAAGAGCTAACAACCTAGAGACAAGACAAAGCACAGGGAGACCAAGGAAAAAAAAAAAAAGCAAAAAACATGCTTAGAGCCAGTATAATTTCAAGGGAAGCTTAAGTATGTATAAACCTTGTGTTATGAGCTGCAAACCAAGAAGCCTGCTCAGTATTTAGCTGTGAGCTCCATCAGGGCAACGTGACAATTTCTAACAGAGAACTACAAGTTACAAATACCAAATATGCTGAAATGGACTTTGTGGCCTGAGGGTCTGTCTTATGAGAGGAACAGTGTGTGATCATCCTTCAAGTTAGCATGCACATAATGTATTCTCTGATCAACACAGCACTTCGTGTCTTCACCAGCGCATCACTACT
This sequence comes from Aptenodytes forsteri, assembly GCF_000699145.1. Lineage (NCBI taxonomy): Eukaryota > Metazoa > Chordata > Aves > Sphenisciformes > Spheniscidae > Aptenodytes > Aptenodytes forsteri. The sequence goes on from NW_008794578.1 coordinate 219,120, forward strand.
ACCGTGAGCAATGCCTGTCTGCCAAAGGAACAAAGGAGAATACCGGGGGTCTTTTTTGCCTGCATGCCAAAAGGATCTCTGTCCTGAAATGGCAGGATTCCCGACTATATCACAGTACCAGACACCATCTTGGTGTCATATCGCAGTAGTATCTTTCAATAGAAGAGAATTTAGCATTTCCAGTATTTTTTTCCTCAAGAAATCTCCAGAGTACCCTATGCCTAGTCTCCATTGTTTAATTTACTTGTGCATTTTGAATTAATCCATATAACAGACACAAATACTTTCTAAATTTTCATCTTTTCAGCTGATTTGGAATCTAATTTTCTCCCTGTGTAAAGGTCTGCATAGACTTCTCTTCAGAATACCGCAGTCATTTTACTTAATTTGCCAAAAAAGATCACCTTTAATTAACAGTATTCACCCTTAAAATGTAGAAAGACTGTAAGTAGTCACGAAACATAAGCTCAAAACTTGTAATGATAACTGACCTGTGAGGAAAAACTGAGTGGGCAAGACTTTTAAATCCCTGGTTGGTATCAGACATGTAACAAAGATCCATGTTAACAGGGCTATGCGATTCAGAACATTCTGTGTTGCTAGCAAAATAACTTGTATATTTTAATTGAGATCTCTCTTAGCCAGAGAAATAGCAACTAGATCATTGAAAAGATCCACACTGATTTTAATGCAAAATGATTCTCTAAGATCTTCCATACCCTACTCTTTGAAGTGAAATATTGTGGTCGAAGTATATGTGCGATAGAAAACAGACCTTAGAAACGTAAAAAAATCCTTTGACACTATGCCACAGCATTATTGTAAGTTATTCAGTTAGGATTTTGAAAAATAGCAGTTACCAACCTCTGAAATCTAATAACTGCTGGACAGTGTTTCGGTAGATCACCAAAACATCCTACGTGCTTGCTTTTGCAGTTCTCACCTCATTCCATCTAAGTAAATTATAAATTCTGTTGTTAAGATGATCTTTTTGTCATGTTTTTTGGTAACCTTTACTATGTATACTCACATCCTTCACAGCCACATATTCTTCCACAGCTCATAATACAATAAATATTATCTTCCAATACTTCATAATTTAATGCCTTCTCCTTCTTAGGAAGAAACTCCCTGACAGTGGCTGTCATGTTAAGTGACTGTCAACTTTGTGTTCAAACACATATTATATATTTAAAATGTTTGGTGAAAGGAAAAATTTAGAGACAAATACAAAACCAAATTTTCACAAAAACAAGAATTAAGAAGCATCTATTCCTACAGTAGTTGTGTTGGTCATAGCCAAACATCAGCTAACCGCTCCTAAAGCGATTCCTGTTTTTATCCAGATGTGTCGTGTGATACCATTTGTCAAATATAAATCAATAAGGTGATACTACTTTTTCTTTCATCTAATGAAAAAAAGATGTAGGCTTTAGAATGCTGAAATTTTGTAACAAACTCCATGCCAGCTCCTGGACACATTCAACAGAAAGGAAAAAATAAAAGTACAATGACGATAACCAGTGCCATTCTTGCTGATTAATTCTAAATGGTTTTTAGTGTAGCCCTGTATCCCAACAAATACAGCACCGGTGTTGCCATTAAAAAGCCTCAAGACATATCAAGTATTGTCTGAACTTGTCTTGTTCTTCCCGGAGCTTTGTTTAGCTTGTTTAATGACCAGCCAGCTATTGCCTGATTTGTTTAACTTTTGCTTATCTTTGTAGAACCACATTCTTTTTATAGATGGTAGCAACAAACAGTTATTTTGCACAGAATGACATACTTATTACCCCAGCATAACGATGCAATGCAGAAGAGCAGAGTCATGGCAATGAGAAAATGCTTTGAGAGCAGAGGTGTCCAAGCAGGAGACACTGGATGCAGTGCAGGGGAGCACAGGTCTGGCAGGGTCAGTGAGGGGCAAAGAATGGCACTGGGGATCCCGGAGCTAATGAAGAATACACTGATGATCAGTTAAAGGAGTGCAGACTTGGGAACTGGACAAAACTAGATTCTAGGATAACAAGAACAAAGAATATTTATCCAACTTACATAAGACAGTCCATATATAGTAAATTCATTATTAATTATTAATAATATTTATTAATATTGATTTGTTAGTAATTTATTATTTATTGTTGTAATTAATTTGTTTAATAACATTTAGAGACATTATTATTAATAATAAAATAATGGTTTCCTGTTCTAATATTGATTAGATATATTTAAGGTACCCACAACATTTTCAAAGGGTATTTACTGGCAAACCTGCTTTTAATAATATTATTGATTTGTTAGTAATTTATTATTTATTGTTGTAATTAATTTGTTTAATGTTTAATAGAGACATTATTATTAATAATAAAATAATGGTTTCCTGTTCTAATATTGATTAGATATATTTAAGGTACCCACATTTTCAATTGAGGGTATTTACTGGCAAACCTGCTTTTAATTAAATCCCATTTACATGAATAATCCTATTGATTCAATTAGATTAATCATGTACAAGTGAACACAAAAGCAGGAATTTAGTCATGTCTGAAAAATATTTAGATGCTACATCCCGGCACGCTTGGGTTCCCCTTCATGTCTTATTAATGATAGAAATTCTTTTGTTATAAAGCTACTGTACACTTTCTGTTATCAGACTAAAATCTATTTTTTGCAACACTTCAGATTTCACATGGACAAAAATCCATTATCCAAAACCTTAAAAGCATGGAATAGGAGATAAATATAAGAGTCCTTCATTCCCTTCATATATTTCATCTGCAAAACAGCCAATAAAATCACACTTTCACTTCAAGTACCAGGAAATACCTGAAGACAATATGGATTTGATTTTCATCAGAACTGTGGGGAAAAAAAGAAATCTTTCGGGTTTAGCAGTGATGGCATAATCTATATATTTTAAGTACCTGTATGATACTGATTACTGAGCAAACTATAAACTTTGATGTATTTATCCTCATAATATCACTAGAAGGCAAGGCAGTACCATTATAACAATACCGCGGGGACAGGAAGCGATGCACAGAAGCTGTATTTACAAAAGAAATCAAATAAATTTACAAGCCTCATCATCACTTCCAAGGCCTACATCCAAAGTGGGGCCCTCCAAAATGTTCATCCCAGGGTAGCCCACACGTGCTGGTGTCTAAGAACCATAAGCAACACGCACAAGGTGCACACAAGGGTCTCGGCATTGCCTTAGCTGTGAGAAGTAGCAAACTCCTGAGAGTCACTTGCACACCTATTTGCCAGTAGGACCGAATCCAAGTGGTGGTCTTGGATCACACCTACTTGACCAAGCTTTGCACAAAACACAGAAAGAGATGGCATCCTCCTTTTATAATGGCATCCTCCTTTTATAATCTTCTGCATATATACTGCCAATCCAGACCTGAACGCCCTGTAAACAACTGCAGCACCTGGAGCAATCTGGACTCAGTGGCTCTGCTTCTCAGAAGGTTCTGTCTGGTCAAGAAATAGGAATATTCTTCATTTTTCCCAAATTTGAAGCTGCCCCAATTTTTGTGGATAAATTAAAAATTCAGTGCACCGAAGAGAATGAATATGTAATAATTTGACCATTCATTTATGAGACAGGAAAACATCGGTTCCAGGCCCGGCTCCAATTATTTTTAAGTATATTACGTTCTCCCAGGACAATAACTATCAAACTTCTCATCATAATTCTGCTTCAAGAGGTGAAACTCGTATCTATTGCATTTATAAACTCAAATAATAGCATAATCAGCTGAAACCCTATGGCCCTATACATAGCTCCCACAACTTTATCAGGTGTTGGGATTGGATAATATCCCAGCCTTGGCACCGTCCTCCCTTCCAAGGAGAGTGAACCTTCATGATACTCCCTATATTATTTGTGACTTCCTAGACATTTGGTGCAGACGGGACCAGCTGGACTAGGCTCTGTACTCACATTACACCTGCAGTGCTGAACATTTTTCCTCCTCTCCTTTGTCAGTATGAAGCACATCTATCAACCTTCAAACCTACCAGTACGGAGCATCTGTATGTGTGCCAGTCACTGCAGATATCAGCCAATGCCACAGAACAAACAAAACACTTCCAAGGATAAAAACATAACTCGTCGTAGTTCAAGCTGAAGTGCCCAGCTTTGCAGACAGTTGAAATCTTCTATGTATGCAGTACAGAAGGGACTGCAAAGAATATATTCATAGGATAGAGAAGCAAACACTGTATAAGAAAAAGTGAATCATTTAGGATTCAAAGAAATATTCCACATGAAATCTTCAGACTTAAGATTTTCCAAAACCCTTTCGGGAAAAAGTGTTCTTGCATGAAGCATGTACAATATTATTCCTCATAACCAATAAATAGCATGAGTTCAATTCCCTGATTTTCTAATCTGTAATTTAAGCCCTTTCTAGCTGCACTACAGGAATGAGCTCCAAGGGTTTCACAGACTCATCCCCGAGCACTCTGTGCACACTTTCACAGTAATCTGCACCATGCTTTAATGGTCAGCAGGAAGCCCTGGATAAACATGTATCTTGGACTCTATTTTGAAGGATCAGCCAGTAATACTGTAACCAAATCTGGTATAGCTGCCTAGAAACACAGTACGATGTAACTGGCCGATAACACACGCAAAAGAGCGGGCAAGGGTAACGTGTATTGACCACTTTTTGATAGACTTTTTTTTTTTTTGCCTAAGCAAATCTAAACCTGGCTGAACCAGCACCACTGTTCCGCTTCAGCTCTTACTTGTGCTACTTTTTGGTACTGAAGGAGGCTTAGCTGGGCTATCATAGCACACTCACCAAACATCAAGATCATCCAACTAAAAAAAAAACCAAGCTGAATAGTTTTCTGTTTGGCTGGTATACTGACATAGTTCAGCAAAGGGAAAGGAGTGAAGCCAGAGCCATCTCAGCAGCAATGGGGTCTCAAATTCTCACAAGCAACTTGTGATAACATACCTCAGCTGATGACACTGGTTAACAAATTCTCACTTAACATAAGGTATTTCCAGTGCCAGTTAGAAGTGGTAAGGTTGGAAGTCCTGTTAATCATCTTCCACAGTTAAGAGCTGGAGAATTGCTCTTTTGATCCTTCATCCTCCCATCATGCTTCAGCGAAGCTGTTCAACAGCACAGAACTATCAGCGATGGCTGAAAGTTATAAACCATGCTATAAACAAACACTGTCTCTGCATAACTGATGAATGAGCTAGCAGTACATGATGAAGAACAACAGGAACCAAAGTCAGTTCCCGAAGTGTTTTACATCTCCTGAAGAATAAAAGAGAGCAAACTGGTGAAAATTGCCCAAAAGGGGATGACACATTGTTCTCCCCATTGTCACCAATTTTCTATCAAGCTACCAAAAAATGGATGGTATTCAAAGTTTATATTTTTTGTTGTGTTTTTGCCATTTCAAGGAGATATAAATAAAATTTGAACCAAATAACTGAAAATAGCTTGCTTCCAAATTTCAGTTGCACACATTTTCAGCACCATCAAAGAAATACTAATTTGAGTATGTGATATGCCTTGTTTCCCCTTCAGATAATGAAGAACAAAAATGAGAAACTGAAGTAAAGCACACAAAGAGATAGGCTAACCAGCTAAAAGAGAAAGAAATGCAGCAAGCAGTTACAAAACTGCCTTTTTTTAAGTGCATCTGCTTCACTCTACCAAATGTCAAGGATGGTTTCAAAAGTAAAACTACAGAGAAAAAGAAATCTTAATTAATGAATTATTTCTTAATGAAATAATTTGCTTTTGGTAGAACGAACACATGCTATCACTGTTTCACATCTCTTTTGTGGGCTCTAATCTAATCTTCATTTAGACCAAATTATATTAATAGCATGGGGAATTTGCCTTGAGTAAGGACAATAATTTGGCCTTTGCAGAGTAAAGTAACAACACTGGTGTTTTAGACTGTTATTATAGATTGTTTTTATTAATTCTGGTGGAGGCTAGTCCATCAGAAAAATATGTCAGTAATTTGACAAAAACTTTGTTTATAACTTCTCTAAGAGACTAACAAAACTGAGAATGACTTTGAAAAATTTGACTGTCTTCCTCTTGAGATTTAACTAGCATCAGAAAGGGCTCAGACTCTGAAATATTCATAAATCAGTGATGCATAATTTGTAAATTTGTACTTTATATCATGTACAACTTTCTCTATCCTAAAGAGCATTTTATATTTCTTGTTAACAGAGAATGCAAATAATGCTCAATGGAATTCTGCAGTGACCTTTGTTTTATTATAATTACTGCATATTTATAAATGAACAGCTAAACTTCAATTTGAGAACTACAACAACTTTGAGTTGGAATCCTTTGATAAAACACAATTGAATAAACTTCATAAAATTAATTCCCTAAGAAGAGAAAAAGAAAGTCTCCTCTGAAAATTCCTCCATGTATACCAACACAAAATGAAGATTTTTCCATGCTTTTGCAAATAAAAAAGTAAACAAAACAGCAATATGGATAGATTTGAACAGAAGATGATAAATTCCTTTAAAAAGAGCACAGGAGAACATATTAAATATAATAGATTGTATAATCACTGTGTTATATAAATGTATAAAATATAAATACGTAGGTATAAAACACAGCATAATAATAAGAAATGCAGTACCTGCATTATGTCATAAATATAATTCCATGTAATGTCACTGAGACCTAATAACTGAAATCTCACTATGTAAACAGAATCACCATTAACTTCTGTTAATGGCTGTTCTACATGTGAACACTTCCACATTTGTCAAAAGCACAAGCGAATCAGAGGACAAGGTCTAAAATACAGTAAACATATTGTACACTCTGCCCACCCAGACAAAGTGTATTTGAAGACAAAAGGCACAGCTTACTGGTATGAGAAAGGCAAACAAAGAAGGCATGACTGGTCTGAAATATTTGATGGTACAGGACTATCGAGTACTTGTTCACTGGAGCCAGCAGCAAGAGTCAGAATTCTGTTCCTAATTTGGATATGCTTTGCCTTCAGACTGAACACTTAATTTCTTTATATATCTTCCGCATTCTTTATCACTGGTTCCTATTTATGTTCTGTGCTCTTTAGAGTGGAGGTGTCTAGCAGCATTTGTCCCCAGCTGAGAGCAGGTCTCCACAGTGTCTGATGTGCAATAATGCACATAAACAGAGGTTTACTTCAAGCAAAAACGGCAGTCTGGGAAACCAAAATCCTGGTTTTGGTTATACCACAGCTTCCAACATATTATTTCATTGAAGCCATGAATGTTTTAAGCAAGCAATGAGTTCATGAAAGACGGCTATTCAGATCCTATACAGTACATTTGTGACCTCACTGAAGGCAGGGCAAACACTTGACTGCAGTAGGCTGACCTTCCCTACAAAATAATTATTATGCCTGCCATCTTGTTAGCGTAGAGAAGTGCTGAGCAAAATACTGATAGAATCTGTGATACTAAAGAAACTACCACTCAGACATATATATATAACCAAGTATATTTACTAATAAAGCATTTAAATAACTGGAAGCAAAGACATTTATATAGGCTTTTCCTACCGTAAGGAAATTGTCCAAGTATTTTCCTTTTTGAAGGTATCAGAAAATTCACTTACGGATTGATCCAAATCCCACCAAATTCAGTACACATATGTGAAGTGCTGATTATTCTTGCACACAGATGTCTAAACTTTACATCAAAACAAGAAGTTTCATAGTTTACTGAAGTAAATCAGGTGGAAATGATCAATACAGCAGAAACGGAAGTACAATCATTAGTGGTAATAGCATATAATCCTTGAAAACAAAGGTAGGGCTTATTGATTAAAAGAGATTCTGATCATTAATGCTTTTTCTACAGTATATCACTTAAAAAAAAAAAAAAAGAATCCGAAATCAAACTTGCATGGCTCTGATAAAGCATCCTATTATGAGTGGTCCAGAGTGACCCAAATGTGTACTAAGAATATAAATGTTTAGGGTGATTGTTTTCTTTTAGCAAAGTAAGTAAAAAAAGGCATTATATGAAGCACACTGGAATCTATAGGGGGTTTTGAAACATTTCCTTCAACTGGGAACCAGACCCATAAAGAAGAAACACAATATTTCTAACTGATTTTATGAAAGTTTCTATGATGATTTTGGCCATGAACATTTTAGGAGGAACAATATTCATGTAAAAAATTATTTAAAGTGAAATTATTTTTCTTTACATTCTAGATTTTCACTGAGATCAAACTGCTCGTAACAGTGTGATAACAAACTGCTCATAACTGCTCATAAGCTGCATGGTAACAGGTTATTTTAGTATATCAGTTTTAAGTTTTTAAACAATATTTTATAAGTCATAATGAAAAATACTTTTCACGCAAAATTAAGAAGCCTGTTCTTCCATTAGTGCTCATCTTCCTTTGTCCCCTTGAACTCATGGATAAAAGAACCACTGCAAGCAGCAGGATATAAAAACTACTAAAGAGTCTTCCAAGTATGTTACTGTACTCATTCAATATTCTGGACAAGTTTTATTTATTTTGGATTTTCTAAATTTTGCTTTAGTCCTAAATAGTTGTTGCACACTAAATATTAAATATCCCTGTAGAAAGGTATGTATGTTAGACTACATTTTGTAATTTTTGATCTTCCTAGACAAATCCTGCACTGATTTAACAGTTTAAATCCTCTGATGGAGCCATGTTATGACATGTTATTACTGCCTATGACTTTCTGACTAGGGATGTCCAGCCTACTCAGCCAGCTAGTGACCTCTGGGTATGTGATGAGTATTATAAATTCATCTTAAATATGTGCAACAGGAGGTGGGCATTAATGGAATGACATACAGATAAATGCATATATGCTATGAAAGCTTCACGAAACTATCTGCATCCTACATCTTACTATTATTCAACAACGTGTCATAAATTATTGTTTTAAAGAGACATCTATTATAGTAAATCCTCTGTTCAGATATCCCTGTTGTTTTCAGATCCGAAATCAGGAAAAAAATAAATGAATCAGTTGCTGAATACTGAGATGCTGGTACACAGTGAGCTGTCAGAATTTGTGACAAAGTAGACCAATGCTATATTTCTAGCATATTAAAAAATCCCTACTAAAATTATTTTAGACTGGCTGAACAAGATATACAAGATTAAACCTGGAACTCCAAATGCCAAGATTTAATTAAAGTGAATATCCCATCTCTTCTTTTCTGTTGGATGAAAGTAAGAAGACAAAAGAATTATTTTCATTGTTTTATGAGGGCCCCTGTCAGATACAGCAGTAAAACACAGGGGAAAACTCTCTTTGTTTCTGTCTAAGTAACTATTATAAAACCCCACAATAATATTATGGCTCTGCAATGGTCACAATAAGAAAATATATTTTTGCATTCTTATTGTCATCATTCATAAAATTGTATGGATTGACTACATGCAAAGGCATTACAGGTCCACTAAAGTTGGAACTGAGCCCTGTCTTATTGACAGAAACTTCATGAGATACTTCAGTCACAGCAGTGAAGATCAAGAGGACAAATTCCCCTGAGCCCTTAAATTCAGGACCCTGCCAGAGTGTTCATTGAGATCTATTTGCTAGCGCTTTGATCCAGGCTAAACACCTCAGATGTAAGGCTACGAAAAAGGATCAAGATACAATGAACCCGGGTCTTACTGAAAATGTGACGATTTTCAATATTGCTTTAATCAGTGGCACCAAAGGTGATCTGCCTATGGAAGAAATGCTGATTAAACCACATATTTCCAAACTATTTTATTAAAAACCCAATAGTTACAGCTTCCTTTTTTGACCTAATTTCTTTCATTGTTCAACACCAGCACTTTTAGAAACACAATCATCAATTGTATACTTGTCACATCTTTTGTAAAATGCAACACTCTTTTAAAAAGGAAAAATACTGACTTTCATCCATTTTCCTAAGCCATTTGTCATATTCAAAATTGTAAAAATCTTCAGAGGTTCAAAAAAGAAATAGTGGGCTTTAATCTAAATGCTCTCTATTTACATTATGGTTCTAAAATGTGACTGGAAATAGTTTTGGGAAAAGATTTTGCACTTCATACAGTGAGCTTGATGAAAGCAAATCTGAATGATGGGAGGGTACGCATAATGTTGTAGAAAGCTGTCAGGTCTTTGCAATTCCTTTCCAAAAGTCATTGCTAGGCAATGTCAGTACCAAACCTCAAAGTAATACATGAATTCATAAAACACAATTTTACCAAGTCCAGAGCACTCTCACAGTGTTAGGCAAGCTCCATTCCCCTTAAAACTCAACATAAACTAGCAAAACTGTACTTTCAGTTGCCACAATGAACTCTAAGAACAAGAAACCATTCTCTTAGTTATTGGTCAACCTTATTTTTGCTACCTGTGCTGATCTAACTTGAACCAGATTGCCTGTGAAAACAGAATTTGCATTTCTTGCCTAAATGTTTGCTGACACAAGTGATGAATTGCATTATGTTTGTGGCAGGAATATTCTACGTTTTGATCCCTCAATACAGCCTCCAACTGAACCACAAACCAGCTTTTATACATACAAATACACTGACTGATATGCTTGATAAATGCGACTACATCTACAGAAAACAAAGACTCAACACACCTCTCTTGCAGATTTTAGCCTTCTGAGGAAAGGGGAAAAATGCTTTAAATGCTGAGTGGAAGACAAAGAGCGTACTACTACCGAGAAGTACCGTGAGGCTTAATTTGCTAACTTATTATAACTTCTAGTAACAATCTGATGAACAATTTCCAAGCGCATTAAAGTAATTAAATAAAGCTTTGAAATAATTGTATTACTGTTAAAATTCTCAGCAACACCAAAAAAACACTGAGTACAGTGAAAAACAAGTGAAGGAAACCTTCCACCTACCAAACAAAATTTCCACCTGCTCTGAGAAACAATGCCGTTTCTCAAGCTAATATCCAGGAAAACCCACAAGTGGGGGCAAGAATTAAAATATGTCTGAAATTGGAAGCAAAATGTGTTGGAAACGGGGGGGGGGGGGGGGGGGGGGGGGGGGGGGGGGG
>NW_008794578.1:230338-230711 GCF_000699145.1 Aptenodytes forsteri
GCGGGAGGATGGGGGGGGGGGGTGTGGGGTTGGGGTGTGGAGGGGTGGGGGGGGGGGGGGGGGGGGGAAGTGTTTGCCCTAAACTTCCTCTGTCCTTTCCACTAAGCACTTTTCAGAAATAGGTGCTTTAACTGGGAGACACGCATCCCCCGGAATTCAGCGTATTTTTGCGAGCGGTATGAAGGGCCCCCGGCGGCCTGTGCACCCCTCTGTGCTTGCACTCCTTCTCCCCCAGCCCCACCAACGAGGTGGTACCTTGGGATGGAAATCAGGGCCGGGGGGGTGGGGGGCGGAGGCGCCTTTCTCCCATGGTGGGAGTGACTCCCGCAGCGCTGGGGCCGCGGGGAGAACCGCCGACCGCCCCTTTCGCGGG
>NW_008794578.1:231130-235559 GCF_000699145.1 Aptenodytes forsteri
GCTTTGTGGCTAAGCAGAAAACAAGGAGAGAGGGAACATTTCCTGCATTAAAATGCAATACCCTGGGCTCGATGATTTATCCCTTGCACAGGGGCACATCCCCCCCTTCCCCCATTCCCGCATGGCTGCTCTGAAGGACCCCCTCGCCCATAGGTTACAGCCAGAGCCCCCCATCTAGGTTCAGCCTACGCTTTCTCTGCCTCTCATCCCCGCAACGTCCTTCCCAAAATCACCCCCCGACCTCCCCAAAATGCCAGGAGGCCAAAACAGGAGGTATGAAGCAGAGGGGCTAGGCAGAGGGCTGCCTCTCTAATTGCTGGTCCTCTGTTGTATGAAGCAGAGGGGCTAGGCAGAGGGCTGCCACTCTAATTGCTGGTCCTCTGTTTTCCCACCCTTCCACAACCCCCCTTTTCCAGTAGGGACACAAAGCAGCTGCTGGGACTGACACATCAAACACCCCCCCCCTCGCTAATATCGCTATGAGATTCAAAGCCTTCGTCTCCTGGAGCTGAGGCCACCTGGAGAAGGGGCGCAGCAGCAGACCATGGCTCCTTTGTGGGGCTCCCAGCAGGTCAAAACAGTATGTGCTGACTCTGTGTGATGCCTCATGTCTTTAGGCATCGCAGGCAGAGGGTTAACCCTGAAGAACTGCATTTGCTTTTGGTTTGTTTTCAGGTTGTTGAGGTGTGGCTCAGTTGGGACCAGGTGTTCTGACCATGGTAAATCTCCTGGTCTTTTCGTCAGGTTACCCGCATGCCTTTGGAAATGTTTTCCTTGCAAAGTCAAGGGATCATATCAAGAGGGCCAAGATTTTGTAGTCGAGTGGTTGCAGTAAAGAGGTGGTGAGGGGGAGAATGATTCCTGGCTTGCAACCTGTGGGCATTACTGTAAGTGGGGGCTGAAAACAGATGGATCCTGCTTATGAGGAGTTTCAACAGTGCTCAGCAGAACTATATGCTGAAGGTTAGGCCAGTTCAGAAATGAAAATGCATCCTTCCCTGCCCTGAGGGAGTGTGCATCTTCTCCAGCCCTTTCGCCTCGTCTAGAGGCGAGCTGGAGTGGAGAGCAAGTCAAATGAATGTGAGTGTCAAGGAGAGCCGGCAGCAGGACCTACGCACCGGTGTGTGATGCAGTCCCCCCTCCAAGAAGCACCTACCTTCTTTTGGTGGCCGTTTGGCTTCTCTGGTGAGGTTGCAGACCTGGGTAGTTTGCAGCTCCTGGGTCAGGCAGCCCTCCGTCTGCTCATTGAGGGGCAGCACCACGTTATTGAGCAACACCAGGGACTGGTCGTCTGTTCCCCATTCTCCCAAATGCTGAGGGCAGGTGCATTTTGTATACATGATCCCACAGGACTCGGTTCTCCCATTCTCGGATTTCAAGCAGCTCTCCAACCAAGTGCATAACACATGGCACCCAAACTGGCTTGGGCTCACCTTGTTCAACACCAAAAACTCAAAGAAGGATTTTTGGTCGTCTTCTTTTTTGTGTAATCCTGGGAAATCGATAGGATAGACACGGCGTATCTGAATAAAATTCTTATCATACTGCAGAAATACAAAAGCATTCTTGGAATCGCAAAGCTGCATTATAGAATGGTTATTTTTTAAAAGATCCTTTATTTTTTCATGGGAAAAATGATCAAACTGATAAGCCAAGAGGGAAAAGTTGGAGCAGCTGAAGTCCTTTTTGGAAAATTTCAGGTAAATACTATATTTGGTCGGATCTGGATTTTCCAGCGTCCAAGTGCAGTTTGTGAAGTTTTTAGGAAACATTTCACTTACAGAATACGATCCATAAATGACCCCCTTCACCAACGTGGAACACCAGAAGTCTTGGGCAGCATTAAATCCAAACATAATCAGTAGATAGGTGGAAAATATATAAATCAGCAAATTACGAACAGCCTTCATCCTATGTCATTTGGCCTGCAGGAGATGAAATGAAATAAAAATGCAAGTAGAATTCTTCACGCATTGAAAACCAAACTCCTTCCAATATTCGAGCCAGCTGTTTTCAAGCTTGCAGTTAGAGCCCCTTTCAGAAAAAAAGGGCAGGTAATTTTTATTTTATAACGCAAGGGACGGGTTTGCTGCTGTGTGCACAGCGCCATCACGTGGCCAACGCAAAAGCCAAGTCTTCTACAGCCAAATTAAAAAACAACATCTATTAGATTATTAATAGGAATGTCCTCTCCTGTCTAGGATGTAGTCATCATGGCGTGGACTAGAACTTCTCAACTTAGGTAAAAACCTAGACGCCTTACCCGACAGACCAAGAAAAGGGAAATTTATTTATTTATTTCTTCAAAAAGTAAGTAAGTAGTCCGCTATAGTAATATATATGAATATACAATATGCACATGCAGAATTTCACCGGAATAGAACAAGAAAGCCAGCAGCATCTGTTGTTATATATTATTTTTCTATTAAGTCTGAGAAGTAACTGTGAAGAATTACAGCCATAATTTAAAAACACACAAATTATTATTTGTTACAGATGGAACATTATCTTCCATATGCCTACATGCCTTTGCAGTGGCCACCTGGTATACAGAGGTCTCTATAAAAAGAAAACCCAGGCAGGAAATACTGAGATTAATGTATTAATACAATTTTGAGACTATTGGAGAAAGAAACAAAGACAGAGAGATGAAACCAGTACTTGTCTGACACTACCAGTAAATGCCAGCTTTTTAAGATCATAATTTCAGTCTGCTACGACCTCTTAAGATATATAAAATGGATCACTGTATTAGTATCTACAGCCAGTACCTCTATATAGCTGTCAGAGCTACAGCAGGATCTCTGCACCTATTGGACTGCACTTGCCCTCTTACTACAAATACCTTGTACTGTCTGATTAGCTGTGCTTTGCAGATGTGCGCTTGAATGATGAAAGACATATTACATTTTCTCTGCTAGTATCTCCAAATAAAGCTGTTTTACTGCACCTGTCAACTGTTACAGCCTCCACATGCGCTGTTCTCTTAACAGTGGCCTAGGTTAATAAAGCGAACCTTAGTTATATTTACCTCTGTAACGTTATCCAAAAACTTCAAATTGACCGTTTTCAGCATTAACCTTTGAGAAGTTGCTTATCTGACAAATGAGTAGCTTTTCGCCTTCTGCTGTCAAATGCAAGCAGACAGAAGTGATGCCAAGCTAATTTCAAAACTCTCTAGATTGCAGTCTCTTCCACTGTTGCTCTGTAAGCAGAGGCAGACATACACACACAGACACCGTTACTGAGTTTTGATGTGTGTCTTTGCCTAGCTTTTCATCTCCTCACCAAACAGCAAGGCATCTTCTGTCTCCCGTTGCGTAACACACAGCAAATCACCGGTTTAAGCTCCCTTGAAGAGATTTTTGTATCTCCTAGATTATAATTCAAACTCTGAATCTTGAAATGGGCAAAGCAGCACCAACTCTAACCCTCTTTATAGCGGAGGTTTAAGAAAAAAAGCAGAGCTGCTGCCAGGTCTATCCACACGGTTAGATTTTCCCCTTTCTGAGCACCTATCTCAATGAATAACACAGTCCTCCTTCTCCCAGTAGGGCTGGTACAGCATTTAAGGTTTTAAAAAGGAGAAACTTATTGGGAATTCTGGAAACAATTTCCCCTTTGCTGAAGCACTTTGCAGGCAATGCAGTTCTGCGCAGTGTTATTCAGGATGGTGTAGGCGTTGAAAGCCAATGTGACAATAAGTGTCTAAATTAGGAATTCCACCCATGAAAAAGGATTAATTTTATAATCTGGAAAGCAAAAAGGGGACTTATTTGCTTTTCTGTTTGAAAAGGAAAAAAGCCTCCGACTTTTCCCATCCTATGTAATATTTGCACTAGAAAAATAAAGACGTCTGCAGTGCTAGGCTGTTTTCTATGAAGAAATGTAATCAAATAGCCCTCATTTTAGTCATGCGTTTGTTCATGCAAGGCTACTGAAACACAACATTGTCTTAATCTCTCTCTCCGTGTGTGCATTACACACACACACACGCGCACACACACACCCCAAATGAGTGTGCCGGCAGCATTTCGTTCAGTTTGCAGTATTGCTAAATACAAGAGTGAATCTGCTCACTGAAAGGATTAGGCACTCGGATTAAAAAGATCTTTCTTTTCCATGGAGGAGGGAGTTAAAGACGGCCACAGAGGCTTAAGGTTGCCCATTTGGGAAGGGGGAGAACCCTCTTCTGCTGAAAAGCAAACGGGCGTTTAGTTTGGATATTCCCCAAACTGATTTTCTAGGTGACACTGTAGTTTAGCCGAACATAGACGGCGCCATCACTCCATTTATTTTTTCCCCCAACAGAAGACCCACTGACTTCCCTTATTTTAACTTCCTATTAACCTAACATCCCCCCCCTACACCCCCCCCCCCACCCCCCCCCAGACCCTGCCGCTCTGAGCTTGCCAGCCACCTCAGGGTG
>NW_008794578.1:235584-236472 GCF_000699145.1 Aptenodytes forsteri
CCCCCCCCCCCCCCCCAAATTACCCCAATCGTGCACAAACCTCAGGTTTTCTCGGTCTCGCTGGAAATTACTCTCAGGGAAGCAGACCTGTCGCAAAACGGACTTCTCTAACTTTCAAACTGCAGCGCTGAAGTAAATGCGGAGATCATTTTGCATGTGCTGTCTCTCTCTCTATCCTTCAGCAACAGCCTGTCCCCCTCCTCCGCCGCCTCCTCCCCGGAATCCCAAGCTAAAAGCTCTCCAGTCGTAATCCCTGGAAATGGGAAATGGAAATGCCCCGGGCACCCTTACCTTCCACTCCGAAAGCTGTCAGGCTATTTCTCTAAAACACTAGCACCACAGGCACACGTCCCAACAACAGTGATGGAGAGATTCCCCTTCTGTCGGAAGCACCGTTTCCCATTTTCCCCGGCTCAGGTTCAAAACCAAGATTAAAAAAAGCAGCAGAAGATAAAAAACGCAGCGAGAAAACCCCCGCACGCCACACACACACCCCACCGAGGAAAAAAAAGCAGCTTTGGCTCCGGATCCACCAAATCCAACCACATGAAGGGAAAGAAAAGAAAAAGAAAAAACACCTCAAACCAGCGAGACTGCAGGGGAAAAAAATGGAAGTGGCTGAGCAAGCGAAGGTTTTTTTTGTTGGTTTTTTTTTGTTGTTGTTTTTTTTTTTTTTTTTTTACTTGAAACAAAGTCTCAGCACAGCAGCCCGATGAGCGGCGATGCCAGGCAGGCGACGGTCTGAGAGGAGGACTGAGGCGCTAGTGCAGATTTGTTGGTGGGTTTTGTTGTTGTTGTTGTTGTTATTACTAACAGACTTATTCCTCTGTCCTCCCTCCTCCTCCTCCCCCCTCGGGCACTAATGGCCGGACAGCGGCGGGGGGGTCC
>NW_008794578.1:237621-254758 GCF_000699145.1 Aptenodytes forsteri
CTGCTCCCCAGGGCGGGTTAGGTTGTCCTCTGGCCTTTCCCGCTGGCGTGAGAGATCGGGGCAGTCTACGCGACAGCAGATACCCGGCGTGAGTATTAGGAGATGACATTTTAATAAATACTGCTGTCAGTCACCACCTCGCAGCCTGGCTGCTGTGCGCTCCCACGACTGCCATTCAGCAAGGAGAACAAAGCCTTGCCGAGGCTGTGTGGTCCGGCTCCCTGTTACAGCCCCTCTGCGCTTTCAAAGTTCACGTGAAACATGACTGCGTGGTTTTGAATGCGCCCTCACACCCACACCGATGAAACGAAAGTTTAAACTTCTGGACAACGTCCAAACCGATCAGTCCTTAAAGCAAACAGTTTTGTCCCCTACACCCCCGCCCTAGCACCGGAAAGGTTTGAATTCCTGTAATACAGAGCTTTTATGATTACAATGACACGCTGCACAAATTCTGATCGGAGGTATTACTGGTCACAAACCACTTCTGACCGAAGTAAACGAAAGCACGGTTATAGCTTTTTACTGTATTTTCCATAGGTACAAGCTGTAAACCACATCCCTGCTAGCTTTTACAAACATAAATACTTCATGCCCCTGTTGTCAAAATAAATAATAAAATCTCTACCCAAACCAAGGAAAATGTGAGAGACGTGCATGATCTACACCCAGCAAATACAATGCAATGAAAACTGAACTGCTGCTGGCTTAGAGATAATCATATTCTCTCACATTCGGTGACACTCCGTATTATCTGTGGGTGATCATCACATTGCTTGAAATACTTCAAGGGAAGTTCAGTTCATTGACAGGTTGATATGAGCAGAGCAAATCAAAGGTGTACATACAATGCAGCATTTAAATACCTTTTTCACCCCCTTTGTATTAAATGAAGAACTTGAGGGTAAGTCACAGAGAAAAACGTCCTGAATGAACTCTTTCGCCTGTTTCCTATGGCATTGGCAAGTTGTAGCTCCTTTAATTGTGAGTGGAAATGGAAATTAATAAATACACAATGTATGGTAAACCATTGTCTTTAGCAATCTCCTGGGTATCCCAACCCAGTGATTAACTTCCATTTTTCAATTTTGTGAAGACACGGCAATGCTGGAGAGGAATCTGGGAGGGAAGATTCCTTGCTTGGCTTCTTGTCTACAACCTGAAGGAAAGGATGGAAGTTGCACAAGTCATACTTAGGTTAGCTATGGGAGCTGAAGAACAGAGGGATGGGATGGCAGCACAGAGCACTCTGCAGATTTCTTCTCAAGATTTGTTGCAATCAGACTTGAACAATGCAGGTTTTAATTACTGGAACTAACTCTAAAATAAGCTATACCATTTGTAAGTGCACAAATATCCATGATCCACTTACAGGTGCCTTTCTACCTGAACTGAGGCCAACTTCAGAAATAATTTGTTTGCCAGGTGTCATGCAGCTGCATTTGAGATAACAAAAACCTGGAATTTTTATAGTCTAGAAGTGAGAGTCAGCATATGTTTAAGTCTACAAAATATAAATAAATAGAAATGTAACTATATATTTATTTAAATTGGGGCATGCAGATCATTTGTGTTTGGATGGTGCTATTTTGTATGTACGTTTAGTACTAAACCGCAGTCTGAAGGGCAGATGTAAAGTGAACCTATACACATCATTCAGAAATACTGAGTAGATCCAACTTGTTTGAGTATCTCTGTTAAAACCTAGGAATAAGGTATTAATACAATCCCACACTGTTTCACGGAGGGCTGTCAGAACTGCACGGCACATGTGGTACCATCTGTACTACAAAGAAAGTATCAAGGCACTGAAAGAAGTGTTATGTCGCTTAGTAGTAGTGTGGTAGGGATAGGCACAACATAGTGAATGCTAAATTTATAGTGCTGCTTTCTAGACTCGATGCAATTGTTTCAGCAAGGTTGGGCTTGATCCAAACTAGGAAAGAGGGAAGCGAGTAATATTTTTAAGTAATTTCTGTATTAGTGAGAAAAATGAGGCTTACCCAATTTAATCTGTTGGATGGAATAAATTAAAGGATTTCTTTAGTTGCTTTTTTTTTTTCTTTTTTTCCAACCTACAGTAGCACTCTGAGATCTTTGGTATCTTAGTCACAGCAGCTAGATGATTTCAGTCCAGGTTTTAGTGAACACAACACAAAATTCAACACAACTGTAACTGGAATTATAATTCATTGACATTTTTGGTGCAGATTTTAAAAGGGAGGCC
Organism: Aptenodytes forsteri; assembly: GCF_000699145.1. Taxonomy (NCBI): domain Eukaryota; kingdom Metazoa; phylum Chordata; class Aves; order Sphenisciformes; family Spheniscidae; genus Aptenodytes; species Aptenodytes forsteri. Next base: position 239,849 of record NW_008794578.1, read on the forward strand.
ACAGTTTAACGCAAGTGGCTTTGGAGAATGGACTATTCTCTCACTCAATCACCTGCCACCCTTAGGGGCACTCTTTACAAGTCAAGGTCACTGTTGCAGCCCTCAGTGTCACTCCTTTGAGCAAATAAAAGACAGTCTGTGTCCAACACTGAAGGCACGCATTAAAAAAAAAATCATAAAAAGGTTTTTCAACAAAGACTTTCATACTTTATTCTTAATTCTTTATTGTTATCACAATGTTTAACTGACTACAGAGTTACAGACACTTAGATATGTCATCTTATTACGCACAGTAATGGAAACTGTGGTTATAGGGCCAACTTACAGGTAAGAGTCAAGTGGTAATTTTACTGAGCCTCTTAGCCTACGTAGAAGTGGCACTGGTCTGTTCCCCACAGCCAACTTTACTCAGACAGGCAAGGCCCTTCAAAGTCCCCTTTGGCAAGCATAGATTTTCTAGTCTGCATCACAGATTCTGCTGCATAACACCAAATTTCTATAAGAACAGTATTTCCTTGCTAAAAGTGAGGGACAATTTTAAATCCAAAGCTGGTGTGAGCATCTCAAAAGAAATGTTATTTAATTTAGTCTGAAACAAAGAAATAAGATGCTGGCCATATTACAGCTATTATAAAATCAAATAAATACCTAAATATGAAAAGAGGAAAAATCTTTTGTTGCTCTAACAAGTCTAGAGCGAGTGTAAATTGGAAATAATTTCATAGACTTGTATATGTTTTCTGGTCCAGTATATTACAAACCATTAAGAAATGTTGCATTTCTCTACTGAGTTCAGATTCTAAGTGAATTTCACCAGTATTAATTTTCTCTCTGTCATCAAGAGGAAATATGAATTTAATAAATAATAGGTTATATTCTGCCTTCTCAATTTTAAATATATTTTGAAAGATTATAGGATTATATTTAATTTTATTAGATAAATGATCTGTATTTTCATAAATAGTTAATTAATAATGCAGAACCAGTAGATGGTGCTCAAGAATATATAGCATAACTGAGGGATACGGGTGATTAAAAATTTCTATTATAAAATTTAAAAATTTCAAGGAAAGTGTTGGTTTTCTTTTGATAAGTTGATTTTTTGTCAGAAAACGATGTCTCCTTCCAAATTTCAAGCAAACCTTTGGTTGGTTGACAATTTTCAAGTTGAAAAGGTCAGTGATTCACTTGCTTGTTTGGTTGTTTTCATTCTTTGTATGGCTTCTTCAGTGAAGATTTTTACAAGAACTTTGAAGTTCTGCTGTTCAGTTTAAATATTTTGATGTTATTCAGTCACAATTAGTGGGCTAGAAACAGTGAAATTACTGCAATAGGTGACACTAAGAGCATGGGCAAAAGGGGTCTGAAGCACGTCTGAGGCCTGTGCAGCATCCTACCTCAGACAGTGACCCTGAAACACTCCTGAGGAAGGTGCAGAAAACCCAGAATAGGAATATTTTTTACAATTTGGCTTCATAAAGTCTGACCTAGTCTCCAGTATTGAGAGATCTATTTAAGTCTCCAAATAAGTTTCTGTTCTGCTGCAATACTCATTTAGCTATTTAACTCCATACATTCTTGTTATCCACATAAGCACCTAGTTCTTTTCAATCTTCTATTTTTTCTGGCTCAGCATTATCAAATAACGAGTCCCACAGCATAAATGTATACTATGTGAAAACTGGTGTGTATCAATTCTGTTAAATATGCTGCCTTTTGATTTAATTGTGTATCACCATATCTTGTATTAAGGCAGGGAGAACTTAGGTTCTGGCTTACTACTAGCAATTATTTAACATATTTTTTATCTTACCTCTTTTTAATTTCCTTTTTAAGATAATTCCAGTTATTCCAATCTATTTCCACAAAACCATGCTTTTTAAGGAACTTCTATCACTCTTGTCACTTTTCTCTCAAACACCCTCTAGTTTTCTGGTATCTTTCTGAGATGTAGAAACCAGTACCGCACACAGTAGTTCAGATCAGGCTGCAGCACTGATTTATGTAACATTGTTTATCATCTCAGTCCTGTTCTTGATTCATTTTAATATCTTGCTTCTTTCTTCTGATAGCTGCTACACTGAACAGAGGTATTCAGTTAGCTGTCTGCGTCTCTTCTTTTTATCAGTCTCCTGTGAGAAACTTTGTCAAGGCCTTTAGGAAGTTTAAATAAATGATGTCAATTGGTTCTCCTTTGACCACTACAGTATTTTACTGATGTGTTGAAAGCATTCTAACAGATGAGGGAAGCATCATCTTCCTTTGCACAGATCTATCATCCCATGGTCTTCTGAGTGTTTTATTTTCTTATGTCTAATTTGCCAGGTACAGACGTAAGATTTATGAATCTTTGATTCCCTGAATCATCCTAAAGCCTTTTTATAATATATATGAAACATTTGCTACTCTCTAACCTTCCAGTACAGAAGTTGTTTTTCAATTAGAGATTGCATAGCTCAACTACTTCTTGTTCAGGATTTTCAGTCCTGGTGGCTTCCTGCTTTTTAAATGATTGATTTGTTCCACCACCTCTTCAACTGATAGTACCTCATTTTTATTACCCAAGAGTAGATATCTCCCTAACATCCTCTGTTGTGAAGATTGATGCAAATAAATCTTCTATCTTCCTAGCAACGTCCTTCTCTTCCTTAATTGCTGTCTTTATTCTCTGAAGTTCCCAACAGACATAGTGACTCTTATAAGCTTCTTGCTTTGATATATTTAAGGAGTTTCTTTTATTTTGTTTTTATATTTTTAACTGTTTGATTTTCAGCAGTTACCTTTGCTATCCAGTTTTCCTTCTTACCTCTTTACTATTATAAAGTAAAGCTTGCGATTGTTTTCCTCATTTCATGAACACTGCCGTCGCCGATTTTGACAGTACCCTGCTGAGCTCAAGTAGCATCTCAAATCCTTTCATTTCACTCCACTGGTTTGCAACTTACATTCCTTGTTTATCTCCTCCCCTCCTCCATATGTGCATTTATCAATGGAAATATTCTTCGTTTTGGGAGCAACATGAATGCCACATCTAAGGATCCCACTGCCTTTAATTTTGATACTAGGGTTGGTTTTTTTGATTAACATGCATTTTATTGAATACCTCTGTCCAAATGTCATGACTTTTTTTTTTATATCTTATCTCTTGCTAGTTGCATTTAAACTCATTATTTTGGGATCGCTTTACATATTAGTTTGGATATTCTTAATTCTTGACTTTTTTCTGCCTATTGTGATTGAAGTCTAAAGGTATGTCTAAACTGTGCTTGAATATGGGTCTACAGCTTATCATAGAATCATAGAATCATAGAATCATTAAGGTTGGAAAAGACCTCTAAGATCATCAAGTCCAACCGTCAACCCAACACCACCACCCACTAAACCATGTCCCTAAGCACCTCATCTACACGTCTTTTAAATACTTCCAGGGATGGGGACTCCACCACTTCCCTGGGCAGCCTCTTCCAATGTTTAACCACTCTTTCAGTAAAGAAATGTTTCCTCATGTCCAATCTAAACCTCCCCTGGCGCAACTTGAGGCCATCAGACTGAGCTGTTTGACTTAAGGCTATCTTATATCTTCCAAGGTGACAGTCATTTCTCAAAATAGTCTTCTCTCAATTGTATGCTGTTTCAAGAAGTAACTTCCTGTTGTTCTGAGAAATTATATTTTTAAGTTTTGCCTTTTACAGATTTTATTTTTTTCTAATTGGGGTGTAAGATCTATTATTATCCTGGTTCATTACATTTTCTTGTTTTTTTCCTTTTTGATGCTCTACACTTAATATCCTAGTTGTGACCTGCATTCTTTGGCACATGCCTTCCTGTGCCCTGGGCTTCCATTCTCAAGTACGGCCCTCTTCACTTAGAGGGTTTTTTCACACTGGAATTTATTGAATCTTCTACGTACAGAGCAAAATTCCTTGCAGGATTGGTTTATTCTGTTATTCTGGGGCAGTTTACAACAAAGCACTGTAGGGTTTTATTTATTTATTTATTTAATAAAGTATTTTTCCAGTAATTTTCCTATGCTACCACACTTCCATTGTGACAGTAACATAAAGCCTCTTCTATTGGAAAGCCTTCTATTTCACTTATTTTTCTTTTAAGTTGTAATTTTACATAAATATTTGCAGTTCTTTATTTTGACCAGATGTCATTCTATGGCATCTTTCCTGAATTTGTGCTTCTTCAGTTTCATTTTTCATGGATAATCAGAAGTATTTGTATTACCAGTAACATTTGTAGATGACTTTGTGTTCCTTGGCTCTTGTTTATTATGTGATCAGAACATTTTTTCCTAGTCTTTCAATCTATGAAATCTATATTTTCAGTATTTTATATCTTGTATATATAATGGTTGCCATTTGAAAACAAACTTGTCACTAGTTCATGGTTGCACATACTCTGGTGGTGAGATTCTAACTAGTTGTACTGTTGTATGACTATAAAGCTAGGAAGAACTCATTGCAGTCCCTACATGTGGGCTATATCATAAGCTTTACCAAATTAATTGGAGAATATTTATGCAAAGATCAAAATAAAAACAAGGCCACTTGTTAATTATCTAAATGCACTGAAATCCTCTTTATACTGGGAGGAGGAGAAGTATTTTAAAAATGCCCTTTCGTCACTGATGTTATTAATCTACTCTAGAATATTGCCTACTCATTAATCAAGTTGAACTGTGATACATACAAAAATCCTGTGTTGTTTTGTCTCGCTCTACTAAAAAGAAAGAAATTCAGAGTTAATGCTGAATCCATCTTTAATGCCCTTTGTTTTGGTTATGTAGTCTGGAGAAGAATGATTTTATGTACTTTGTGTGTCATTGAGATCACTAGTCACAGACAGCAATGTTAAAAGATGGTGTCTTTTTTTGACTTCTTCCTTGCATTAGTGAAAAGGAAGGACTGATAATCCTGTCTAGAGCTTAGCTTTCTGCTGTTAGTAAGAGTAGTGTTTAAAATGCACAAAATACGCTGTTTCTTTCTTACCAAGTTCAGCTGTGATCTCTGTTTTAAGATGCTGGTCAACGTACCAGTACAGAATCCTGTTTAAATAAGATCTTAGTGGAAGACTTGGTTTCAAATCCCTTTTTCGACAGTGTGAAACATGCAGTTTTTCCTTCTCATAACTTGTTAAGTCAGCAAAAAGGATAGCAGCATTTGGTTAGGGCTAACAAGGGTATCCTCAATTTTTGTTGTTCCTCTTAGGCCTCGTTCAGGGAGACTCAGTCCACAATGTCTATTCAGCATGAAATACAGAAAGAATTTTCTAAACTAGGACCAGAATCCAGGTCACTCTCTATTCCCTTATGTCTTTGGTTCTAGTGAGTGGAAGTACAAAGGGTATGGTGGCACCGCTCCTGCCATTACTGCCGTTGGCAAAGTATGGCCTGCCCGTTTCCTTAAAAGAAAGTTTCCATGAACCTGATTTGAGGAGAGGATTCTGAACTGTGTGTCCTGAGCATCAGGAAGTGGTAGTTTGAAATGAATTTTTGGGAGGTTTCAGGCAGATCCTTTGTAGCAATATCCCCAGTTATCTGGGGCTTTAAGTTGCTCCTCGCTAAGCATGTTGACTTTCTGAGGCACGTAACTCTTCCCAAGAACCTTACTATAAGGAAAACCTTCACTCTAGCTCAGACTTCCAAATTCTGTGGTAAGGAATGGGAATTGAAGTCTCACCATAGTCCTCCTCTGCATGTTTCTTTGATCCAAATGCATACATTTTTATAAAAATAAATTAATATGCTGTGTGTTTAAGGAGAGTATTTTCTCAAATACCCACTATTTCCATGGAAAGGCCATTCAAGGATTAGCTGAGTCGGCCAGGAAACTTCAGCCTGGGAGGAAAAAAAAGACAGGTTATGAGACTATGGTACTACAGACTCATGAGTGGCAAGGAAATACTGGATAGGGGTTGATTATTCACTGTCTTTTCTAGCAAAAGGAACAGCAGGCATCAAGTAAAGCTGGAAGGAGTCATGCTCAAAACAGAAGAGGTGATTCTTCATGCAGCAGGTAATTGACCTTTGACACTCTTTGCCAAAGGATGTTGTAGATAATTAAAAATTTTCATAGACTCAAGGGGAGACTGGACAGACATATGACAGAGAAATCCAGTGATGGTGGCGGTGAGGGGGGGTGTCAGATCATATCCACTTCAGGAATTTCCCTGAGCTGAAAATAATTGGAGGTTGGGAACGTAGTAGGGGATAATCTTGCCCTGTTCTTACTCCTCCTTCAGCATTTAGTTACAGTCACTTCTGAAGCAGAATGCAGGGCTGGATAAACCTTTAGTTTGGTCTAGTATGACTGTTTTCATCTTCCCTCTTTTTGGATGTTTTAATACTGAAAAACTGAGAGGTAGATTTTCAGAGGTGCAGATCGTGGAATCAGTTGGAATTTGGATTCAAGCACTGGACATCAATGTCCAGAGTATCAAGACATGAGCATTTCAGTTTGAAAACATTGGCTGAGTGCCTATAACTGTCTAAAGTGAGTGCACACATTTAAAAATTTAAGGATATAGTCAAGATTCAGATCAAGTTGATATCCAGGAAGGAAATTCTCAAGGTCTTTTTTCTCAATCTAAATTCCATTGGTTTTGTAAATGTAATAAAGAAATGCGAACACAACATACAATTAGCATTAGCTGCATTTGTCCCAATGTTTTAAAAAAGGAAGGAGCTATGTCCTTTTCTAAAATTGTCTAATATCTAAAATTTAATTGAATGTGGCAAGGATTATCTTCGGCTAAAGGAATGTTTTAGAATTGGGAATAAATGCATATAGATCAGAGTGACATACTTTATGATTTTGGAAGAAGATGCTTGGAAGAAGAAAAAAATATACTTTTTTGACCAAATAACTTCCTTGGCTGCATGGTGGACATCCAGAGTAAACTGTTTCATTGAAACAGTTTGTTCATACATTTATGTATATGTCATATATAGTTTTGACATCATGTTATAAAAATTATAAAAATATCTGAAAGAGAGAAAACATCACACACTAATAGCTGAAGACATGAATGTCAAATGCTGCTTACTGAAATGGATAGAACTTCTCAGATGACCATCAGTAAGTGGTTCATAGTCCGTAGTTCTACAGGGAGGTGCTGTGGAGCTCAACTACTTGGTGAAAACAGATATGAATGTATCATTCAAAGTTTAAGAAATGCAGCTTTTAGGATGTGTTGAAATATGAGTTTCACGTCATTGTATTTGTCTTCTGAAATACTCTTGGCATGGAATTTTTGAGAAATAGCTGATGTATATAATATTACTGTAAAGAGCTGCAGGTGGCTGTCATCATTCTGAGAGACACATTCTGACGACACTATCCAATATATGAGAGAGTGCAAGAAAGTAAGTTCCCAAATTGTCAGGACAAGAAAAGAGTATTAACAGAGTGGGCTTTCTGATGTTGTTTTGTTTTTTTTTAAAGATGAAAAAATATGTTTGGGTGGGTGGGAGGAATGAAATGACAGAGATGCACTAGTTTATATAGCTATCTACCACTGGGTCAAAAATGGCCAATAAATAAAGGGAATTAACCCCAATACCATATATAGCAGCTACACTAAATGTATTGTACCTACTGCTAAGAGCCATAGGGTTTTCTCTTTCATAAATTCTGGCAATGTTCCTGGTCTTCTCCTGCCAATAATGTCTGGTTGTACTGAAATCTTTTCCCCCCTCTATTTCTTCCTCTCTCCCTCTCTCCCTCTTTTTTCCTTCCTCTCTCCCTCTCTTTTTCTCCCTCTCTCGCTTTCCTTCTTTCCTTCTTTCCTTCTTTTTTCTCTCTCTTTCTTTCTTCCTTTCTCTTTCTTTCTTTCTTTCTTTCTTTCTTTCTTTCTTTCTTTCTCTCTTTCTCTCTTTCTCTCTTTGTCTCTTTCTTTCCCTTCCTTCCTCCCTCCCTCCCTCCCTCCCTCCCTTCCTTCCGACATGTACACTTGAATCTGTTATTTCACTGTTCTTAATCAGTCAATCCTAGACCTTTTATTGAAGTGATATAACTAAAAATTAGTGGTGAGTGATTTATCGGTATTGCAAAAACTCCTTTTCTCTATGAACATTGCTGACTGTTATCACAGTAAATTGAAGTAGTGTCACTGAAGTCAGCAGATCCATGCTGAATTAATCAGTATGGAATATGGCCCTAAGAGTCATAAATGATAAAGTCATTTGTGTACTTGCAACAGATCCTGAATAGATAGCTCAGTATAGGTTCCTTCAGACTGGCCTAACTGCACATTTCATTTATTTTAGAGGGTGTTGCCTTCACACAGAGTGACTCAGCTTCAATATTTTCTTGGTCTTGGTCTCTGTGACGTGATAGCTAATCAGGGTAAAATTTAATATTAGATTCCACATGAAATTTTGAGTTTCCAGAGTATATATATTAAAATGATTATCTGATCTCCATCAGTTTCACATAATCTCAGGTATTCCAGTTGTAGTTGTACCAGAACTTGGCTTCTTTCACTGGCAACTGACCCTTATTTATTGATTTAACTGCCTGCATGCACACATATGATTTCCTAATATAGGTGTGTCTACAAGGAGAGTATAAGATATTTGGATGTCCCTGAAAATTTTTTTACTCTTACAAGTTCGTATTTTATCCACTTATGAATAAATAGGTGCTTGTGCTTATTGAAGTAAACATTCATATATATATGAATGCATATAATACCCGTACATGTTGTATAAATACATGTAGGCAAGGAAGAGCATTAACTGAATGCTTACTTTCTGTGTCAGGAAGAAATTGGGTTATGAATATCTGTATCTCATGAGAACATGATATCAGAGGCCATACAGTGATATCAAAAGTAGGAGGCCCATACGTGTATTTCACTCATCAAAAAAAAAAAAGGTATTTATAATGGTATTCTTCATAAAATTTATTTTTGTTTATTAGTATTAGATTTTTGTCTGTGCTTTATTCTTTGTGTATCATACAAGGCTTTTAAAAGTAAGTAGGTCACCATGCAAAAAGGAAGCCATCAAATGTAAATAGTTTCAAACACTTACATCGTGCTGTATGTTCAAAAGTGACATAGGGTTGAAAAAAATCAGTAGTCTGTTTTCAGTAAAATGCTTAGATATGATCATATTTCTATTTTATACCCATTTTAAACATGTGAGAGAAAGAGACTGAGAAATATTTCATGATGACACTACTAAAATATGATATTCAAATATACTGACAAAAAGCTGTTCTAATCTCATCTCTTCCTTTCTTTTATATGCCTCCGCTGGCTTCTTCTCTCTTCGTATATTTAATACAATCCTTTCATCCCATTTACAGAGCCTTGCCATATCTTTTTTCTTATATAGTTCTTGCACTCATTTTTCTCTCTCAACCATGTATTTCCATTGCTCAGTATTTCTTCTCATCTGGTTTGCTTCTCTTGCTGCTGTGTTACTGGCTTCTCATAAGCATCTATACTATCAGAATATTTTCTGTATTCTAATTTTACACTCTGTTAATTGCTCTTTGAATTCTATCCCCACAGTATTGTTTCAGCTATGTGGAAATACAGATAAGAAGTGAAGGATATTGTTTATTTAAACAGCAACCTTCTTAACTTACCTGAAAACATCAGACAATGAAGAACAAGGTTCCTTCCTTGACTGTTTCTACAAGATGGCAGTGTTTCTCAATCCCCTTCTCCCCACCATTCCTCAGAAAACTGCCCCATCAATGGGATATGGGTTGGAATTAATCTATCCAATTTTGGACAGATTGCTAAAATGTAGACAGATGGAAGATGTCTTAAATGTAGATATCTATATCTGGGCTGCTTAGTCTCCTGGTATGATCAACAAATAGAAACACGTGCTTCTATAATATTTTTCATTTAATCTTGCTGTAGATCTCTGAAGTAAGTTAGATGACTCACATGATGATAGTTGCCTTTTTCCCTCTTCAGATGTAAATGTCTGAAGTTATGTGAGATGAACCTTATTTCTGCTATCTCCTATAGTGGATAGCGGTAGAGGTAATTCTCTGTTTGACTCCCCAGTTTCTTTGGGTATCCCATTCCCTACATCTGTTTCTGTCTCTAATTTGAACGGAAGCCAGACCTTTTATAAAATTTCTCTGCTGGAGACCTGCCATTTGTAACAAGACATACTTAAACTGTGGCTTTGAACCGTTCCAGGAGGGTCTCTGACCTGATGCAGGATCCAGTCCTGTCAGTCTGGGAAAGAGGAAAAATCCTCCCAAGTCCTAGTAAGCAATCAGAAAAATGTTCACATCTGTCTCCATATCCTGTCCTTTTAGCAGCATAATTTCCCCCACCCTGTTTCCATCTTCTCTTCCTGCTCTGTACCTCTTGGTGTTTCCAGTGGCCCCACACCAAGCTGGTGTAGGGCATCACTGCAGCAGTGGGGTCGCTGTCCCATGCCATCCTGCAAGCTGCTGTCTGAGTGTCCAAGGGCAGGCTGAGTGCTCTGACTCCTCCTGTCCCCAGGGAGCAGACAGATGCAGGCAGGGGGATGCAGAAACCCAGGGGGGTGCTGAGGCTCAGGTAGGATCTCTGTGTTGGTGCAGTGCTTGCAGCCCCATCCCTCCAGCAAGGCAATGGTACCTGGCTGAAAACCACCACCCGGTCCCTGTAAGTAGCTGGTGTCAGCCACAGGCTTGGCACAGTATAGGCAAGCCCAGCCTGTGCTCTGGGATCCTCCATGCCTGGATACAATCTGCCACTGCAGCCCTGCCCATAAATTATCAAAAATCATAAGTATGGATGACTGACAATTGATCACTTGCTTGGGAAGAGTTGTTATGATTTAAAGTGAACCTTTACAAATGTTCCTGAATTCAGGAGGTATGTGGCGTACCTCAAGTCAGGAAACCGCAAAGCAGCTTATATGAAGCCTTCTGATATCTACCCTCCCAACTGTTACTGTAGAAGGACTTGCAGGAGTCAATGTCCTTCTTTTTCCTGCTGGTCCAGAGAAAACCTTGATGATATTCTGAGTTCACTCTCCTCTCTGCTTGTCTTCATTAATGCAGTGCTCTTCTGCCTTTCTCTCCTTTCCTGAGTTGCTGTCTTCCAACATGTCTTGACAAGTTTCTTTTAAGCTATGAACCCTTTGGGGCCAGGGACACATCTTGTTAAAATTTAAGAAGTGCTGTAGAAGTGATTTTTACCATGCTAGAATAAAATTTGAAAATATTCATGAGATACAATAAAACTCTGCACTCATATACATGGCCACAGTTGGAAATGTCCAGTTGAGAGCAGAACAGACTGATACTTGCAGAATAAGCTGCACTGGCTGCAAAGTTCTGGCCCACTAACTATATATTTTATAATTAGTAATAATCTTCACACTTTAAATGCAACTGATAGAAAGGAGAAACTTCACCACACATATATTTTTCGGTAGTTTAAAAGGTTTGGTTTGTGATGCAGTGATGGATACTGGTCTAAATGGATTATTGATTAATTAACTCTTTATACTTTATGATTCTGGATTTGCACATTTTTCTTCAATCTGATCTTTATTACGCAAAACTCTTTTGAACAATTAGCTTTAATAGAGTAACTGCTATTAGGCACTTAGAAATAAGGATGTGGGTGGCATGTCTTGTGAGGTACCAACTGGCATTAATTATGAGGTTGAACTTTTGCACTGTTAAAACCTCTGTGGTTTTAATATAGAAGCCATGTCCCTCATGAAAACATATTTTTTAAATTGTTCATATAGATTTTTCTTCCTGTTGTATTTTTGGACACAGGACGTTAATTAGAAAACTTTAAAATTCTACTTGGTTGCAAAGAAAGGTGAATAGAGGGAAGTTTAATATGTAAGAAATCTCAGCCTTTTTTATAGACTCAAAATGAAAATAATTTTAAAGCTCAGTTATGAGTCTTATGCATCTATTTACAAGAAAATTGCTAATACTTCTATTATTAAGCCGTTTAATAAAGCAGATGAAGGATAAGGCACTCATGCATTTTGTTGCTTTTAAAGAATGTCATAGCACGCTCCAGTACACTTCAGTTCAATTTTTCATGAAGTATTTATTTTTGCCAGACTACATTTTAATATACTTGCTTTGTAATATTAGAGAAAAGCATTTTCCCCATTTTTTATCTTGACTTATTGTTTGATAAGTTAAAACACTGGCTCACTTGCTTTTTATTCCAGCTGATTGGTAGTAAGGTAAAGATAAACGTAAAATATGAGAGTCTGGAATAAAGAGGTGGCTGTTGAACTTGTACTATTTCTGTATGTTTCCAGGTAAACCAGATGGAGGAATAAGTGAAGAGGGAAAGGAACACCATTATCTGGAATGGGAAGGGAAAAGGAGTAGTTCAAAAATATTTCACGTAAGTAGGAGTGTCAGATTTTATTTTTTTTTTCCAAAAGCATTTTGCAGTTGAGAAGAGAACATTGCACATTCAGCCCATGCCACAAAATTAGCAGGTATTGTGCTTCACTGGTTGATTTGACAGGTGACTAAGCCATAGCAGTGGACAAATAAATTGGTGACCATTGGATTCCTGGAGTTCCTGTACTGAAAGACATACAAGGCAAAACGGCACGGGTGTCTTTAGTCAGAAATAAAAGTAAAGGAAAGTGCTCTGGTGTATTTTCTAGTAACAGTTTATAAAGCACCAATGAAGACACAAATATTTTTTAAAGAATTGAGTATACTTATTTACGATTAAAGTATCTGGAAAGCACTGGATTAGCAGTATTGGCAACTACTTAATATCCAGGCGTTTCACCCTACCCTGATCACACCAAACAATATTTGACTCCTTAAGTATTCCCTGCAGCTGCAGGTGCACTGTCTTACCACAGTGTTCCTCTCTTTAACATTTTCAAACGCAGTGTCAAAGATATGAGTGTAGGGCCTATTTACACAGAAAAGAGGACCTTGTGGAAAACCATGCAGCAGCAGGATTGTGGCTACCAGCCACTTTTTGCTGTAGGACCCCTCTCTTTCCCTTCCCACTTAACAAATCAACCAGTATATCTTCCGGGACAACAGCTAGGTTCCTGTTCCAGACTCTTCCAGCCTGAATATTTCCATTGTTTATGTTTCTATAGCAGGGAGGAAAAAAATGAAAGATTCTTAGCTTTGCCCCAGCTCTATGTGTCTTCCAGGTAAGATGACTCTAAGGAACGGGAATTGACAAGAACTGTCTTTGGACTCAAGAGTATCACTGTTAGTCTGCAATCACCTATATTCACCAAGGCAGTAGATAACTGAGACGGCTGTGGATTGCATTCTGCCTCAGGTACACATCTGAGATACACACTTTTGCAGATTTGTCTTGGACCAGTGTTAAAGTGAACTCCTGAGAGGCCCAGTCCTGCAATGGGCAAGGAGCTAAGCTACAGGACACACTGTGAGATCAGAACCAGGAATGCAGGAAAAGAACTTCAAGCACAAGAGAAGGGCTTTTTTTGTTTGTTTGTTTGTTTGTTTGTTTGTGTTTCCTTAAAGAAAGTAGGCTGCCCTGTGCAGTTTTCTCAATGATTAGTCATGTAAAAACCTGAGTGGACAAATCTTGTCTTGATTTGCAGCATTACCTGGAGGAGCAGATTGGGTTATGACATTCTTTGGTCGATTCTCTCTAAGCTCAGGGCCATGTACTATTGCTACAAATTAATTCAAGGGACTGCTAGAAATCTGTCCTTTGATGATGTTGGCTTTCTTCCAGCCTTCATCTCCCCTGCTGACTCAGCAGTCAGTGCTCACTTCAGAGCTGAAGCTGGGTGAGTCAATAGAGTCCTATGTGTGATGCCTTGAGTAGCTGCTGTGAAGAACCACAGGGCCTTAGGTGCTAGACATTGGGTCCAAGTGGCTTTTTATCTGATGGTTCAGGCGCATTCTTTGGCCATGAGCTCCATGAATGAAAACAGCAAAGGTATTTTACCCTGTACTATATTTCAAATCCCATGAGAAATAAAATGTACACAGTACTGTCTCATAAACTGGCACTATAAAGGAATGCCTTGACTCCCATCTTTTGCTTACTCCATATCTAGAAACACATGCACACACACACTTCATTCATGTGACCCTGAAGAGAACTTCAGCCATGAAAGGTTGGACAGTGGAGGTTGAGCTGCTCTGTTCAAGGGTTCGGGTGAGATGAATCTGCAGTCTATAGGTATGAGCATATCTTCAGTTTCAGACGTCACCACCAACAGGCCTTTAGAGGGCAGTGGAAAGGGTCAGGCAAAAGTCCAGGTTTCTTCCTCTGTTGCAAAATTGCTTCAAAGATGCTGGTACAAAATTAAATAGCGCCCCCCATGCAGTGATACAGAGTAAATCAGTCAGATAAATCCCAGAACAGATTTTCACACGCACGCTGTGAGAGCTTGTGGGAGAGGTATGATATACAATCCACTGACTATTATCTGCTGCTCTTGTTTCACGTGGGCACCAGTGACACAGCCAGGAGCAATCTGAGGACTATCAAGAAGGACTACAGAGCCCTGGGAGCGGTGGTAAGGGACTCAGGAGCACAGGTAGTTTTTTCATCATTCCTGACGGTCAAAGGGAAGGGGTTTGAAAGGGCCAGTCGAATCTGGCGAGCCAACAGATGGTTACAGGACTGGTGCCACAGCCAGGGGTTCAACTACTTAGACCATGGGACTCACTTTGAGAAACCTGGTCTACTAGGGTTGATGGGGTCCATCTGTCAGAGAAAGGGAAGAACATCTTTGGTCATAGGCTTGCCAGGCTGGTGAAGAGGGCTTTAAGCTAAAGTTGCCAGGGGAGGGGAACCTCAATCCATCCCACTCCTACCAGCTTGATGCCAGGGCCAGCAATAGATGCCCAGAGCCTGGAGAAGGAACACAGCTCAGCAGGAGAGCGCCTGAAGAGCAGCACAAAGGAACTCCAGCCAGTAAGACAGCTTCAT
>NW_008794578.1:257307-268696 GCF_000699145.1 Aptenodytes forsteri
GAGAAGGCTCCAGGGAGACCTTATTGTGGCCCTTCAGTACATAAAAGGGGCTTATAAGAAAGATGGGGACGGACTTTTTAGCAGGGCCTGTAGTGATAGGACAAGGGATAATGGTTTTAAACGAAAAGAGGGTAGATTTAGACTAGATATCAGGAAGAAATTTTTTACGCTGAGGGTGGTGAAACACTGGCACAGGTTGCCCAGAGAGGTGGTGGATGCCCCATCCCTGGAAACCTTCAAGGTCAGGTTGGAGGGGGCTCTGAGCAACCTGATCTAGTTGAAGATGTCCCTGCTCATTGCAGGGGGGTTGGACTAGATGACCTTTAGAGGTCCCTTCCAACCCAAACTATTCTATGATTCTATGATTCTATGTCTGAAGACTCCTTGTTTGGTATGCTCTGTGGATGTGCCTGGGATATGCTGGCATAAGCATGAAGGCCTGAAGAGAATGGGACTTTATGGGATCTTATGGGACTGATTTTTGGATGTGTCTTAAAGCATGCTGTAGACGTAGTCACAGACAACCTGGGTGATGTACTATCTGTATAAAAAACTCTAATCAGGGATTATACAGGGATGGGGATAATACACAATGGGGTGGGTTGCTTGAGTAGTGAATGTATGCACACACTTTCTCTGAGAGAACTGCCATTCAGTTTGAATTAAGAGCTCTTTTTCCTTATTTCTTCAGTATTTGGCATATGTCTACCACTGCCAACAATTGTCACTTTGTGCTCCGTTGTATTTTTGTGTTATGATCATCTCTTTCATTGGAACGAGGGATTGGGAGTGGAAGCAATTCCCTACAGTTTGATTTCATGAGTGAGCAAACCTCCAGACACTGTGAACAAAGCAAACTTGCATTATTTTACTTTTTTCCCCCTAATTTTTTTTGTAACTACTTGTTTTTAAATAGTTTTCCTCTCTTTTCCATTTCACTCTTCATTCATGTAATGTATTTATGATACTGCATTTAATAATCATATCTTTTTTCAACTACAGATTTTAAGTGTTTCAAAAGATATCACAGTAACTATCTTTATTCTGTAGAAACAAAGAGGTTAAATTACTTTGCCAAGGTAACTAAGGAGGGAACAATAATAAAAATGAGAACAGAACCTTTTTCTTCCTCTATCCTTCAACTACAACCTGTGGTGCTCTTAATGCAGAACCATGACACTGGATGCAAAAAAGCTGGGATGTGTTCACAGAAGACATTTAAGAAAATTAAAATCTTCCATAATAGAAAGGAAATGAATGCCTTGACCTCTTTATACATTTATGCACAAGTTTAATTTTATTCATAGGAGTAATTTCTCAGAACTCAATGGGATTACTCATTTTGTGCATAAAGTGAAACGGACATTTAGTGCCTTCAGGATGCAAACTTATTGTGGATAACTTTAACATTATCAGAGTTATCTGATCTCTTTCTGAGCCCATACTCTTGACATTTGATTGTAATTTTTTTGTTTGTTTGTTATTGGCTGTCCTTCATAAAGAACTGTTACAAGTTACAACTAGTCCTTGTCTTCTGTACTAGGTGAATGCAATTTGTTCTGAAACAGATGAAAACAGACAGAATGAGATGAAAAATAACATGCACTATGAAAATCCATTAATATGGGAAAATTACAGTTTGCAGTTAAAACAAACAAGACATCAAAGCCTTTGCTGGCTTCCATATAAAGAATAAGTCTTAGTTTAAGTACATAAATACTCAGTCTTTTAACAGAGCTCTCATTCATGTCTTTTTGATAATTTGTCTATTTTTACTATTTGAATATATTTTGCAAGCCATTTTTCAAGGTAAAAATTGGTATAACTAAATTTACCTTTGAAAAGATTAAATATAAGTGGTTTAAAATGGGTAGTTTTAAGGGAACACCATCTCGTACCTGGTTATTAAAAAAGCCCATGAAAATATTACATGAAAACATTCATAAGCAATTAAATTAACATAAAACCCTAAATTAACAAGTCAGTTCAAACTGCTGATTATGATTAATTTTGTAAGTAAGTCTGCCATAACTTTTATTCTCAGTTATGACCCCTCGTGAGATGCAGAAGGGATTTTTGTAGGACATACATACACTATAGCAGTATTTGAGGGGATTAGTAGTACTTGAGGGGATAAGAACCGAGAGAAGTCACTCAGTATTTTGTCTATCAGGTTACCTTATTAATAAAGTATCTATAATAATGAAAGATTTGCAAAATTGGATTTTTGAGGATGTTGGCTGCGATTTTTATAAGCTCACTTTTTATGAGTGACTTAGAAGCACATTGAAACTTATGATAGACATGGAATTACTATGTATTAATGTATTAACCTAAAATACTGATGAAAATTTATTGGCCATTGCATTTGTTTGTGGCATTTCATATTATTTTGCATTATTTGATCAAGTTGCCTTGGTCACTGAAATCCCTTTGCTTTATATCTATGGTGAGTTATGAACAGTCCCTGTAGTATTATACTGATTAACTTAACAGGAAGCTATGTGCAAAATAAGCAAAAATAAATAGATAACTAAGCAAAGCGCACAATCCATCCCTGTCAGCATTCCCAAGACACAAGTGAAGGACAATATTGCAATTTCTTAGTGTCAGCGATTCTGGTTTTGATAAGGTGCGAACTTTGGTTTGAGAGAGATAGTCTTCAAAGAGATAAAACAGTTAGTAAATATCTTTATTTGTTTTGATTTCTAGGAAAGCCAAGGTCAGTTGTTACAATCTGCTTAGGGAGACAGGCTGACAGGAAGATAAAGGGACAACGCTCCAGGAGCCGAAAGATGGAGGCCTTCATCCATTCTGAGAGCAGTGCGTTCTGGTAGAGAGGCTAAAGGTGTGTGCAATGAGACAGGGGCCTGCTGAGGCAATGTTAGGTAAACTATTAAAATTGTTTTCTTCCTGCATGCCAGCCTAACCCACTGTTGCAGCGCAAACATTGTTCAGTGGTTCAGCATTTGGGAATGTCCTGCATGAGTAAGTATTGGTGCGCTGCTATATATGTAAACCCCTGATAAACGGCTGTTAATAGTTGCAGGGCAACTTTTAATAAACCAGTAAATGTTTGATGTGTTCAGAAAACATGAGAATGGCACCGAGATAATAAACAGTGCTAGCAATTAGGTGAACAAAGAGGGTGGGAATCACCCTGGCTGACTCCAGGCAAAATTGGGTATCTGGTGTCACTTTCACCCACATTCATTCTTTCACCCTCTCTCTCTTAGATACCAGTCCTATCGTGGGATGTGTCCCTTCCCTGGGCTCCCTTCTGTGTCCGTTGACCATAGTGGCAGCCCAGGCAACTAACTTGGATCGGATGCCAACGTTTTAGATGGCTGAAATGAGGTGAGATAAGCCATGCCTAAAGTTTGTCAGTTCTCCTTCCACAGGTTGCTCTGCTCTGTTTTTGTATCTATCCATATATAATGTCTCAATATAACCTATAGACTTCAGCTCACATGCGTGCATGTGTGATTATGAACACATATACAAGCACATTTGTCTGTCAGATTTTTTAAGGATGCAATTCAGTCTTTAAAAAGCAACTCTTGCACATGGTATATGTTGTCTGATGAGAACTTGAAAAGTAAGGCATCACCTCAGTCCTTTTCCAAACAATTTCAGAATTCTGTCAGCAAATGGTTTAGCATTTCCCCAAATAGCAGCCTTCTCTCTGTTGAATCGATGGTTAACTGTTACTCACTGCCGAAATAAAAATCTGTAGTCTATCCTCAAAGTGCTGCAAGAGTTGAGATCAACATACGAATATTTTGCTGGATCTCTAATTAGCTGAGACTGTGTTAAACACTACCATTTCCCCACAGCCAAGTTCACAGGTAAAAATATATAGCTCTAAATTAGCTATACAGGTAATACACATGGGTAAAAAATATTTACAGCTCACAGGTAAAAACAAAAATAATTTCCCTTGCTCTTATTTTAACTGTGATAAAGTGGAGACAGGGCTGTGGTTATCTAACCGCTTTTGAGGAGGTGAGCACTATTCTTAGAGTGTCCTGATGGCTGCATTATGATTATGATTACAGAAAGGTTTAAGAGCAGGAGGAGTGAGGCTTCCTACTTATCACCTAGCTGACATTGTTTACACAATTAAGATGAGCAATATATTAACTAAGACTGCATAGCCTATCCTCTGTAATTCAGTCTCATAAATCAAAGAAGGAATAGTGTTATGGTATAGTTACCTTCTCTGTACAGAAACATGTGCTCGATCCATAATTTGTTTTGGGTATTTTTATAGCAATTTTGGCTTGGTTTAATGAAATTGTCTATTATCTTCAGGGCTTGAAGTTAAAAAAAAAAAGGCAGGTATGGCTCCAAACAGCAGGAATTGGCTACCAATGCAGTCAGAAGGAGCTGAGAGCCAAAACACCTGCTTTCACATAGGTAAGACTGTCTAAGAGGGAGGCATGGGGTCTTAAGTGCTGAAGTCATTGGTAGCTGGAGGCCATGAATTTCTTACTCTTACGGAAATGGCACACTTGCTCCTGTAAGAAGCAGAGCATCTGGGTCCAGGCTCCTGCTGAGTTCTAAGCTCTAAGTTAAAATAAATAGTACCGCCTAAAAATTGTAGTGTCTTTTTCTTTCTGTATGGTGCGTTAGATTTACCGAAAGACAGATTAGGCGATTTTCTGTGTTATATTACCATTAACCAGCTTTTGGCAGTGAGGTTTTAATGCTGTATGAATTGTATTTCCAGTAGGCTGGAGGGTTCCTTAAGGAAGCTATGTCTCAGATTTAAGATAGCAGGACCAACAGGTGTTAGTTCCTGAGGTCATTTCAGACTCTTACGCTTTTAAAATTGGATACATTGAATATAATTCAATTTATTATGTGTGAGCTTTTAGCATAAGCCTTTAAAAACATTTGTAGACCATTCTTTATGTAGACCTAATACATGGACTGTTAACTTTGATAAAATAAGCAGATGGAGCTGGTATACTTTACAAAATTTTTATACTTTACAAAATTTTGGCCAGTTTCTCATTTATTGGATGACATACTTTAGACCCACTAAGACCTGCTGGCTGCCCAAGGGAAGTGACATTATATTTGCTGACATGTTTGAATGAGTTTTGGTTTTTCAATGAACTCTAATGATTCAGATCAATATTTAGCAAGGTTTGCTTATTTACAGCATCTGAGGGCTAATCTTATATACTTTTTTGTTGTTGTTTGGGTTCTAAATGTTCAGTATTCTCAGATCACAGAGAAGAAAAAACAACAATTATTTTTGCTGAAATTCTAGGTTTTGTGAGGTTTGTTGCCTTTCTGTGATTTTGATATTTTAGATGTATTATACATTTATTCCTTCTTTTATTCCTCTGACATGAGGACTACCATTTTTATTTGATGAAATATTTTGCTGGAACTTACTATACTTTGTTTTTTAAATGGAAATGGTACAATCCTTGGTATTCATACAGGAGGTGTTTATCTCCTACATCTTTTCCAATTATCTTTGGCCAGAGATGCCTGTTTATCATGTTTCAAACCAGAATATGATCCAGAACAGTACATCCTGAAAGATGCTGATAGATACTCTGCCTTAGACAGGAAGAAGTTTGTATAAAATTTTTGGTACTGATATCTAGATAAACAATACAATTTAAAACAGATCTAGTGGTCCTAATTGCTATCTTAACTATATAAACTTATAATAACTTTTTAAGATCCTAAAAAGATTCATTGAACTACCATGACCTCCTCAAAATTCTTCACATTACCTGCCAGTTACATACCATGTAGTCCTACATCTGTGGTTGCTCAGAAGTGGGAGGGCTTACAGGCTACCTTCAAAAATAAAAAAAAAAAAAAGCGCCCAGTCACAGCTATAGCCTGATCTTGCTCAGATCTGCAGCAAGCCCAGCACGTTAGAAATGTCAATACAGCTTCAGCATTCATAACTTTCACATTATGGAACCTGGTAGTTAATCCAAACACCTGAAAATCTTACCACCCTTGAGAGACCCTTGTTGCAGGGCATCTTCTTAAAAGGTGGCAGCCTGGAGATTGGCAAATACTAGACTGTCATGCTTTTGTACAACAAAGAATCTTTTTTGTAAACCAGCAATACTTAATTTTTCAGTTTAGAATTATGAACATATGTATCACACATATACCTGAGCATGTGCAGACACTATTGAAATATGATGTGGAATATTTTCTAGGTTGGGAAAATAGTATTTATTTTCTTAGTGTTATGTTTTATATTTTGTTTTAAAACTGGCTTTTTTAATAACCATCAGTGGGTTTGTGTGAGGGTGTGGTGTTTTATGTCTTTAAGAAAATATGTTGGGAGATTCAGCTTCAAGTTACATATACTTTGATGGTCTTGGCCAAAAATAAATGTAGTGACTGTGACACAAAAGTATATTGTGATACAGAAGTCCTCAAGGGTGGTTGAAAAGGATTTCTATATTACTTGAACCAATGTAGTAATCCAAAAGTGTCCCATAATTTACTGAAAATAGTTTTTTTCTTCACTGGTCAATGGAAAATAAGCAATGCCAAGGACAGCAGCTTTCAGTGTATCTCAGGAATATTAGTTACCAGTTAAAATTGAACTACTGATAAACACTATTGGGTAAAACAAATACATTTCATTATTCCAGAAGATAAAAAAGGTGTAAGAAGTTTATTGGCATATCAATGTGGAAACCATATTTTTTTATTTTAGTTGGGAGTTTAGCAAAATGCAAATGGTATTCATTTGGGAGGTGTTCCTCATTCATTCTAGAACAGTCAAATTATTAGAAAGCAAAGTCAAATTATTTTTAATTTCCCTGTGGATTTTTTTTTTTTTCAGTTTTGTGTTTTGTCAGCTGAAACTATTGATTTTGAAAAAAAATCACAGTTCTCCATTCCAATTTCAATATTTCTCAAATAGTATTGAAACAAATGGAAATTAAATTGTTTCTGAAAATTAGAATTAAAAAATTATTACAATATTATCACAAAAATGGATTTTTCAACTTTTCATATACCTTATAATGAAAAGTGATGTTTTTATGCATCGTTTTGCTTTGAATTGGCTGATATTGTATATGATGAAAAAACACTCTGAAAGTTCCTTGTCAGCTTTACTGATGGGTCTGATTCTGATGTCAATTATTCTTATTTACAGTGTTCTAGCTCTGCCAGTTTCAGTGATGATCATCTTGATTTACAAAAGTAGAAGTGAAATTAGGTCTATTTTTTAGCCAGTAAGGACAAATGTCCTTTCCTTTCCTTTCCTTTCCTCTCCTCTCCTCTCCTCTCCTCTCCTCTCTTTTCCTCTCCTTTCCTCTCCTTTCCTCTCCTTTCCTCTCCTTTCCTCTCCTTTCCTCTCCTTTCCTCTCCTTTCCTCTCCTTTCCTCTCCTTTCCTCTCCTTTCCTCTCCTTTCCTCTCCTTTCCTCTCCTTTCCTCTCCTTTCCTCTCCTTTCCTCTCCTTTCCTCTCCTTTCCTCTCCTTTCCTCTCCTTTCCTCTCCTTTCCTCTCCTTTCCTCTCCTTTCCTCTCCTTTCCTCTCCTTTCCTCTCCTTT
This sequence comes from Aptenodytes forsteri, assembly GCF_000699145.1. Taxonomy (NCBI): domain Eukaryota; kingdom Metazoa; phylum Chordata; class Aves; order Sphenisciformes; family Spheniscidae; genus Aptenodytes; species Aptenodytes forsteri. The sequence goes on from NW_008794578.1 coordinate 264,865, forward strand.
CCTCTCCTTTCCTTTCTTTTCTCTTACTTTTGTTAAAATCTGTGCATACGAATCCTCAAAAATAAAGTCTATTTGAAGAAAGTTTGCTCAGTGATTTTTTGAAAAATATATGTACTACTGAATTAAATTGTTCTCTATCAGTTTGCAAGATTGCTATATGTTTTTCAAAAGTCAACTAGATTGCTTATTCTGTGTGACACAGAACAGACTTTATAGACTCTTTTTTTAATACCTGATACCATAGACCAGCATATGACTATGATTAGTATTATATCAGTGATCAACATTGCCAAGTGTGGACTACAGGGACAAAAGAGGTCTGTCAGTACATTTTTTACCAGGCATTTTAACACATAAAGCATTTGCCTTCACGTTTCATCCTATGTTTGGATCGTTACAATTAGGAGATGCGTAATAATTCAGCAATACACTTTACCAGCTCTGCTTATTACGGTCCTTTTCATATACACACAATTTATACTATCTTACCCTGTTTTGGAAAATAAAGAGAATATTGTTAATTTTTAATGAATAACTTAAACTAAATTCCATTAGAATTATTTATTATTTTGAGATTCTTAAACATAATATGGCAAATATCCGTATTTTATCTGTTACAGATGAACAAATTACATTCATGGTTCAGTGTAACCCATTCATTATTTCACAGATCCCAAAGTCCTTCAGGCAGCGTGACAAATCCACATAATTTCCCTGAGTGCTAGGCTGTGCATTTGTGTATCTGATTAAGTTGAAAGATGTGTTAAAAAACATATAAAAATCCTCATGTAGCCAGACAGCTCCCTGTGGCTACATATCTCAGAAGTCTCTGGAGCATTTTGTTATTCCAAGCAAAGTTGGCAGTAATTTACACTCAATAAATTGGTTCCAGATCCGCCTGTTTCAGATGATATCAAAAGGACAAGATTTTATGTGAAATTCCCTTACCTTTTGTCAAAGTGTATTCCTTTTAAGAGATTTTCCATCACAAATGCAGATGATATGGAGATAAAGAGATTACCTTGCTCTCCAGAGCATGACAGAATGTGATGGATCAACAGTTTATGTATAAGCTATGTTTTGATCAAATCAAATCAAATCATCCCTTTTTCCAATTTTTTTGAAAAAGAGGGTTCTGGATTCATGGCAAAATCATGGTATATCTCATTCATAATGCATTAATAAATCCTCCATTTGGTACGGACCACAAGGTCTCTGTAGAGAGGTACAATAATTTATGATTTGTGACCAAAGAAAAGAGAAAATTAAGTCTTGTAACAGTCAGGCCTTGACTATGAAGAACTAGTCCTATGTACGGTCTAAAGTCCTTTGCTCTGACAGCTTTACTGAATAATAGTTCGTTACAAAATTGATTAATTTGGTCCAGCATTTTTTTAAAGGGAGATGTGAAGAAAGACAGCTTGTCTGCAAGTTGTAAATTCATAGAAAAAAAGTGGCTTAAAAGAATAACAATAAAAATTATAAATGGATATGAAAATGTGAAATTAAGAAAATGAAAATTTAGACTGAAAGAAGAGAAATAGTTTTCTCATGGTGATATCAATTAGACTTGAAACTTTAAAACAAAAAAATTTGAAACATTGAAACAAAAAAGGAAATAATTTATAAGGTACATCCCAGCACTGGCAAAAGGATACTTTAAATAATGTATCTTTCTTTTATATTTCGAACTTCACTAGCTCTGTGATTATGAATGGATGCAATTTTAGGACAAAGGAGAGAAAATGTGCTTTGTTTGGATGACAGTGGTACTTATGTGTGTGCATATGTATGTCTGACAGAAAAATGCTGCTGTGAAGTTGCCCGTATCTCTATACATTCTATCATTTGAAGGAAAAATTACTTACTTTCAGAGGAAATGCATTAAAGAGGTCCATAGGCACCATTGCTTGACTCCAGATCAAGTTGCAGTTGCAAGATGAGGTCAATAGCATCTGGTACAAGTATATTCTGTGACTTGAAATCAGTGAAGTATTGGAAATAACAAAAATCTCTTCTGTCCCTATCCCTTTGTATAAAGTAAAGCATCAGGTGGCTGATGCCTTTATTATTTCTGTTGGCTTTGTGTCACTTGAGGAAATTCTGGGTTTCATGGTGCAAAGTGAGTTTAGCTGACTGTAATATCTCTACCTTTAACCTTTTTTATTTGCTTAACTTTTTTTAATTTCAGGAAAGCTTAAGAATATGCAAGATCCAACTATATTAATGGATCTCAATATTTATGGACTCTATTTCCTTAATCTAAGTGAATATAAATGAACTTTGCACCATTTTCCTGGTTACTGGCAACGGTATGTTTGTAGAAGCTTTTTCTCTTTTCTCTCACAACAGGTAGATAAGACATATTGCTAGAGTATAATATTTTTGCCCTTTTTTTGCACTTGAAAAGTATTAATTTGCATGTATTTGTCTTTTTGTTCATATCACAGCTTTGTAGCTAGACCTTTATTTGTTGAAGTGTTGCTTTATGGTGCTCCTCAGAAGTACATCAATTCTATTAGACAGATCGGTGTGTAAGACCCCTTCATTTGAAACAAAATTGATCCTACTGCTTCTTTATATGTATACACAGGCTATCCATAGCTGTCTGAAGATATTAGGTGGAGTTACAGTCCAAATGTAAAACATTCTCCATTCTTTATTTGTGTTCACGTAAAATATAAGAATAGTGCCTATATACATGTTAACATTTCAGTTTTCACTTCAAAATGTTTTCCTAAAACCATAAATTAGGTTTTTCCTGATCAAAAAGGCATTTAAATGCAGGTGTTTATTGCTTTTCTTGCTTTAAATAAATAAACAAATAAATAACATGCAAAACCAAGTTCTAAAACAAAACAACATTAAAATAGTAGTGAAGCATTTGTTCCCTGAAGGAAAATGGTAATAGATTTGTGCCCTTGTTCTTAAGTACTGAATATTTTATATAGCCTTACAAGGAAATAAAACCAAATACTGGAACTTTTGAATAGTGAAAAAGAAAAGGCTCAAAAATAGCATGCAAATAGGGTCAGTTGCTGAAACTTTTAGTGCATGATGTCAGATTATTCTGTTGTACAACTAATTTATATGAATTCTTTTGGACACTCAGTAAGAAGAACTACTGGTTTTAATTTTACATATTGAAATGATTGTTTCCATACAGAGAATATTGCAGGCTCTCTTTAGACAATGTAGTGGGTTGGCAAAGTTTCGGTAGCGGGGGGGTTACAGGGGTGGCTTCTGTAAGAAGATCAATGTAGTGGTTGGCAAAGTTTCGGTAGCGGGGGGGTTACAGGGGTGGCTTCTGTAAGAAGATGCTAGAAGCTTCCCCGATGTCTGATAGAACCAATGCCAGCCGGCAGTAGCCCCTCTGTGATAATGTATTTAAGAATGGGAAAAAAACCTGTGCAACAGCAACAGAGAGAGGAGTGAGAATATGTGAGAGAAACAGCTCTGCAGACACCAAGGTCAGTGAAGTAAGGGGAGGAGGTGCTCCAGGCACCGGAGCACAGATTCCCCTGCAGCCTGTGGTGAAGTCCATGGTGAGGCAGGCTGGCCCCCTGCAGCCCATGGAGGACCCCACGCTGGAGCAGGTGGATGCGCCCGAAGGAGGCTATGACCCCGTGGGAAGCCTGTGCTGAAGCAAGCTCCTGGCAGGACCTGTGGCCCCATGGAGAGAGGAGCCCACACTGGAGCAGGTTTGCTGGCAGTGCTGGTGATCCCGTGGGGGACCCACGCTGGAGCAGTCTGTTCCTGAGGGACTGCACCTCATTGAAAGGACCCACACTGAAGCAGTTTGTGAAGAACTGCAGCCTGTGGGAAGGACCCA
>NW_008794578.1:268714-270662 GCF_000699145.1 Aptenodytes forsteri
TCCCGTGGGAGGGACCCCACGCTGGAGCAGGGGAAGAGTGTGAGGGGTCCTTCCCCTGGGGAGGAAGGAGCGGCAGAGACAACGTGTGATGAACTGACTGCAACTTCCATTCCCTGTACCCCTGCACTGCTGAGGGGGAGGAGGTAGAGAAAATAATGAGTGAAGTTAAGCCTGGGAAGAAGGGAGGGGTGGGGGTAAGGTGTTTTAAGATTTAGTTTTTATTTCTCATTATCCTACTCTGATTTGATTGGTAATAAATTAATTTCCCTGAGTTGAGTCTGTTTTGCCCGTGACGGTAATTGGGGAGTGATCTCCCTGTCCTTATCTCGACCCATGAGCCTTTCATTATATTTTCTTTCCCCTGACCAGCTGGGAAGGGGGAGTGATAGAGTGGCTTGGTGGCACTAATTTACGGGATCTTGTGGTATGGCCTTGCACCCAGCAGGAAAGTAGCAGTTTAATTAAAAATCACTTCATTACCATTAGTACAAGGTGATTACAACTTCTTAGCTCTTGGCATCTTGAGACCTTGTAGGAAATAATGTTGAATTCTGGTAACAACAATGTAACAAAATTTATCTTGAGGCCTTGTAGGAGCGGAACATGGTTTTATTTTAAAACATAAAATGCTTCATTCGCTCTCATACACACATTCTCATAACAAGCATAGCATGTGTTTGTCCAAGTAGTCTGTCCAGCATTCAAGGATTAAGGGGCATGTACCCAGGGGGGCTGGCCAGGATTCCTTGTGATGACATGGAGGACAAGGAGCACTGTCTATCGAGTCATTATCATGTCTCTTGTCTTCTCCTAGATGGGCAGCCATGATAGTTGTGGATGTCCTTTTTATATCCGTTAGGAGCTGACCTCAATTATTTTTTTTTTCTCTCAGTCCTGTCCAACCTCTACGTATCACTTGGATTGATTCACTTTCCTTTGTCTCTGTACCTTTGTGTATTAGGGTGCTCATCCTGTTCAGGATGTGGGCTGTCCTTAATTTTCTTCTCCTGAGTACACTGCATGTACCGATGCAGGGATCTTCTTGATCTGCTCATCTAGGTGCCACAAACACTGTTTTTCTTACAACTCTCTTCTGGTTTCCCAGTGTTTCCCACACTTCCATTGATTCTCCAGTCTCATTTCTATTGCAGTTCTCTGCAACCTGGGAGGACATTTTGGGAGCAATTTTGAAGTCGCACTGAATGTCTCAGCTGAGGTTTTAAGGCTTCACTGGGGGAAATAGAGTCAGCCACTCTTTAACAATAAAGGCCAAAGCCTTGATCCTTTCATTAGAGGGCCCAGCAGAAGAAGGAGGTGACCATTTAAGCAGTTTTAGTGCATTATTGCACAAAGCAGGAAAAATATTCATAGACAAATATCCAGGATGTCAGCTGATTTTTTAAAAGAAACAGGATTTGCAGGATCATTGGTTCTCTGAAAAGGATTTTGGTGATTGGCAGTCCAGGATAAATGGGCACAAGAAGGACCCTTTTCTCTGACCCATTGATGTTTTTGTTTTTACACGTCATGGAAATCAGGAGATTTTTTAAAAGGACCTCACATTTGGTAACCTTGTATTAAAGATATCCATATATCTTAGCATCCAGAAGATTTTACTAAGTAGATCAAAGGTATATGATGTGTTCTAAAAAGAGCTGAAATTGAAAAATAATTTCTAAAATGATCTAATATGATCTCTTGCAACATACACCTTTGACAAAATAATATTAATAACGGTCCGCAGGATAATATGGCATTGGTAAGAATAATTTTAAAATCATCCTTTCATTGGCAGATTAAAACAAACAAAAAGCCTAGATAGAAATAGTCTACACAGTGGTGTATGATTTTTTTTTTTAATTCAAGACCAAATTGTGTCTTTGATATTTAAGTTGGTCACAGCAGTTCCATTCCCCGCATCTGTAAAACCACAGTTACAGTGAAAAAG
>NW_008794578.1:271426-273588 GCF_000699145.1 Aptenodytes forsteri
GGGGCACCTGGTGTCCAGCCAAGGTCAACCCACCACAGACACTAATTTACGGGATCTTGTGGTATGGCCTTGCACCCAGCAGGAAAGTAGCAGTTTAATTAAAAATCACTTCATTACCATTAGTACAAGGTGATTACAACTTCTTAGCTCTTGGCATCTTGAGACCTTGTAGGAAATAATGTTGAATTCTGGTAACAACAATGTAACAAAATTTATCTTGAGGCCTTGTAGGAGCGGAACATGGTTTTATTTTAAAACATAAAATGCTTCATTCGCTCTCATACACACATTCTCATAACAAGCATAGCATGTGTTTGTCCAAGTAGTCTGTCCAGCATTCAAGGATTAAGGGGCATGTACCCAGGGGGGCTGGCCAGGATTCCTTGTGATGACATGGAGGACAAGGAGCACTGTCTATCGAGTCATTATCATGTCTCTTGTCTTCTCCTAGATGGGCAGCCATGATAGTTGTGGATGTCCTTTTTATATCCGTTAGGAGCTGACCTCAATTATTTTTTTTTTCTCTCAGTCCTGTCCAACCTCTATGTATCACTTGGATTGATTCACTTTCCTTTGTCTCTGTACCTTTGTGTATTAGGGTGCTCATCCTGTTCAGGATGTGGGCTGTCCTTAATTTTCTTCTCCTGAGTACACTGCATGTACCGATGCAGGGATCTTCTTGATCTGCTCATCTAGGTGCCACAAACACTGTTTTTCTTACAACTCTCTTCTGGTTTCCCAGTGTTTCCCACACTTCCATTGATTCTCCAGTCTCATTTCTATTGCAGTTCTCTGCAACCTGGGAGGACATTTTGGGAGCAATTTTGAAGTCGCACTGAATGTCTCAGCTGAGGTTTTAAGGCTTCACTGGGGGAAATAGAGTCAGCCACTCTTTAACAATAAAGGCCAAAGCCTTGATCCTTTCATTAGAGGGCCCAGCAGAAGAAGGAGGTGACCATTTAAGCAGTTTTAGTGCATTATTGCACAAAGCAGGAAAAATATTCATAGACAAATATCCAGGATGTCAGCTGATTTTTTAAAAGAAACAGGATTTGCAGGATCATTGGTTCTCTGAAAAGGATTTTGGTGATTGGCAGTCCAGGATAAATGGGCACAAGAAGGACCCTTTTCTCTGACCCATTGATGTTTTTGTTTTTACACGTCATGGAAATCAGGAGATTTTTTAAAAGGACCTCACATTTGGTAACCTTGTATTAAAGATATCCATATATCTTAGCATCCAGAAGATTTTACTAAGTAGATCAAAGGTATATGATGTGTTCTAAAAAGAGCTGAAATTGAAAAATAATTTCTAAAATGATCTAATATGATCTCTTGCAACATACACCTTTGACCAAATACTATTAATAACGGTCCGCAGGATAATATGGCATTGGTAAGAATAATTTTAAAATCATCCTTTCATTGGCAGATTAAAACAAACAAAAAGCCTAGATAGAAATAGTCTACACAGTGGTGTATGATTTTTTTTTTTAATTCAAGACCAAATTGTCTTTGATGAATTTAAGTTGGTCACAGCAGTTCCATTCCCCGCATCTGTAAAACCACAGTTACAGTGAAAGACAGCAAATATGAAGAATACAATTCAAGACCAAATTGTCTTTGATGAATTTAAGTTGGTCACAGCAGTTCCATTCCCCGCATCTGTAAAACCACAGTTACAGTGAAAGACAGCAAATATGAAGAATACAATGTAACAATCCTTTAATACTATTTTCAACAAGCTGCAAATAAAATTGTAAAAATGCATTTTTTTCAAATGACTTCGTAGTTTTTAAGAATTTACATGAACTCAAGCATCCTTTAGCTGCAGTTTGTATAGCCCACTTTGTGAGGTGTTGTGGTTTAACCCAGCAGGCAGCTAAACACTGCACAGCCGTTTGCTCACTCCTCCCTCAGTGGGATGGGGGAGAGATTGGAAAAAAAAAAAAGTAAAATTTGTGGGTTGAGATAAAGACAGTTTAATAGGAGAGAAAAGGAAGGGAAAATAATAATAATAACAATGACAAAACAATACACAAAATAAGTAATGCACAATTGCTCACCACCCACTGACCGATGCCCAGCCAGTTCCCGAGCAGCGGTCGCTGCCCCCCCGCCAATTCCCCCCAGTTTATATACTGAGCCACCTAAGGGGACCA
>NW_008794578.1:276106-302847 GCF_000699145.1 Aptenodytes forsteri
GAAGCAGCTCAAACCCCTTCATATGCTGCCAATATCTCTTTTTCAGTTGGAGTATAGCAGGCCTCGGATCCTCTGTATCCCCGACTCCAAAACTCTAGGGGTAGACTTTGAGTCGACTAGGAAGAAAATTAACTCTATCCCAGCCAAAACCAGGACATGAGGGTATTATGTCAGTGTTGTTGCCTTTTACCATTAATCTGCATAATTATAATTATAATTTGAAGTTTGGTTTGACTAAAGAAAAAACCATCATGTTAAACATCTCTTCAAATAAGAACCAAACCTTTGAGGTTTTCTTTTTTTTTAATTCTTTTAATTATAAGGGGTAGACAAAATGGCATACAAAACCATTTTTAAAAAGCATTTTATAGAACCAACAGAGATATAAATGCATTAAAAGCTGCCTAACAACATTAATAAGAGTTGTAAATGATACAGTGTTAACTGTGGTAATTTTCAGAACTTTATTTCAAAGCAGCACTTTTTTCATATTTTTTAATTTAATAGGCAACTGACTGAAACTTCTGTTACTGCAAAATCTACTGGAGTTTTTGTTGGGTTTCTATGTGCTAATCATCTGAGATGGGCAAAAGGTGATAGGGTAATGTCATAGTAGAGCAGGGTCAGAAAGGATTAATTGTGAAATTCTACAAATATGTATTTTTCAAATGCAATGTAAATTTGATTTAATGAAAATTTTTTAGATCAAATTCATTGCTTTGAAAGTGAGTACAATTCTATCTAAATTTTGGGGGATTTCCCCATTTTTTTTTAAATTAACCAAAACCTGAAATGTAAATGTCCATTTGCATGGATTTAAGCACTGAAAGATTAGTACTTATTACATAATTCTTGTAATGAAAAATTTCTACTAGAAAATTCACTTATTTCCTATCTGCAAGCCAAATTTAAAATGACAGCATGCATAAAATTAGAAGACAAACTATTGCAGTGCTTACTAGTTTTTTTTTCTGCATTTTCTTTTTACTCATTCTCTTCACCTTTGATGATGATTAAATGAACTTAAGTTTTTGTCTGAATTTTTACAAAACAAAGGCTGAGCAAAGTACCATGCATGTTTCAAAAAGTGATTTGAGTACCTTTGATCTTCTGTGTGATTTGTAGGTGAAGACTTTTCAGGAGGCGATCAAAATTGTCTTTGCATCTTCTTGTTGCATCTTGTTGCAAGTAAAGAGCACAATTCTTCTATTTTTCCTCTACCTGAGGCTCTCCAACTCCTTAAAACATGTTTTTCAAAAATATTTTTTCCTCTTTTAATATGATTTAACCTAAATATTTTTCCTGGAATTGATAACTTGAATGTCAGACCCTCAAAGGCAAATTTCTCATTGACTTCTGTGCTGAAAGATCAGTCTCTATATTTTCTCCATGTTCTCTCTTTCCATATTTTTTAAAATAAGCTGGTAAAGCTTCTCAGCATTATTATTCTGAATTCTGTTTCTTTCCACCCATATGCAATTGGAATAATTGCAACAGGACTGAAAATGCTATGGAGTTATTGTCATGAACAAGTTCATTGCAATGACTAATAACATTAGTGAAAAAGAAACAAACATAAGACATACTTAGATTATGTACATACACAAAACAGTAAAGTATGGAGAAAGTTGGAGAAAGTCAGTAAGTGTTAAATTATGATGGTGGTGATGAACAACATCAGACTTGCCCTGGAGATGTTGGAAAATATGTTGAAAAAGATGTCTTGCAATTTCTCATTTACCAAATTGGTTTCTAAAATGTGCATAAATTAAAATATTTCACAGAACTATCTTTTTATTGCTCTTCATTATTCTATGAAGAATGGAAGGAATTATAGTTAACAATTTAAAAACACTATGCCTTCAGAATGAAAACTTGCAACTATATGTAATAAGAGAGATGCTTGTATATTATGTTTCCTTTTTGGCAATCTTTTCATATATAGAATATAAGTAGGCAAAATATTCCCAGCCTCTCAACCCACTGCTAACTAACTCCTTTTCACAATTATCCATATCCCTTATGCTAAATGGATAAGCCAGATAAACAACCACAAACATTAAAGAATTTATGCACATATTGCAACTCCTCCTATTTTACTGAGTAAATGGCATACACGGAATCTTAAAATTCTATTTAAAATTGACAATTAATAATACAAAACAAAAATTCTACATTGGACAAGAACTAGAGGTTTTCATTTTTAGAAAAGAACTTTATTGTGTGACATGGAAAACATAGGGATTGTGATTAATGGGAGAGCAGAGTTATGCAGTATCTATCTTTCAAGCAAGGCATGTTCTCACATCACCGCTGGTAAGGGTTAAGTATTTATTACATACCCATCAGGGTCTTTACCAAAGACAAAAAAAGGAATTGTTCCCACAGGTCATTCCTGTATTGGCTGAGAACTGAACTGGAATTCCACATGAGAAATAAAGAGTCTGGAGGAAAGTGGACTGAGTTTGAACTTTTGAACTCCTAAACGTTTTTGAATGGGCACATCTTGTAGTCATTAAGCTGTAATGCAGGAACAAAATATTATATAGTTCTGTACTACATGCTTGTGTATTTATATAGGTATGTATATCCACACATGTATAATAGTATGTAATAGAGCATACTCTTATAGGATGGCAATAGGTCAAAGGTATCTTAATATGTCAAATTTTAAGACATTTTACTTTCCATATATTTCTTTATATTTACTGATTTGGGCAAGGAAGTCCTATTGCTTTCACTCTAAATCTGAAAAATATGCAAACACTGAGGTGATCATTCCTGTGGAAATTCTTGGTTTTGATAGCATTTGTATGCCTTATCAGTGCTGGTTGCAGAGAAAATGAAAATTCCCTCTTTTCTGTTTACATAGAACATAAAAACAAATAAACAAATCAACCCACCTCCCCTCTTTTGTTCTCTTCCTTGCTTTCATTATCTAGCCTTTGACATACTGAAGTAACTTTCCATATTATTTTATTACTTCAGGGGCAAATCTTACACTTGTTTCCACCCTATGGAAACACTCGCCAACCTAGAGCTGTTCAGTCTAGTAGTTTAAGGGTTATTAAGGTTACACGGCTCATCTCCTTGCCCCTTCCAGATCAGCTTCACAACTTCACAGAAATTCCCTGCACAACAGGCCTTTGAAGGAGTATTAGAGGCAGAATCCACTTGTTAATGCTTCCCCTCAAGCAGTTGCTGACACTATTGCAGTCTCTGAGTTTCAGTAACATTTGCAATGCGGGTTAGAATGAGGATTATTTTGACCTAAAGATCATGAAGAATTTTTTTGTGTTAAGCTTGGACACGCATGGAGCTGACCCCATCTGATACTGCCTTTTTAATTGCTTTTTTCATAATATAAACATCACTCTATCATGCTTTGCTAATAAAGTTCTTTTATACGTTCTTTTATATGAAGAATCTTGTTACTCCCTAACTATCATTATGTTTCCAAGAAATTAAATACAGAATTTACTGGTCACAGTATGATATTGTCACATAGAAACAAAAAGCCCAAAACCCTGTGTGAGGAATCTCTGACAGGACATGTTCACGTTAAGATTTTAGTTAAGATCAGAGAAGTATTTCTGAAGTGAATCTGCCAATTGGCTCCTTTACTGCACTTGTTGGTGTCGCAGAGGCACTTGTTGGTGTCATGAAGCAGTCACTCCGCCCACAAGTGAAACTCCTTTCAGACGAAACTAACCTGACCGTGTGCTCCCAGGCACTCCAGCTGCCTAAAAGTGTCCAGTTGATGGGACCAGACTAGTTTTACCGTAATAATCTCTGAAACATATATAGCATCAACATCAGGCCCTCAGCATCAACTGTTTAGCTCTACCAACTTACTCCTACTATGCAGCACTACTTGCTAATTGTAAAGGCAGTGGACTGTCCTCCAGCAGTGGCTATTGTACCACCAGAAAAATATACAAGTCTGATGACAACTGCCAGCAGTGTTGCTGTGCAAGAGGAGGAAGCAAATTGCTTGTAACTGTAGCCTTAGCCTGGTTATCCATATTGCCTGGATGTTGGCTCTATGTTTCTCAGTTTTTACTATGAGAATTTAGAGATTGTGATCACTGGTTAAAGAGTAGCAGTTCCATAAACATTTTAATGCTGCTATTAGTAAAAGAGGAATTCATTTCTCACTGGTATAATATAGATTAGAACTAGATAATTCATTTGTAAATACAGCCTTTGAAATATTGTGAAGAACATTTCAGAAGCACAGAAGAATAAGGAAATGAATATTTCCAAGTTCCTGAGAGGCTGTTACTAAATACAGTAAGTAAAATGCATATATTTGTTACAGCCCTGTAGTTATGTACACTAGGAGATGGCTCTGTCATACAAATTAGAAAATCAAAACATCTATTGAGTCGTTAAGGTAATGCTCTTCTCAAGGTATGATTCTCTCTACAAAGTGCTGTCTAGATATTTATATGGTCCAGTTTTAAATGGTTTAAGAAAAGGTCTTCCAGATTTCACACCAGGACACTGTTTTGTAATTGAATGCATATCATTCTGAGAATGCTTTACAAGTGATTGGCACTCTTCAGAATATATTTATAACATAGCTCCGGTAAAACAAACAAGCATACTCAAATTAGATCCTGAGGAAGCTAATTTTCTTTCCCAGCCGCTGCAGTACATCTGTCATTTTCCTCACTATTGCTATAGTGTTGTCATGCTCAGGCATATATCCCATAAAAGCTTATCCTCAGCTCTAACCTGTGTTTTATTCTTTGCTTCCTCTTAACTGCCTCCATGTAAAACCCTTATGTCCAGTGTGTATGTGCTTCAAGTCCGGACTCAACTGCATGAGATATTGACAGAAGTATTACAATTGCTGGAGATATGGACGGAAGCATGATTTTTCTTTAAAGAAGGCTTTTTTTCTGTCCACCTTGTAATGAAAATGCAGCCATCATTTGGGTTACTGAGATGAGCCAAGCAACTATTAGAAGATGTCTTGCCGCACAGAAGGGTACAGCGGGATTTTGCTTACCTTTGCAAGTTCTGCAAGCAGCATGGTTTAGGGAGAAACATTTGAAATCTTCAGGCATTAAAATATCTTGAGGAAGTTGGTAGAGGTGGGTGTCAAATAAATACTCCTCTAGCATGAGTGACTACATGCAGTCATTATGACAATGCAATCTCGCCTGTCTGTGCAGGGTTCATGCTTCAAGCACTACAGTTTGCATATGAGAAGTCATGAAATGTTCTTATTGTAAGCATGAATGAATTCTTCTTAAAGATCTGGAAGTAGAAAATACCATTGAGATATTCTACATCTTCCTCAGTATTTTCCTGCATCTTGCTAAAATAGCTACTGAACCACAAATAGGAGGAGTACATCAGTTGTGCTAGTCCTGCAGCTTGATACAGGTTGGATTCAAAGCAAGAAGTATGCTGAGCTGGAAGTGTCCTAGGTGGACTGGCTAAAAATATTGTTGTAGAAAGCCTTAGGAAAGAAAAATATATTTTGTTAAAACATCTCACAAAGTGGCTGGATTAGTTCAAATAACAAAATTCCAAAACAGCTTCCCAGGCTGTGCTGGTGCATCTATATCTTGCACTGCAGAAACAACTGGAAAGGAGTATGTGACCACTGCCTAAATGTAAATGCTGTCTAATCAAAGCCTGCTGTTGCCAAACAGAGGAGTGCTGGGAACCCCCTGCTCTCCATCATGTCCCCAGAAATCCTGGAGCACAAACTAAGTATGTTTCAGTTGTGCTTGATTCTGCATCTGTTTTGGGAGTGCGGTGTAAGGTGTTGGCAGCAGGGGGGCTGCAGGGCGGCCTCTGTGAGGAGAGGCCGGGGCTGCCCTGTGCCACGGCGCTGAGCCCAAGCCAAGGCGGTGGCACCTCGGGGAAACGTATTTAAGAAAGGGTAAAAATGCTGCACAACAGAGATGCGTGAGTAAAAAAAAAAAATTTGAGAAACAGCCCTGTGAACACCAAGATCAGAGGAGGAGGAGGTGAGCGTGAGGGGAAGGTGTTTATTTTTTGTCTTTGTTTCTCACTATCCTACTCTATTTTAATTGGCAAGAAATTAAATTATTTTTCCCCAAGTCGAGTCTGTTTTGCTTGTGATGGTAATTGGCAAGTTACCTCCCTGTCTTTATCTCAACTCATGAGCTTTCATCTTATTTTCTCCTCCCTGCCCTGCTGAGGAGGGGGAGTGATTGATAGGCTGGTGGGGGTCTGCAGCCGTCCAAGGTCAACCCGCCACCCATCATAGGTATTCACACATGACCTTGGCAACTCCAGGTGCACACATCTGGGAGTTCAGGTCCGGGAACACTACCTATGTGTGAGTGAGCACTAACTGTTTCAGGAAAAATGAGTTTGATGCTTCCTTTAGAACTGTACAAGCTAAGTGCCGTATGCAGTCAGGGTCACACAGGAAGTGGAGGCCAGACAGGGAAAGGACAAGGTGCACTGTGACATTATGTATGTACATGTTATGATGTTTCAGGATTTTTTAAAATTCATTTAAACATAAAAAACTAAATCCCTTGAAAGCACAAAACAGAAGTTCTTCAGTGAAATGAAATCTCCTGCTACCTGCTGTTATAGACTAATTGCTCACAATCAATGAACTCTTATCTTTTTAATTTCAAAATTATTAGTATTACTTTGGTTATTAGCGTAATTTGGTGTTATCCTTTTTTTCTTTCCAAATTAAAATGCATGATGATATGCTCTAAAATGAATAAGAAGTTTAATTATTTTTCCAAGGGAAAACATTTAATTTAAGTTTATACTCAATACTCCTGTAGAATACACCAATGTTATCATAAAAAGTCAATTTTGTTATGTGAGCAAAGTAACTGAAAACTGTGCTCGGAGTGTATGGTTAAAATGCTTGGCTGGTGGTAAGTTGATACAGCAAGAATTCATCAGTATCTCACGGTCCATATGTTTTCCCCCTTCAGTCCTGGTATTTCACCTTAGTTCATTGACTTGATTTCCGAGTCTCCCATTTAATGATCATTCTCCTCTTTAACTCAACTTTCCTTTTGCTAAACCATTCCCTGCTTCTGTCTGATCCCTCAGACACTTCCTTAGACATCTGGCCTCTGAATCTTACTTAGCAAATCACTGAGTCCCTTTTGAATAACAGGTAAGGGTCCCACACTCAATAGTTCTGTCTCTACCTACTTTTCTTTTGGCTTATCACAATAATATATCTAGTTATCTGTTAGCTTCATTCAAATTCCTTCTGAACAAACACATTTTAATCTTCATAGTCTTTCAGCTGAGATTATCCCATTGATAAACTATCATATTCAAGAAAGTTTATAGAATCACTAGAGATAATGCCGTTCCTTGTCTTCATATGCGCTTTGGGATGGTCTTCTGGGCTATTTTGAATGTGACTACTGAGCTTTCATAAAATATAGATCTTCTGATTTTGTTGCACAGATATTCAGAATACTTGATTTGTTTAAAATTTTCAAATTTAAAGCTACTCTTCTCTCTTTGCATATTTTTAAAAGATGACAATACTTAATTTCCTGCTTTGAGTTTTGATTTTATGCTGATCTTTTTTTTATTATTATTTTTAAATTTAAGGGCGACTTTACAGCTTTTTCTCATCTACACTACCCCACAATGCTTCCTACTGTAAAACATCTTCATTTGTTCATTTCAGTCTTGGTTGTTTTATGATGAAGAACAGCCGGTCTGTATGGAACTCAAACATCATTACACTCAATTCTAATTAGTCTCTTCTTCCATTTTCACAAGAATGTACCTCATTCATTTTCATTGTTTGACTGCATCTAACATTCCTATTTGGTCCTTCAGGATAAAGTCTTTCTGGGTATGAGATTAATTCCATTAGGACTTTTCTTGATCTTGACCTCTACATTGCTTCCAGGTCAGCTGATATTTAATTCTGAACCTTCTTGGTTTTGCTTATACGTACATCTAATTTGCCACCTCCGGATCACTGTCAAAACATTGAACTTCCTGTCACAGTAATCGTAACTCTCTCTTTTTACCATTTTTTTTTCTACATTTGCATTCTATGAAAATCTAAGCCAGTGAAGCACTTAAGATCCAAGTGGTAAAATATCTCACCGCTATCATGACCCTGTACAAAATCCTATGGTTATGCAGTTTCAATTATGCATTTGGACAGTTCACTGAATTTTCCCTTCAGTACACCCTGCAGCTATATATTGTCTCAAAGGAGCTGGAAGGGAATCAGAAAAACTTTGTTCCATAGAATCAGATGGTTATGTTTGTTCAGAAATCCATAAATAGGAAACATCATGAACGAGAAAGTTTCTCTGCCTTACGCCTGGGCCAGCATCTCTATTTCAATATGCATCTCATGATTCTGTTCCATACCATTTGAATCATTGCTCTCTGACAACAATATCATGGTGAGACTAATGATGTGAAGAAAACAGGTTATTTAAATTAAGTCTTGTACATATAACCTTCAATTTACTTGTTTTGAAATATCCTAATTTCTTTAACCTAAATAATTTTTATCATAATGGAACTAGACAGGACTGTTTTTGAGAAGTGATCTTTCTGTGACCAGATAAAGATTTATTTGCAAGTAAAAGAGATAAAAAATATTTTGGGAAATGCTGAGAAATGAAGACATGGCTAGATATGTGCAAAGTATAGATGAAGTTAAAAATCGTACTGACTAGGTCATTAACCATAATGAGAGTGTATAGGAAACTAGAGGAGTGTACATTATCTGCATTCCAGCTGTTTCTCAGTGAGGATGAAGGAAAATGAAACTTCACCTGGGAAACTTTGTTTTTTTCCTCTCATGATATGTTTAAAGCACATCTGTTACAGAATTAAAAAGAATATTATGTCAGAATTGCCAGGAGAAAGATCCGATTGTTCTTTTAATTTTACAGTGACTGCAGGTAAAGTTTGATCCTTCAGCCTAGATTTAAATGTGGTTTGAAAGAGAATTACGTGTTCTGTTCCATTTGTTCAGAAGTTCTTCAGAGAGTTACCATTAAAAAAACAACCTAGAATCACAAATAAAGTGAGAGGTAGATAAGACATCATACTTCTCGTGACTACAATAAAGAAGATCCATAATCTGAGATCTTGTTATCCTAAGGCTAGTCTGAAAGAAGGTGGTCATCACCCACAGGATATACTTGCCTATGCACACAGGAAGTGGAAGTATATATGGAAAATGGAACTATCGATGGGATACCGGGGAGGGTTATAAAATCACGCTCTGACATGCTGAAATGGAATTAGAAAGATGAAAATTCAGATGGAGTTAAAAATGGAGAGAGATAGGAAGGAGAATAAGAAGGACTGCTAAAGATACATCAGAAACAAAAGGAAGGCCAAAGAAAAAATTTGGCCTGCTGGATGAAGTGGCCTGTCACTGATGAAGGACACTGAAAGGTCTGAAGTACTTGCTACCTTCTTTGCCTCATCTTTTCTGGTAAGGACTGGTCTCGGGCCTCCTAGATCTCTGTGCCTAGTAGATGAGTTTGAGGGAGAGAGGTATTATCCATAGTAGAGAATGATTTGAGTTAGGTACTATTTAATCCAGTTGGATATGCACAAGTCTATGCAACCAGATGGGATGCATCTGAGGGTGCCGAGGGAGCTGGCCAATGTAATTCTGAGGTCTTCCTCTGTGGTCTTTGAAAGGTCATGGTGACTAGCAGATTTTTCCTGCTGACTAGAAAAAGTCATCTTCAAAAAGAACAAAAAGAAGGACCTAGCGAACAACAGGGCAGTCAGCCTCACGTCAGTCCCTGGGAGGTTATAGAGCAAATCCTCCTAGAAGCCAGTTCAAGATACATAAAGGCCAAGAAGGAGATTTGGAACAGCTAGCATAGGTCTAATAAGGGCAAACTGTGCCATACCAA
Source organism: Aptenodytes forsteri (assembly GCF_000699145.1). Classification (NCBI taxonomy): domain Eukaryota; kingdom Metazoa; phylum Chordata; class Aves; order Sphenisciformes; family Spheniscidae; genus Aptenodytes; species Aptenodytes forsteri. The sequence continues at coordinate 285,997 of NW_008794578.1, forward strand.
TGATTATGCCTTCTCTGAGAAGATGGCTGGCACTGGGGAGAGCAATGAATGACATTTGCTTTAGCAGTGTCTAGGCTTCTGACAATGTCTCCCATAGCATAGTTGTATCCAAGTTGGGGAGATATGGACTGGATGGGTAAACTACAAACAGGAAAAAAATTGGCTGGACCATTAGGCTTAATGGTTCAAAACCTAACTGGCAACCAGTTATGAGTGGTGTTCCTTGGGTGATACTGAAGTTGATGCTATTTAACATCTTAATCAACAACCTGGTTAGGGGACAGAATATTTCTTCATTAAGTCGATGTGAGACCTCAGGCTGGGAGGACTGCTTGATACACTGGATGGAAGAGCTGGCATTCAGAGAGACCTTGACAAGCTGGAGATAGAGGCCAACAGAAACTCAAGAATTCATCAAAGACAAAAAGTCCTATCATCTGAGATGGAATAAACTCATGGAACATTACAGCGTGCCAGCTAGGAAGATGCACTGTAGAAAAGGATTGTGCAGCCCTGGTGGACAAAACACCCTTGAAGCAATGAAAGCTAACTGCATACTATGTTAGTAGTGTCGTCAGCAAGTCAATTGTTCCTTTCTCTTTGATACGCTAAGGCCATATATATGATACTATGTCCAGTATCGCTCCGTCCTGTACAAAAGAGAGATTGACAAGCTTCAGAAAGTCCAGCAATTGACTACCAGGACGATTAGGGGCTGGAGCATATAATGCAGGAGGTGAAGATGATTCAATAAGAGTTATTCAGGTTGGAGGAGAGAAGATCAAGGACATCTAACTGCAGTCTACCAAAAGTTAAAGGGGTTTACAGAAAAGGTGGAACCAGACTTCTCTCAGCCATGCACAGTGAAAGAACAAGAGACAATAGGCACAAATTGCAGCAAGAGACCTTCCAGTTGGATACATAAAGAAAAAAATAAAAAAAATCAAAAATCACAGTAGGGGTGATTAAGCACTAGAGGAGGCTGCTCAGAGAGGCTGGGAGAATTCCATCCTTGGTGATATTCAAAACTTGACTGGACACAGCCCTAAACAACCTGACCTAACTTTGTTGTTGATTCTGCTTTAAGAAGAATGTAGACTAAATGACTTAGAGAAAGCTCTTGCAACCTAAAGCATTTTATGCTTCAAAAACATTTCAGGACCATTGTCTACTGTTATTTGTGGTGTAGTCAAGCTGCTTGTTTTTTCCTGGGGTTGAATTCATTCAGCTTCCCATCTGGACCACACTCTGAGTTACTACAAAGCCCATTACCTCCCATTTGGTCTGCTGTTGTTGCTTGATTAATTGTTTCCACAGAAGTTGCTCTTGTGATAGCTGATAAGCCTGGGTTTTGGACCATTTTATATCAATTACACCCCTGTACCCCCTAGAAATAAGTGGTGTCAGTGTTACTCTTCAAGTAACTCGCATCTCCCCATAAATTGTCATATTACTGTGTGAATGGCTGGGCTCCTATACCTACAGATTGAACCAGGGTGTGGACTGAGGGTTTGATATATAACCCCTTACTGCACAACCGGATGCACATATAATTGTGGAATTTTGCTACGTTGTCCAGCTCTTTGCTTTTCTTCTTGCTCTCTGAAAGGCTCCTCTTGCTCACCTGCTCTAGGCCAAGCATCCTAAGGGGCTGCCTGCCTCTCTGTCTGTGGTTTGATTCTGTATGCTTTTAGAGAATTTCCTAGATCTGAATAGGAAGAGGTAACTTGACACCCCAGCACACTGCAAAATAAGTGGTCATTTTTTAATGACTATACTTTTATGTAATGGCATATGCAAATGCAACCTCAGATCATCCTGAATTGTAAGATAACATGTGCAACACCAGCTCAGAACTAGGTAAAACTAATAAGTATAATCATTCTCTATCTAAATTAAAGCAGGAAGACAATATCTGATATTTAAATATCAGTCAGCCAATAAATTGCAGATTTGCAGGGTCTAATTCCTGTATCAGAGAACGACTCCTTAGGTTAGTACAATTAGTACTTTATGGAAATCAGTCGTGTTATATGATTTGCATGTTTTCTTTTATCGGTTACTAACTTTCAAACTGATTGATGAATTCTAGGTACAACCCTAAGCTGAGGTTCCATTTTCATGGAATCACAGAATCATAGAATCATAGAACAGTTTGGGTTAGAAGAGACCTTTAAAGGTCTTCTAGTCCAAGCCCCCTGCAATGAGCAGGGACATCTTCAACTCGATCAGGTTGCGCAGAGCCCCGTCCAACCTGACCTTGAATGTTTCCAGGGATGGGGCATCTACCACCTCTCTGGGCAACCTGTTCCAGTGTTTCAATACCCTCCTCGTAAAAAAATTCTTTCTTATATCTAGTCTGAATCTACCCTCTTTTAGTTTAAAACCATTACCCCTTGTCCTATCACTACAGGCCCTACAAAAATGTCTGTCTCCAATGGGGTGAGCAGCATCTCTGGAGATCACCTAGTCCAACCACTCTGCTTACAGACAGGGTCAGCTACAGCAGGATGTCCAGTAGTGTTCTGGATATCTCCAAGGATGGAGACTCCACAGTCTCTCTGGGAAACCTATTCTAGAATTCAATCACCTTCTCAAAAAAAAAAAAAAAGTTTAAATGGAATTTCTTGTATTTCAGTTTGTACGCAGTGCCCCTTGTCCTGTCACTGGGTACCGCAGAGAAGAGTCTGGCTCCCTCATCTTCACTCCCTCCCATCAGGTATTTATAAACAGTGATGAGATCCCCCCTGAGCCTTCTCTTCTCCAGGCTGAACAGTCCCAGTTCTTCTACCCTTTCCTCATACATCAGGTGTTCCAGTCCTTAATCATCTCCATGGCCTTTCACTAGATTTGCTCTATTATGTCCATGTCTTTGTTGTACTGGGGAGTCCAGAACTGGACCCACTACTCCAGATGTGAGTGAGGTGCTGAGCAGAGGTAAAGGATCACCTCCCTCAACCTACTGGCAATGTTCTTCCTAATGCAGCCCAGGATGCTGTTGACTTGCCTTCCTTCAGAGCACGTTGCTGACTCATTAATTTCTTATTACATTGGGATGCTTAGTTAAGAATTTAATTTATTTAAGTGTGGTGTCTTACTAATTGGTGATAAAACTCATAAACAACATTCTTGTATTTTTCTTCAAAATTGCAACGAGGGCTCTGAGAGGTATTCATTACTATGTTTACAACCAACTGTGTTTTCTTCCAGGGTTGTCTGTTTTAAAGTTTCTAAAGGATGTGTCAATGTCAGGGGAATTATATAGCATGCATGATCTTAGTGAACCATGCATGGCATACAGGTTTTATCTTTAATGTTTAATATGATGATCTGACAAAATTTTTATTTCTCCATCTGGCTTTTAGTGACATGTTGCTGGATAGGTACATTTACCTGCAATAACTCTGATGGTGGTCACGTTGGTTATAATGACATGTCTTCCTTGCTGAAGGAAGGCACGTTACAGACACATTTCTGAGGAGACATTTTGGACTGTACAGAGTGATATAAATTTCAAATTGATAACTTCACTCCTGCCACATAACACATCTTTCTTACACTAAAACATTTCTTTATCCTTCACATACCACTCTTATTCCATCACTTGGGAATTCCTTACTGACCCATTCAAGATTGAAAACTGCAGTTTTTCAGCTACTCGTACTAGTAAAATGTATTAAAAACCCAAACTAAAATGTCATTATCTTTCTTCCCTGCATATAGCCAATAAGGAATGTCCTCTATGTTTCATGAAATCTATATTTATGGATCAGAGATTTATTTTATTTTGCTTTTATTTTTTTGAAAGAGGGTAGAAAAAAGGAAACTCTGAGAGAAATCTTGTTACTATTTTACTGACAGTATGAAATTGTCTTGCTGTCCCAGAGGTTAATAAGAAAAAAAATCTCTTATCGGACATCAAAGAAAATGCAGAATTATCACAACAGCAAGCAATATTCTCTCATTCTCTAATAATAAACAGCGCACGTTGCTACAGGAAACAAATGTACCCAACTGAATAGATAAATCCATAAATGAGAGCGGACATTTTGCTTCAGCTAAGAAGCAAACTGAAAAATATTTGTATGTGGCTGGAGCCAAACTATATTAGTAACAGTGAGCTTTACTAGAAACCACACTGCTTTTAGTGGTCCTTTAGCACTATCCACTAACACATTATGGACAGTTGTAATAGAAAGCAAACCCCTTGTTGAAGAACTCTCCGTTTTAAGAGAAGAGAAATACAAAACCCTGACAGACAGTATTTTCAGTTTAACTTCATAGATAGAAAGGAAGCAGAAATTATTAGGATCCAATAAAAGGGTTCAGGCGTTAGAGAGAATATATTGCCTAAATCCAAAATGGTGTTGCTGAGAAACCACTCAGCTGCTGCTTAGCTCTGGAATTTCATAAGCTTTGCATGCACCTTATTTTTTTTCCTTTAAGCTTTCCCAAACTTAAGAGTTGCACCTTTGCGCCTTCTTGAATGAGTACTGTAACCACTATCCTGATAGTAGAAAACAAAAGGTTTCTTCTGAATGGGTTTTGAAAGAAATGAGTGAGCCCTGACAGTGCTCAAGGATCAAGGATCTAGTTCATATTTTCAGGGAAAGGTTCAATGCTATGAATGCTGAGTATTTCATGTGTCTTCATAAATTCATGTGGGTAGAGGAGCGAGGTGCTGGATGCACTCTGTTTTTGGTGTTTTCTTAGAGACCAGTCTGTTTCATGCTGCGTTTGGAGGGCAGCAAACTGCCTTCCCAGGGCCTGTTCAAAGGGGCCAAACTCCTGCCTAGGACTTTCAGTGCTTACTTTGGGGCAAGTGGCTAAACACCAGGGTTGGGGAATCCCAAGCAGCTTGAGCAAAAGGTAACTCAAAAAGAATCTGTTGAATATCTATCTTCTGAACCCTAAGTCCTTGCCTTTGCCATGAATCATCTTAATTCTCAGTGCATACAGGCCTTAAAAAGATCTGACTTGTTTTCCTGTCATAAGAAGTCTAATAAACCTTCTTTCTGAGTCAAGGATTTTATTTCATTTCAGATTTCTCACTTTAAATATGCTCTATTAATTTCACCTGATTTCAGTTTGCTGATATTTTGCTTCTCAGTTCCATTTAGCATCAAAGAAAACACTAAACAAGCTATCAGGAGTTATTCTGAACTTTCAATAATATTTTTTTAAAAAGCCTAGCCCTTGTAATGCCAGAAATAAGCTAGGACTTCACTTTGCTAGTGCTAGTACTTTTTTACCTTGAATGCAAATGAAGTCTCTGAGCTTTTTCCTCTAGAATTGTGATATTTAACATTGTTATCACACCAAGAAATAAACAATTGTTTAAGGAAATGGGTGAGAGTTGTTCTCAGTGCTACAGTGCTGAGTCAGTCATGCAGAACTAATTTCCTGGCTGTCTCTGAATGCACATAAAGCTGCTCTGTAGCTGCTGCTGACAATGAACTAGTGACTGGAAAAAGGAATCTTAAACACAGTCACATCTCTTGACTGTTAAAATCCTTTACACAAAGCATGCTGATCTGATGTAGTGTAGTAAGCAGTACCCTTTTTTTTTGAGTGTTAGTAAAAGAAGTTTTAATACCAGAAGCTGTTGCTAAGTAGCCAAATGCTTCCAAAATATATCTTTCTTGCTAATAAAACTGTTTTTTTTCTGCTAATGAATATACTTACATTGGAAATGCAACACTGGATATTGCATAATGGGAAAAATATCTTAACAATAGAAGATTATCATGCATAACTGAAGATGTCTCATTCATGTGGGGAGCATATTACAAGTCATTTAATCAGAAAATCTGTATTTGAATAAAACTGCCCAACATTTTAGAAGCAAGATGCAAATGGCAGTAAGCTGCCTTTGTAAAAAGGGACTCCCTTGTTTCTTTAGCTACATCATATGGTGCAGAAAAAGAGAACTGATGCCTGTTCTTAATGCATGATATTTAAAGAAGGCTCGCAGATATTTTTGCTTTCAGAAATAAAGTGAATTTCATAAAATGGTGTTTCAGCACAAAGACCCTCAGAACAAAAAAAATCCCCAAACAATCCACCAAAAGTAAGAGACAAAATAAATGCATTCACGTACATAGATTAACTAAGACTGCAGGAAAACAGAAGATGCCCACAAGCAGCAATACTGCTTCTGGCTTAATGTAGATCCAGTGTTATTCCTCAGATAAACTTTAATGGCTGGGAGAAGATGAAGGTGGGAGGAAAGTACACTCAAATCCAAGTTTGCAGTGTTACAGCCCACACAGGGATGTAAATGAAGATTTGGACACAGGATCTGCTCAGTGAAGCAGAAGGTTTTACTGCCCTCTAGTAAAATGCAGTTACGAAACTGTCTTTTAAAATGTATGCATGCTGAGTAAACCTATTCAGTTATTGTTACTGAAAATGTGATTAGTCTTGGATTGTCATCTCATTGTTTCCATGGTCAAAGAATAAAACATTTATGTTCAATCTAGAATGACTTACTTTTGAATTAAGGAAAATAGCAATAACGAAGCACAAAAGCAAGGTCTCTGTGGCTGCATCTGCATGAACAAATCTCGTGCCAGTTTTTCAGCACTGTTATTAGCAAAAGCCTAAGTGGTTGCACTCCCTAGAAAAGAACAGAGTTTTCATAGCACAGTGCAAAAATTCCTGAGTCCTAACTACAGGGGAACTTACCCTGTTGTTAGCATTGTACCAGCACTAAATTAGCAGCTCAAGAGTGAGCACAATTTGTGTCCTTTAATTTGTGGCAGCAGCAACTCTGAGAACGAAATGATAGCTGAACTCTTTACATGGTATTTACGTAGCACTGTAGAGAACCAGAAGATAGTTGTAGAGAAGTTGTAGATATTTAAAAGTGCAACACAAAGGAAAAAAGAAATAAAATCATAGTTTTGTTGCCACACACATAGCTGTACCATGCAGTGCTGTACTGCTGGATTATTACTAACAAGGATGACATGAAAGGATGCGTGAGGCTGTCATCTTAAAAAGCCTCACGCTGATGGTGATTGTTGTAACTGTGTACACTGTGACTCGTTAGGCAGTGCAGCCTTGCTTCTCAAATAGCAGCAGGAAAAGTGCTTGGGAAAGGGCAAGTACTAACTGCAGCCTCACAAAGTACCTAGTGCTTTCCTCCCTGCATCTTGGTTTTCTTTCTTTCTTTAGTATTTTTTTCCTCAAATGTGAAGTATAAAACTAGCAGGTTTTTCAGGAGTCACATGGTCCCTCTGGGAAAATTATATTTGCAATTCTCAACATCAGTCACTGAAAGGTATAAATATTCTGTCAATCCTACCACTGTTTTTGTATAAAGGAATGCTCAATCTCCATGTATTCTTATTTATATAGCTTCATAAATATTCAGATGCCTGGGGAAAATGGGGTTGGAAATGGGGGAGTACTTCTAAAGTAAATATAAATTAAAATAAACATGAGGAAATAGATGGAGTTTATATTCATTCATAGAAAAGATCCAAGTAGAGGGTACTGTAGCTTATTTCTTCTCCTACCTCTTGCCCTCCTCTGCCAGGGACAAAGAGTGCAGGGGCACTATCTTGTCCAAGGGCCACCGCAGAGCAGGGACTTTCCGACCTGTCACTCTACCCTTTTATACTCTCCCAAGATCAACACATAACTTGAATCTAGAAACTCAGTCCAGTCCTATCTTGTTCATTGGTGGTGGTCTGGGATCACAGAAGCACAATTGGTTTCCTGACATTCTTCTTTTTTCTTGAGACCTGCTTGGATGCAGGTGAGAAATCAGGCTCTCAAGTGCTCCAATACCTTGTTCAATGTAGTAACAGCTGCAAAAAGAACAACATTGTTGAAATATTTTTCAGCATTTGTTATGACATAAAGACTCTTAGGTCATTTTCCGATCCAAATTCATGGATGCCTAGAAAAAGAGGTCTGAAAAGGGCTGTGGGAGACAACCTAATGCAAACTCCATATAGAAAGCAGAATCATTTGTACCTCAGTCACTGTTGACTAACCTGTTCTTGAAATGCTGACACTTACTAACTTGCCCTTGAAAGCCTCAAATAACAGCTACTCCAGGTACTCCAAGGTCTTTTACATCTTCATTAGGTAAGATCCCTGATGAATCTTTCCTTTTTACTGTGCTCCTCTTTGCTAGCTACTTGGATCTTTTTCGTTAACTCCTTGGCTGAGTCCTGCTCCCTTAAAGGTTGTTTTACATTTAACTCTCCTAATGATTTATGCACTAAAAGAATATGGGGAAAAAAAGATATTGTTTGAACATCCTGGGAATAACAAGCTTACTTTTTTAAACACCATAGTTTTATTTAAGATATATTTCTCTCCTTTCACTTAAAATTTCTTAAATAAGAGAACACAATCTATTGGTTTTAATTTGACCATTGTTAATTTATTATGTATATTTACACTGCCTTGTGCATGATACAGGTATTGCATCATGATCATTTGACATTCTATGGTACATTTGGTAGCATTATGTATTATTCTTTTGTTGATTCATTCTTACTGTTCTGGTACTGTGAGCATGTTTGGGTTTTTGAGATATGTAAGCTCTTAATCAGATTTATTTCTACTGAGTTTTGTGCACTTAGGTAGGAGATATGTTAGTGGTGTTTGTGCATATGAAAGAAACTTACTCTTATATTAGGCGCTTAGATGAAAAATGTCTTCCATGCTTGTAAGTACATCTTAGACATCTCTATGATCTTATATTTCATCTGAATTCTGAAAGGACCTATAAGTGCAATGGTGAAAAGCAAAGACTTCACAGAGAGACCTCAAAATAGGTAATACAGCCACAGCTGTCACTACAGTCCCCTTTAGGATTCCTGTTAATGGAGTCAAAACATTTTCCTAATAGCTCCATTCCAAGATATGGCCCATATGTCTCCATGTATTATGTGGTAATGTAAAGAAAAAAGATAGACCATAATGGGTGTTTTCAGCTGAAAGAATGATAGGTGTAAGCATCTTAAATGAAAAAGTCTCAATTTGCTTGAGTTTAAAGTCAGGACCTGAACACTGCATTAATAAAATATGCTGGTGAGGCTTGAATGTCTTTATTTAGTTGTATTGTTTTTGGAAGTCACCATCACTTTTGGATGCAGTTCCAAATCTGTATTTCTCTCCCTTTTTCCCCCAAAACCAAATTCCATAAGTAGAATAAGTAAATAATTAAAAAATGGAAGAGTCCAAAGAAATTCCAGGAATACTTTAAATTATATTGTGACCACAATGTGGTCCACGCATTTCTTGTCCTTGGAGATCTCTGAGTTTCTAAGCCCTCATCAGATCAAATCATGTGACAAAATCATAACTAGATCTGAATGACAAACAGGTTTCTATCCATGTGTTATAAAGATATAAACATTTTTCCACTGTGAATCATATGAAATTACAACCTTTAGAATTTTTTTAGGAAAACAGAACTGCAAGGACATTTTGCTCCTCTCATGGTTGCTGCATAAGCCACAGTTTCCTCCCTGCCCATTGAGTATTTGATTGACAGTCTCGTCCTCATGCACAGTCTCCTCCATGAACATTTGATGAGGAAGGCACTGCTGTGTAAATGGGGAAATGAATATTCGCATCTCTGCTATGCCTGATTTAGACCAAAACAGTGATTTTCAGCCTTTGCTCTGTAGACCCCTGTGGTTTGCAAAACAGCAAATAAAAAGGCAAGTCCACATATGCTGTAAAACTGTACAAACGTGAAATTTCTGAAGGGGTCCGTATCTCCTTTGGGAAATTTATGCAGGTAAACAAACTGAAAAAGACTGAAAAACTGGACTAGAAATTTGAACAAGTCACTCTCAATGGTGCCTTAGTTCTCACACTGTTTTGAAACTCACGTGTTTTCTGGATGAAATTGTTCCATTTCACAGGAGGGATTATGTATTCACTGAAGGGGCAGGGGCAAAGGCGGATAATGCCCTTGTCTTTGAAGTCTCTGCAAAAAATAGGTATGGAACTATTTAGGCAAAGTTGAACAGCTTGAACAGATGCTTATCTAGAGCTTAGAGGCTGTTGTACTATTTTTATTCCTTTTTTTTTTAACTCAATGCTCTATAATAATAAAAGGAAATCTGATAAAAGACAAGGGAATTATGAAAATTAAATCACTTTCAGGAAAATGATGAGATTAAGCTTTCTGTATATTTATGAATCCTGAAAGAATGCTTGGATGAAATCAACATCACCGATTCACTCCCCTCATTCTCCCCCATACTGTGAAGACTTTCCGAATCAGTAGCAAAAATAGGAATGATCGAATCAGTGCAGCTGTGAACATTACAAGATGCACACTCCAACAAACATAAAATGCGTGAGTGCCTGGTGAGCATTAGGAAATCTGTCACTATGAACAACTGAAGGTGACAAGTTTAAATAGACTGAGGAATTCCAGTGTTAACTTACTTCCAAACAAGTTATTTTCAAAATTGTCATGATCAATTATTTTTTTACTGAAGATTAGCTGCATGAGAAATAAGCTAATTTAAATTCTCTTTAGGTCAATGCAAAAAAAAGACTGTGGGAAAAATATTAAAAATGGAAACAAGAATATTTCTGCACTGATCACTTTCTTTTTTGCTAGAACTTTCAAGAACACCTTTCCATACTGTGAGTGCTGGACGACTAACCCAATATTACAGCCTCTCATGGGGTGATGAAGGTGCCTCAGTTAAAAACAGTCCTCAGTTTTCTGTTGTCTTCTTGGAAGAAAGGGAAAACTCTCTGTCTGAGAAGTCTACCTTTTTCATCAATAACTTGTGAGAGTCCTATGTGCGACTGATTCCATTCTGAAAGAGTTCAAGTCCTTCAGAGAGAGCCTATCAGGCAGCTCCAGGAGCACGTAGCATATTGGCTGGCACAGCAAAGTAGCAAGCATGGGGGAGCAACCATTAAAAGCATTAGAAGCAGTTTAACTCCACAGTATTTTGTTCTTTTGTGAGTTATTTTAGCTTGTTTAATTAATGGAGAAGAAGATGGGAAATGATAATGAGGGCTAAGGACAATGGGACTGTCTTGAGATACCTAATACCACTCTCAGTGGGCAGATGGGTGATCTGAAAGGAGGAATAAAAATTGTTTTTTCAAAGCAACTCTAAGCTTCATGGGACTGGGGGAATTGCTTTCTGTTACATTTGTGGGCACAGACTCATCTGCAAGGCATTTAAATACCTAGTACCCCTTTAGCATGCAACTTCTGCTCATTTAGCTATCAAAATAGTTTTGTTGATTTTAGTCTTTAACCTTTAGCCTAAATGGTAAAAATAGAATACCAAGAAAATCTTTGTAATATCTGTGAACATAATAAGGGTAAAGTGTCAGAAAGTAAGTTTCTCTCTTTCCTAGCACTTAATATATTCCAGTATAAACCCTTTGTAAATGATCTATGCACTTTCATATTTCAATTTTCTTACTTATGCTGCATGTTAGATGGAAGTGTTAACTTTAAAATTAGTCATCCTAATGTGCAAAGCACTGGAAAAAGATGGATGTTTTGAACATAACAGGCTTTACATTAAACTCCAGCACAGATTAGATGAATTGTGGAATTATGCCTAATACTCTTAAAGGGTTTTAGTGATCAAACACGCAGTAGACCCATGCTGACATTAGGTCTAACACATCTAAGGTATACATAATAGAGGTGCAGGGCTTTACAGACCTGCGGTTCTACTGGTTTATATTCAAACTTTTACAATGTAAAAATGTTGACCAAAAAACCCCATGTTTTTCTATAGTCAGCAGTATCTCCAGTGGTACTGGACAGTTCTGAGGCTCTGTTCTGTGCCTGCATAGTCCACATTCTGTATGATGTATGTATCTGCTGCAATACTGTGTAGCCCTCTTACAATATAAGTAGAGGGGACTGCCACTTGCAAGTTATAGCTTATTGTTGATGTACTAAAAATATTTCTGCCTTCACCATAGGACTTTGACATGATATCTGCCATGATAACCTATGAACTTAAATACATTTGTAATATTATATTTCTTGGGAGATTTAAAAGAATTTGTTTTATGGACCACTGATTTGCTAGTGTTCACCTACCACTGAGGAATACTTTTCCCCATCCATAGTATGGATTTAATCTTAGAGCTTTAGAAGTTAGTCATCTTATCTAAGCTATTCTCATAGACTACTTCATAAGATAAGAAGAGGTATCTAAAGCCCATGGCATCTAAGACAGATAAACTCCTGCCTGAAAGCTCCTATCTCTGTCTAGGACTAGACTAGTCAGCTAAAGTTACATGAGATGAATCTCATCCATAGTATGGAGGGCGGCTACAGCAAAGCTTCAGGTCCCTCAAGATGGGAAGTGTTCCTCATGCTTGCAGAGGAGTCTGAGAGCTTTGGCTGCTGTCAGAAGTCACTGGGAATAGTTCAATATGGTTAAGTACAGTGCATCATGAAAAAGCTGGTAAGTTTGACTTGCAAACTGATTAACTTTAAGTCAGGAACTAGGTGTGAGTTTTCACAGCAAAGGATGAAATTATATGATCATTTTTACTAGCAGTCAGACTGCATGAAAAAATAGCAGTCTGGTGTTACACTCTATGAATTTGTGTATTTTAGATGTTTCTAAACAGTTCTATTGCATTCTACAGCCTTACTATGTAACAAGAAACAAATTGAAGAAACAAATATGTATTGGGTTTACATGGCAAGTTTTTGGTAGTGGGGGGACTGCAGGTGTGGGCACCTGTGAGAAGACACCAGAAGCTGCTCTCATGTCAGGCAGAGCCAGATCCAGCTGGCTCCAAGACAGACCTGCCGCTGGGCAAAGGTGAGCCTATCAGTGACGTTGGTACTGCCTCTGTGATAACATATTTAAGAAAGGGAAAAAACTGCTGCACAACAGCAGCTGGGAGAGAGGAGTGAGAATATGTGAGAGAAACAACGATGCAGATGCCAAGGTCAGTGAAGAAGGAGTGGGAGGAGGTGCTCCAGGCACCAGAGCAGAGATTCCCCTGCAGCCTATGGATAGGACTATGGTGATGCAGGTTGTTCCTTGCAGCCCATGGAGATCCACTGTGGAGCAGGTATCCACCTGCAACCTGTAGAGGACGCCACACCAGAGCAGGTGAATGTCCCTTAAACAAAGCTGTGACCCATGAAGAGCCCATGCTGGAACTCCTGGCAGGAACCGCGGCCCATGGAGAGAAGCCCACACAGGAGCAGGTTTGCTGGCAGACTTGTGACCCCATGGGGGACCCATGCTGGAGCAATCTGTTCCTGAAGGATGGCACCCTGTGGAAAGGACCCATGCCAGAGCAGTTGTGGAAGAACTGCAGCCCTGTGGGAAGGACCCACATTGGAGAAGTTTGTGAAGGACTGACTCCCACGGGTGAGACCCCACAGTGGAGCAGGGGAAGAGCTTGAGGAGGAAGGAGTAGCAGAGATGAAGCGTTATGAACTGACTGCAACTGACCCCATTCCCCATCCCACTGCACTGCTTGAGGGGGAGGAGGTAGAAGAGCTGGGAGCCTGGGAAGAAAGGAGGGGTGGGGGGAAGGTGGTTTTTTTAAGATTTGTTCTCATTTCTTATTAACCTACTCTGCTTGACTGGCAATAAATTAATTTTTTTTTTCCCAAGTCCAGTCTGTTTTCCCCATGACAGTAATTGGTAAGTGATCTCCCTGTCCTTATCTCGACCCATGAGCTCTTCATCGTATTTTCTCCCTCTGTCCTGTTGAGGAGGGGGGGGTGTGATAGAGTGGCTTGGTGGGCACCTGGCAGCTAGCTAAGGTCAACCCACCACAAAATAATAAGTTGTTTCCTGAACCTGAGACTGTGCAAAATAGATGTCAGGCAGGAGACAGAAAACTAACTTATGGGGGATGGGAACAAAGTCCCCAAAATGCTAAGGCCTCATCTATGCACAAAGCTACAGCAGTGTAATTAGATGTATGTTTAATCATGGTTTAGTTAACAGTCTGAATCTGTCCTGATCAAACCAGGTTTAAACTTGCATAAAAATGTCTGTACATAAGATACACTAATTTAACTAAGATAAAAAGTGAAGACAATCCAGTACAACTTGATGGCACAGATGACACATTTCAGACTAATGTAAAACCAGTCCCTAAACAGTGCAAGATATAGAAGGTTTTCTTGATAAATTTCATAAGAAGATGTTCAGTCAAAAATGTCTGTGTTTATTTCTATATTTTTTCACATTTTACAACTTCTCATTCTTTATTACTTCTATATTCACCTGGAGTACTCTATGACTCCTGATCATTCAGTCTGTGTGAGGCAGGGTAGATGTGACCGTAACATTTGAATAAAGAAATTGGAACATCTGAATTAGACTTCCCCTTGCAGAAACACTTGTTACTGAACTGATCCACTTCCCCTGTGAACTGATGCAATAAGGAATTTTAAACATATGCCAGTGGAGTGCATTTTAAAGGTTGTTATTTCAACAACTTTATGTACAACCCTCAAATGTATTTAACTTTCTCTTAATGCTGCTTTGTTGGGCACTTGCCGAAATAAATTTATAATACAACATCTATTACCTGGTTTACCAGTTTGGAACTTTGTCTATGCCTGGCATCCTAAGTATTGATAAAACTGAGGATTTGCCAAGAAAAAGGTTAAATTCTAAAGGCAATTTCATGGCTTTGATCTTTGCGCATCAGTCCCATTAATAGAGATAACAGCCACAATGAGGAACAGGGGTACGCTCCAACTCCACCTTCATACTGTGAAACAAATTGAGGAAAAAGATTTTGAGGAAATGAAGTAAAATAGGTTGATTTACAGAATATATAATATTGAATGCAGGTAATATATCACCTGCACTTTTTTGCCTGTTCGAGGGATGGCTCACTTGCAGACCACACCGATCTGCATCACCCAGTAACAGGAAGAGTATGGTTTCCTTAGGAGACAGATAGGGGAGCTCTTCACACTTTGACATCATGGAAGTAAGTGCTTTAAGAATACTTCAGACAGACAGTTGAGATGGATTTTATCCTTTTTCAGAAGATGTTTCTGATCTTTTTCGAGTAGCTTTTCTAATATGAATGTCAGAAAAGAGAAGTGCTATTTATGATCTCCATAAAAGAAATGTATGAGTTAAATCTGGCAGTTAGATCTTAGTAGCGTATTGCACTGGCTGTTTTGTAATTAGGTGCCATTAAGAGGATGTCTATCAAAATGTTAACAAGGATGGTGGTCAATCTCTGTCAGATTTATTGAAAGCAAATACATTTACAAGTCCCATCATAAATCTAGGTCAAGTAATGGGATTCTCAACTTATTTTCCATAAAGCAGTTATTACATTATGCAGGCAAAATGGCATGGTACACAACAGTTCAATTTCATCAGCTCTTCACACAGCAATGAAATCATAAACCAGTACTGTTTAAATTTTGATTTATTTCATTGTCATCTATTAGCCTAGAATACATGCATACATGGAATATTTTGGCAGGATATATATTAAAAAACCTGAGAATTCTCTTATTTCTGTTGAAATCCAAACAATAAAATGTTAAAATCTTCTTTAAGAACAAGATGAAGTACGTACATTTTTAATATTTCATTTTAAAATGCTCAAATTAGTATTTTGAAATTAATGCTACAGTCAGCACTCTCTTACACTGACATTAATACACACAAATAATGTGTAGAGCCAAATGATACAGACCTGCTTCTTGAATCTGTTAACTTTTAGCGAGCAGTTCCAAACAAAGAAATTTCCCTAGGCTTGCTAAGTGTTTGATAAAGGTTAGAACTTGTTTCCTCTGCATATCCTGAAATAATTAACTATTTAATGTAACTTTGAGCTCAAGGTGAACTTTCTAAGTGCTGGGCTATAGGATGATATTTGCCATCTATCTCAAAAGTGTTTAGGTATTTTAAAGACCAATTTTCACTTCAGTGTCTGAGGAAGCCACATAATGGTAAACAGTTTTCTTGTGAGCACATTCAGTGCAGAGGTAGGAACTTGTGGTTCGTCTTCCTGCACTGATCAATGATTGAGCAATCAGTTAGTGTTTAGGGAATTCATATAACTAATGTGAGATGTGGTTTCAGATTACCTCAACTGGAAAAGGGAACTGAAATTGTTTATTGCTCCTGAAGGCGTGCTCTGCTCACAGAACAAGCAAAGAGGATAATGTCCTCCAGAATTTTATAACTCTAATTATAATTATGTAACTCTGCAAGTTTGCAGATGACCTCGGAAGCCACCGAGGCGAAGGGCTCCAGAGCGCAGGATCGCGCCGGGGGACCCTTCCTGAAGCGGCAAAACCGCGGCCAAACCCGCGAAGGCAAAAGCGCAGGGGGTGAGAGGGTGCCCCAGCACCCCCCCTCCCCGAGCCGGAGGAGGGAGCTCCTGACGAGCGGCAGCTCTGACTCAGCGTGGGCGAGGACAGGAGGGACGGCGGCCAAACCCCCTCACTTACAAGAGCAGCCCCCAGGGAGCGCGAGCGACCCGGAGCGCGGCGAACAGGGCGTGGCGCGTCAGTTCGCGCGGCAGTTCATGAGGGAGGGCGGGCGGGGCGCAGCCCCCCTCCTGGCCCTAGAGGCCAACTCAACCAGTAGTCACCTTCCCAGAAGAGGACCAGCTATGGTTTCCACTCGGCCGAAAGCCGTCGCCAGAAGGAATGTGGCGACCCAGACGGAGCTCACACGCAAGCATACAGCTGTCCAGGTCTCTGGCTGCAGGGAGTGCCTAAGCCTGTCAGCTCTACCGGAGGGCAGCAGAGACACCACCTGTGTGCGGTGTGACCAGGTGGATGATCTGCTCGGCCTGGTGGCAGAGCTGAAGGAGGAGGTGGAAAGGTTGAGGAGTATCCGGGAGTGTGAGAGGGAG